>NC_136067.1:821908389-822297206 GCF_964261635.1 Lissotriton helveticus | reverse complement strand
AGCGTTTCTCTCAAATCCTATATTTCGTTGCAAACCTCTTGCTTGTTTTTTCACACATTTTTCATCTACCCTACTCTCTACTTTCTCTCATTCATTTGCCTCTCTTTACAACTTTCGTTTCTCACACACATTCACTTTTTCGCTCTCATTTACATAAATGTGTAACACAAGGATGACTAGAGTTTTTGCACTCTCTAACACCACTGTACATTTTGAATGGCCATTTTTTCACAAGACCCTGATGTCACCTCACCACACAACACACACTACACAATATACTAAACAACATGCATTATAATGAAAAGGGCTTTGGGGCATCCGTTTTCAGCATTGGTTGTTGCAAGGTATGCCTTGGATGTGTATATTTTCTTCAGCAATTGGAGCTTCAATCAGTGTTGTGGCATCTTAAAGTTTATTATTTTAATAAATGTTATGTTTTCAATCTTCAGGATGATATATTGTACGAACTGCATTTGCCCCAAGGGAGCCTTCATGCTGCCCCGGTTGCTCCTTTTCTCACCCACTGGGCACATGTTATGAGAGCATGGCAGCATGTTTCCTTTGTTTTTACCTGAAAGATGTTCTGTGATATATTCTGGATCATGGCGAGTTTGTAGCGCCGCTGAAAAGTCTTTGACTTTTATTTTTTAGGTCGAGTTCAACACCCACGCCACTCTAATAGTGTTCGTTTCCTAAAATGAATTTGCTTTTAGTAATGCTTATAAGTTCAGCATTTTAAAATGAATAAATGTGGGAAAAGTATAACATGTTTTTGAAAACAGGAGCTGAAGTACCCTTTTGCTCTGCGACAATACGACGTGACGAGCAGGTCCCTGTATAATTAGAAAAAGTGATCATACCTAGTACCAGCATTTGCTATAAAATAACATTTCTAAGAAAACGGGTAAACGTGTTGGATGCAAACAGATTTCCACTAACGTTTACTGCCAACAGCACTACAGGAATGTTGTTACAACACGTGCAATACAGCACTGCCAGCCCAGATGTTCTAAATTGAACCAATATGCCGGTTGTTTTCTTACATGGAATAAAATTACTCAGAACTGTTTTGGGGAGTATAATCATTGCAATGTGTTTCACTTCATCAGGTCATAGGTGTCAGATTTTTTCAAACAGTTGCTAGAACAAGCATTTGCAATGCAATAGGTCTCGCATTAGGAACATTTGAGCTATTGGTATTGTAAATTACAAATTTTTTATTTATGTGTTGGTTTTGTAAATAGCGAAATTAATAGCTTTGTCATTTACAATGCCAATACTGTTAATTTTTGCAAATGTGACACCTATAGCATTGTAATGCAACATGTTTGTATTTACGTGACTTGGATGTATTGATATTACAAATAACAATGGCTTTGATTTTTTTTTAATAATTAATACTTAAATAAAATGTATTGTAATTTATAATGGCAATAGCTTACATTTTTGTAAATAACTTTTGTGAAGATTATGTTCAGTGTATTTTATTGTGACGAAAATCCAAGAACAGAAGTGAAATATTAACATCTTTTTATGACATTTGTAATAAAGCTTGAAACATTGCAAGAACATATTTGAACCAGTTGTTGTTGAATGGTTGCACAGATTGATGCTGTGGTGACGCTGAGTGATGTTGTGGTGGCGACGAGTGATGCTGAGGCGTTCAGTGATGATGTGGTAGCGCATAGTGATGTTGTGGTGCCCCTGAGTGATGCTGTGGTGGCGGTGCTGAGTGATAGATATAGTGAGTGCGATAGATAGTGTGAGGGGGATGTGGCGGTGGACGTGGTGGTGGGTGTGGTGGTGGTGGACATGGTGGTGGTGGACGTGGGGGTTGTGGACATGGTGAAGGACGTGGTGGTGGAGGCGGTGGTGGTGATGGACATGGTGGTGGAGGTGGACATGGTGGTGGATGTGGTGGGTGTGGTGGTGGTGGACATGGTGGTGGTGGACATGGTAGTTGTGGACATGGTGATGGACGTAGTGGTGGTGGTGGACATGATGATGGTGGATGTGATGGTGGTGGACGTGGTGGTGGTGGATGTGGTGGTGGTGGATGTGGTGGTGGTGGTGGACGTGGTGGTGGATGTAGTGGTGGACATAGTGGTGGATGTGGTGGTGGACGTGGTGGACATGGTGGTGGTGGATATGGTGGTGGTGGATGTGGTGGTGGTGGATGTGGTGGTGACATGGTGTTGGTGGACGTAGTGGTGGATGTGGTGGTGGTGGACATGGTGGACGACGTGGTGGTGGTTGGTGTGGGAGGGTTGAAATCTGAAGCACTCCAGAGGCGATGAGAATCGCTTTTACAGAAAGTCAATGAGACAGGTATAATCTTTCAAAGATATCCGTAGTTTATTCGTGGATTTATCTTTCCTTATTACTTCATATGAAACGTAAATGTTCAATCCTTGTAAATACAGTCCGATTAAATCATAGGACAGTTCATCACATGTGTTGATGCTAATTACACTTTGAAACGAGCAAAAGCTCTTCATCAGGGGGGATTTTCTGGGAAGTAAAACAACTGAAATACGTGTCTGAATCCAAGAAGACAGATTGCGAGCAAGACAAAAACATTCAACTGTAGCAAAATGCTACGTCTGGGGTGAAGGAAACAAAACTACAGCAGTAAAAGACTCTAGGAGAAGGTGCCGAGTAGGGCGCCCCGTTTTGCGCGAAGCGTGTGGGTGAAAATACTGAATCTAAAAATACCCGAGTGAATTCACGTGTTCCGAGGCATTTATGTACGGAAAACAGGAGAAAAAGAAATGTGCTTAGGACACACAAATGTGAGGGTTAAGAACTTGAATGGATCTGTGACACTAATCAGTGAGTGAGCTCAAAACAAAGAGAAGGAATCTTATTGAAAAAAGCAAATGTGTCTTTAGATGTGTGACACGGACAAAATAAAGTGACCTATGGACGTGGGAACAAGCATTATTAAAATGTAGCCTAGCCTAACAAGAAACAGCGCGGCAATCGGTGCAAGTGATGCCGCACATTAAACCTGCTGGTTACCGAGTTAAATACGGGTGACCGAAAGTGATCGGTGAAAACACAGTGCTCTGAACAAGTGAATATGTAAGAGTTAGCGCGGTTAAAAAGTTCAGAGAAATATGGCCGTCGGGCATACCTTAGTGCTTGAAGCTCACATTGCCGAAGCCAACCATGTCGGTGTTTAGTAAACGCCGTTGGGAGTGAAGTTAGCGGTGTGGTGACTACAAGAAGTACTCCAAGACCCGGAATGCAGCCCTGGGGTCACAAGAAGTAGAAAACAGACAACGCGCTGCCGCGGCGTCTAAGAAGAAAGTGAGAGCTGTGGGGAAACGTTAAGAGCATAAACGCGGCCGTGAAATGGGAGGCGCGAGCGTGGAAAAAAAATTTGACACAAAAGAATGCATGTGCCACGAGCGCTGTGAGGGAGCTAGGCAAGCATGCCAGCATTCACGAGCAGATGGTCCTGTTTACCTATGGACGTGGAAACAAGCATTAGTAAAATGTAACCTAGCCTAACAAGAAACAGCGCGGCAATCAGTGCAAGTGATGCCGCACATTAAACCTGCTGGTTAATGAGTTAAATACGGGTGAACGAAAGTGATCGGTGAAAACACAGTGCTCTGAACAAGTGAATATGTAAGAGTTAGCGCGGTTAACAAGTTTTGAAAAGGGCCTTCCACCACGCAGCTGCATTTTTAGTATTGCTGGAACCGTTTGAGCTAGAAACAAAAAATATTGTTGTTAAAATATGCAGACGATGTTGTAAATGCGGAAAATCTATAATTATGCGAAAATCACGCGACCGCACAATGGTATAATTTCCGTAGCCTTGCTTTTAGCCTACATGTATCATTCGGGCAAGCTCAACGGACTTAGGGACACATACTTCCCCAGAAAGATACTACGTCTCGTGCTAGAAACAAAAACTTAACAGAAATATTGAAAGAATACTCAGTATATTATACTACAGTATACTAATTATAATGGTATACCACATGAACAGGAGAACAGTAATGGAATTAGTAATACGAATAATGACCATAATAAAACAGTACGCAGCACAGCTCTGCGATGCACACTAATGGCGGCACGGCGCTGTAAACATCTCAACATAGAACTCAATTGTAACTTTGAAAGTAACTCACATCACGGTGACAGTGACAACAGGAATAACGCTGACACTCACAATAATCACATTAATAGGTATCATACAGTGTGTAGTGATGCGGTGCTTATATTCAATGACCAGTTTAGGCCGAGCCGTGGTGATATGTTATGTGCAAGGGAGTTATTGGGAGGGGGAGGGGGCGGGAGTGTGTGCAGGAGGAAAGGGACAACCTGAGAGGAGAGAGGAAAGATAACGGACAGAGCCCGACTGTTGTGCTCAATAATAACACGGAACTTGAAAAACGGGTTTGTGGGAAAGGAGGAAAAGTAGAAGGTTGGAAGGGAAAGGAAAATGCAGCGGGGAGGTGAAAAAAGTAACAAAAGGGAAAGAAGCGAGGAGAGCGAGAGAGTACATATAGAAGGGAAGGAAAACCTCGAAGACTTTGGATAAAAGGTGAACAACAGAGAAGGAAGGAGGTGAGGAAATGCACTGGGAGTGAAGGAAACAGTGGGAGGAAGGAAGGAAACGGCGAAAGACGGAGTCAAGCTAGGGAGGTGAGAAAAGAGAACGAGGTGAAAAGACGAGTGAGAGAATAATCTAGAAATAAGGAAACAACCCAAGACAAAGAGAAGGAAGGGGGTTGAGTAGAGTGGGGAAAAGGGCAAGAAGGGCTGGGATGAAAGGCCAACGCGAGAGAGGGGCGGGAGGTAAGAGATGAGTGAAGAGAGAAAGTAGGGCTCGCAGAACAGAGGGTGGTAGAAGGAAGTTTCCAGAGGAAAATATATTAGAAATGGCAGGAGGTGAGAGAAAAGAGACCTTGGTAGAAGGAGGGAATATGGGAAAGAGGAGCTCAGTGGAAGTCGGGGAAATGAGGGTAGATTGGGGTAGATACAACTATGGAAAGACGGAAAAGGATGAGGGAAATGGGGGGCAAGGAATGAGCATGTGAATGAAAGAAGAGTGTGTAAAGAGTTAGCAGGGTGAAGGAGTAGAGATGGGAAGAAAGAGTGATGGAAGTAAATCAGAAAATGAAGGAACCAGTTATGGATTTAATATCACAATTGGATGTATGAATTGAAGCCTATAGTGCTGGTGGGGGGGTGGGGTGTAGCGTCTTGATGCCTGGAAAGGGCTTGAACTATTAAAAAGTGAAGAGACAGCTTGTGAAAGGCAAGGGCGCCCGAGAGGTAGAATGCGAGAGCGCCATGGCACGAACTTCAGGATGTTAGGGAAACAAGCTCTCGGCATTGCTGGGTGGGCGGGGGAGCAGCAGCCTGTGGTGTGAGAGACAAATGTTGGTGTGCGAGGCTTCCTTTCAAGTCGGGTGGGGGAGCAGGGGAGCCAGCAAGTGGGTGGGAATAGCTCTCGGCATTGCTGGGTGGGCGGGGGAGCAGCAGCCTGTGGTGTGAGAGACAAATGTTGGAGTGCGAGGCTTCCTTTCAAGTTGGGTGGGGGAGCCAGCAAGTGGGAGGGAATGACTGAGGCCAAGCACGCGCTGGTGAAGCGTCACGCTTCAATACTTAACATGCATTGTGAGAAATCCGCTTGTTTAAGAGAGTTTGGTCACATGTAATAGGTTCAGAGCAATAAATTGCTCGACCTAAAAACGGTGGAGCAGGAGTAAGACTAGCAGGGGTGAGAGAGTTTTGTGAAGTAAAACATTGGAAATGCAAGCCCTCTAATTAACAGAAACAATACAGCTTTTTACACATATGCATGCTATTTGTAAACATCTGTGAAGTACTTACTTGTGGCTCCAAGAAGACTGACGTCAAGCCACGGAGCTACTTTGAAGTTATTGGTTTCTTTGTGCCCGTGAAGCACACGATTTTAAGAATACCTGCAAAGTACTTTGGTGCGGCCTTAACACCAAGCCAAGCTGGCACAGCTTTCCTAGCCCCTATCACAGTTACGTTGGAAGATAAAACCTGAACTACATTAATGTCCCTAAGCAGCAGGGAGTCACAGCTACACAGGGAAAAACAGGTGCAGCCTCATAATAATAATGATGAAATATAAAATGTGTGCTTACAGTGTGCGCTACAGTACAGTGTGCAGCAGAGAAGTGTGCCACACTGAGGAGAGCGTTCGCTGCTATTGCTCTACCAAGGCTTGTGTGCACTAACATTAACATTTGGGCAAAATACATGGCGTTGCTTTGGGCCTGATAATGGTGTTGCTTTGGGCCTGGTAATGGCAGTGCTTTGGGCCTAATATTTAAAGGCCATTGCGGTTGCCAGGTTTGTCTGTCGTATTGGGCTTCCTGAAAAAAAGCGAGGAATGTTGGCTCTGCTGGTATCATAGGAAGAGAGCAGCCTCGGCAGGGTCACCAAAGGAGTAAATGAAGGACCATTTACAGCTCCGGGTTGGGAAGGGAAGACTTACCTTGCCGCGCCGGTAAAATATATGGAGCCCACTTAATTACTTTTTGATTCCAGTGGGCTGGTTTTTACTTATCGACCTGGACAAGATGAAAGGCTATACTGGCTCCTTCGGTATTGAATCATGTGACGCTAAGATGCACTAGCATTCTAGCAGCATGTACAGTAACTCTAAAGTATCCTAGCATATAAGATACGGCTGGATGAAGTGTTCGCATCTAACATGGGGCAGCTTCAGATATCTGCACCAATAGCTATTTTATGGGGAAAGATGGGCATTTTACAGCATATGCTAATGAATATTTACAAAATAAAAACAAACAACAAATAAAAGTGTTCAAACCCAAAATAATAGACAATAAAAATATGTGCATTTAAGAGCCCAGGAGTGAGTGACTTCCAAGGGCATTCTTCACACCGCTACCACACAAGAGGGTGGGTGCATTTAAAGGGGAGCTGCATGTTTTGGGACAACTCAAGCACAACCGAGCTAAGGAAGCACAGAGCTATTTGTCGTGCAGCAGTCTCTGCATAACCTTGATCCAAAGCAAAGGGTATTTAGTCACTGTTTTCTGCCGGCTTGCGGCACTGATGTGAGAGTAAATTCACACAATGTTTATACTTTAAAAGCCTGTGCAGTACTTAGCTGCGGCTCCAGAAAGACGGACACAAAGCCATGGAGCTCCTTTGAGGTGATTTGTTTTTGTGTGCATATAAAGCATACAATATCAAGAGCACCTGGGTGCAGCTTTAATACCAAGCAGCAAGTTTAAATGTAATCTCTTAAAAGACGACCAGCACACACTAAACAGCTCCAATTTAAAAAAAGTGTGTTTTTGGCCTAGAATGCAATTGATCTGCAGGGGCTGTAACTTTTTGCATTTCATGAACATCACCCGCTTAGCAAAATACAAAAAGAGCATAGCATAAAAATAAAATGTAATCCAAAATAATAATACCAAGCGGACCAAAACTAGGCAACATCTGGAAATATATATAAATGATAACCCGATATTCACACAGTTGGTAGGGGGAAAACCTTTTACAGTCTTTACGCATTGCACTGAACATTAAAACTGATTGCTTTTGCTGGCGAGAAAGTGTTGCTTACAGTTGTTAAATATAAATTATAATTACAATAAAATTAAGAAAAAGACACATATAGCAATCTCAAATTTTAGCAGCTATATGCAGACAATTTTGAACAAAAGCACCCCCTGAGTTGGGCTTATCTCGAGGAAGCGCATTCCTCAAAGGCTCCGTGAAAACTAGCTGAAACGCGAGAATAAGCCCCCAGTAACAACAGGATGTTTATGGGCTGTTACCAGAGCTTTTATACACATTAAACCAGGAAAAATTAGAAGTTGATCCCAAAGACTATTTAAACCTATGCACAAAACAAAAAAAATATAAAACACACACTGATTTGCAGCAAGCAAAATAACCTACAAAGTTACATGCAGATTTAATGGTTAAAAAGAAACAACGCGATTAAGATGGCACATCCTTTTTAGCTCCGGTCACAAAGTAATGTTGGAGAATAAAACGTGAATTAGCTGAAAGTTCCCCTTAGCAGCAGACAATCACAGCTACTCGGGGAAATAGAGGATATATAAAATATGTGCATGGAGCGCACGTTCTACCTAGGTGCTCTAGGCACTTTAGTGCGTTGAGGAAAGATACAAGGTCCGTAAAAAAAGGTACGAAGGTTCTGGTGTTATTGGAAGGTGGATGAGAGTTATACTTCCCTTACTGCAGCGGCTCTAGTGGAGAGTCTCAGTGGCACCATTAAAGTATAGTGTACACGGGTCAGTCATTAAACCACAAAAAAGCAGAAACTGATCCCAAAGACTGTTCCAACTATAACTACTGTTCTTAAAGTAAAATACCGCACTGGCAGGGTTCAAGGGGCCCGGTGCCACTGCACCTACTGCACCAACGGTAGGTACGCCCTTGCTCGGCAGTCCTGGCAGCCGTCTCTTCGGTAGCGTAAATGGCGTCTATTTTAAGAGAACATGGGAATCTTCAGGTCACGCACTTTCAGTAAAACGCAGTCGGTTCTCGAGCTGCTCTGGGCCCGTGGCGGGGTGAGATGCGCCTGGGGCCTACTCGAGGACGGACCTTGCCCTGGCGCTGAAGGAATGCAGCCGGCCTTAAGAGGCACTTCGCAGTGAGATTTTTTTCCATTTCTCACAGAGAACAGGCTGGGCTGGGCAAAGTCTGCAAATAAAGCGCCCTCTCGCATCCCTGTGAATTTCACCTTCCCTGTGTGAGTGGGCTGGGCGCCAAGAGGCGCTCCCCGCTGTCCTCTTTATGCTTTTACTTCCCGAGGCAGGAGGCAGCTGCAGGGCTTTCTGTTCCAGCTGTTCAGGTCCACCTTCGGCGCGGCCATGAGTGATTTGCCGACCTCAGTAGAGGAGAGCAGCGCGCCACCAGGAGGTGAGTGTGTGCGCGTGCCCGTGTGCTAGTCCCAGTGAAAAGGTCCGTCAGTGAATGCCGTGACGTCACTACCGTTCTCAAAGCCCACTCTCTGACAGTGTGGAGATCTGTCTGATGTCAGTGGGCGTCGGCTGATGAGGATGTATTGATTGGGTGAAGAGGACAGAATGTGATTATAAATTCAACAGGAGGAACAAGCCGTGAGCGTGCACTCTCCCGAACTTACGGTGTCGGGATGTGCACGCTCACGGCTGTCGTGGGGCGGGACTTCCGTCTTATGCGCCCACGGAGTGGATGGCCGGCCCAGAGGAGCGGTGGCAGCAGAAGTCAGGAGTGGCGGCTGAGGCTGCTGATGCGGTAAGGTAAGTGGGGCTTAGTCGTGGGGGTGTGTGTCTGTGTGTGCGTGTCTACGTGTGTGTTTGTGTGCGTGCTTCCGTTAGTGTAGCTGTGTGTGCGCGCGTGAATGAGAGAGGCTGACGCTGTGATTGTGGAATGTAGAGCAAAAGATGTGCACGGCTGGGGGGGCGGGGGCTGGGCATGCGCGTCCATGAGGTGCAATCGGCGCTCGTGCCCCGGTCTGTGGTCCCTTCAGCGCTAACTAGGCAGCAATAGGTCTTTCGCTGACACGAGACCTAAAAAGGATATCATTAAGAAGTGTCAGAATAAACAGCATGACGCACAGGATGTTAATTGTCTAACAAATCTAAACGGGGCTACAAATTGTCCATCCTGAGCTCCTGTACTAGGAGGACCTGGCATGGCTTGCAGCAGTCCTTCCAAGTCTGAAACGTTGAGCTGCAAATCCAACTCAAAGTGAAAGTGCTGTTCTTATGGAGGCCACGCTGTGTGTGATTGGATGGTACTCCCCTTGCCTTTTGTGTGAGGGCCTCTAGCACTTGAGGACAATGGCCCATGAGGGCCACAGCTGTCAGTCAACTACCGCTGAGTGTGATTAACATGGCAGCATCTCATGCTTCACTGCCTGCAGTAGGCCTCACATAGCAGGTCCAAGGAGGCAGAAGGGTCCCTCTGCCTATTGGGCTCACCTCTTGTTTGGTGCAGAGTCAGATGTAAAGAGGCAAAATACCATCAGTTTTTATGCCTGAGCACTCAATCCCTCACTTCCAGCAAACAGTGGAGCCCACATATCACATTTACCTTTCATGGCACTGATGCATTTTCTGCACAATCTTCTGGGGAATTACAGGAAAGATAAACAAATCATATGGGTGAAACCAGTAATAACAGTACCATTTTAAGAGAAGGACACACACACACACCGTGGAGCTGCATAGCAGTGTCACAGTGCACAGATTCATAATACCAGCAAAAAGTGTCCAGAAGAAAAAGGTGAACAATCTAGGGTTGCCATGCAGAAAAGGTTGTTTTCCTACAATGGCATTATGTGACGTTGCCCTTAACCAGTGATGAAGTGCAGCATTTATCAGCATGGAGTCAAATCACGTTCTCTTAAAAAAGAAACGAAAACACACCTCTTTGCGCCTTTTCTAATGTTTGTCCCACTATCTTTAGCTTGCTTTTTCTTTCAAAATATACAGCGGTGAATAGTCCCTTTCTACAAATCAGTCTGCATGTGTCCTCCTTTTCAGGTTTGACTTAACAGTGCTTGTGCCTATTCGGGCAAAATATTGTGTAGAATATTTAACAACTGGAGGGCTCTGTGGAATTATTTTGCCACCAGTTAAACCAGAGGTGGTATGCAAACACCAGGGCTCAGGAATGGAGTTTACCCTATTACAGGCTAACTGATTCCCTATTATTTGTGTTATACTATTATACTTTATGATTTGTTTGATTCTCACGCATGTATTACCATTTTTTTTGTCAGACCAAATGTTACACTAGTTCCTGTCTTGTAAAGCGCTCCGATACCCACTAGGGGGCACATCTTTCACGCTATACAAAACTTTCTAAATAAAATAAATAAATATTAATTATATTAGGGGCCAACTAGTGCTGGTAGAAACAAAGTGTGTTTGTACAGAGTGGTCTTTCATTTAGGCATTTCTTGAAATAGTTTTGCGACACTTATTAATGAGCGGCTGGCTCGCTTTGTTTACAGAGTCAAACTCTCATGTTAAAGGTACTATCTGCTTTCATGCAATTGTCAAAAAAGTAAATTAATGGATGCTGCTAGCTGAGCATAAAAAAGGAATAAAAAGAGGATTAAACAGAATTAGTGTGGAAAATGTAAATGGAAAACATCGTTTAAGTTCGCCATGAAAATAGAGGGAGAGGGGCAATTTTGTCCAAACAATAATTTACAGAGAGGTAATAATCACAAGCTATCAAATAACCAACACTATGCAAATCTCATAAAATGAAGCAATCCAAATAATAAAGGTTTATGATGCAAAGATGGTTGTTAGGATGTTTGGACAGATTTGTATGTAGATGGGAGCGAGATTGTCTTGTGACAACAACCGAACGGATATTTTGGGAGACAGATGTGGCTCCACCCGGTTGTAATTCTAAACACAGGCATCTCTCTAGCATCTCCATTCACCATTAAAAGGATTCTTCTAGTAGAAGTAGGGGGGCAGTAAGCTTCCACCACAGCCACAACAGATGATGTCGCACTAAGACCCTCATAACAAGGGCCCGACATGATTGCGATACACACAGTAATTTCTGTTGATGCAAATATCGCAGTTAAGAGTTTGGTGGCTAATAACGCAGTCCTGCAATTTTCCTCTCATACGTTTTGGCAGGTTGAACCTCACAACATTTATTAATTGGAAAATGCCCCATAATTATCTGTACATACAAATGTAGGTGCAATAAGCACCTAAATCTGCATGTTAGTCCCCTTGTTCGGGGACAACTCCTCATTTGGAGTCATTTACTAGAACCAAAAAATCCTGACCTTGTGGAGTTCGAATTTGTTGGGGTGCTAAATATTGGCCCAAAAACTGAACAGCTTGTAATAAGTGCCACAGTATCAGACCCCTAACTGGGTGGAACCAATGGTCTGGGCAGCAAGAAGCTGACTTGTCCTATAGCTTACGTCTAAATAAACCCCTTAAAAAGTTAATGAAACACACAAAATATAACATACAGTGAACAGCGCCCCTTCTGGTCTGTTTACTTCTAGATGCCACCAAACAAACCCCATATCAGAGTAGCTTCTTGAAGAGAGAATCTTGCAATGGTATAACATACAGAGAGCAATTGCTTTTGCTGGCGAGAAAGTGTTGCTTACAGTTGTTAAATATAAATTATAATTACAATAAAATTAAGAAAAAGACACATATAGCAATCTCAAATTTTAGCAGCTATATGCAGACAATTTTGAACAAAAGCACCCCCTGAGTTGGGCTTATCTCGAGGAAGCGCATTCCTCAAAGGCTCCGTGAAAACTAGCTGAAACGCGAGAATAAGCCCCCAGTAACAACAGGATGTTTATGGGCTGTTACCAGAGCTTTTATACACATTAAACCAGGAAAAAGCAGAAGTTGATCCCAAAGACTATTTAAACCTATGCACAAAACAAAAAAAATATAAAACACACACTGATTTGCAGCAAGCAAAATAACCTACAAAGTTACATGCAGATTTAATGGTTAAAAAGAAACAACGCGATTAAGATGGCACATCCTTTTTAGCTCCGGTCACAAAGTAATGTTGGAGAATAAAACGTGAATTAGCTGAAAGTTCCCCTTAGCAGCAGACAATCACAGCTACTCGGGGAAATAGAGGATATATAAAATATGTGCATGGAGCGCACGTTCTACCTAGGTGCTCTAGGCACTTTAGTGCGCTGAGGAAAGATACAAGGTCCGTAAAAAAAGGTACGAAGGTTCTGGTGTTATTGGAAGGTGGATGAGAGTTATACTTCCCTTACTGCAGCGGCTCTAGTGGAGAGTCTCAGTGGCACCATTAAAGTATAGTGTACACGGGTCAGTCATTAAACCACAAAAAAGCAGAAACTGATCCCAAAGACTGTTCCAACTATAACTACTGTTCTTAAAGTAAAATACCGCACTGGCAGGGTTCAAGGGGCCCGGTGCCACTGCACCTACTGCACCAATGGTAGGTACGCCCTTGCTCGGCAGTCCTGGCAGCCGCCTCTTCGGTAGCGTAAATGGCGTCTATTTTAAGAGAACATGGGAATCTTCAGGTCACGCACTTTCAGTAAAACGCAGTCGGTTCTCGAGCTGCTCTGGGCCCGTGGCGGGGTGAGATGCGCCTGGGGCCTACTCGAGGACGGACCTTGCCCTGGCGCTGAAGGAATGCAGCCGGCCTTAAGAGGCACTTCGCAGTGAGATTTTTTTCCATTTCTCACAGAGAACAGGCTGGGCTGGGCAAAGTCTGCAAATAAAGCGCCCTCTCGCATCCCTGTGAATTTCACCTTCCCTGTGTGAGTGGGCTGGGCGCCAAGAGGCGCTCCCCGCTGTCCTCTTTATGCTTTTACTTCCCGAGGCAGGAGGCAGCTGCAGGGCTTTCTGTTCCAGCTGTTCAGGTCCACCTTCGGCGCGGCCATGAGTGATTTGCCGACCTCAGTAGAGGAGAGCAGCGCGCCACCAGGAGGTGAGTGTGTGCGCGTGCCCGTGTGCTAGTCCCAGTGAAAAGGTCCGTCAGTGAATGCCGTGACGTCACTATCGTTCTCAAAGCCCACTCTCTGACAGTTTGGAGATCTGTCTGATGTCAGTGGGCGTCGGCTGATGAGGATGTATTGATTGGGTGAAGAGGACAGAATGTGATTATAAATTCAACAGGAGGAACAAGCCGTGAGCGTGCACTCTCCCGAACTTCCGGTGTCGGGATGTGCACGCTCACGGCTGTCGTGGGGCGGGACTTCCGTCTTATGCGCCCACGGAGTGGATGGCCGGCCCAGAGGAGCGGTGGCAGCAGAAGTCAGGAGTGGCGGCTGAGGCTGCTGATGCAGTAAGGTAAGTGGGGCTTAGTCGTGGGGGTGTGTGTCTGTGTGTGCGTGTCTACGTGTGTGTTTGTGTGCGTGCTTCCATTAGTGTAGCTGTGTGTGCGCGCGTGAATGAGAGAGGCTGACGCTGTGATTGTGGAATGTAGAGCAAAAGATGTGCACGGCTGGGGGGGGGGGGGGCTGGGCATGCGCGTCCATGAGGTGCAATCGGCGCTCGTGCCCCGGCCTGTGGTCCCTTCAGCGCTAACTAGGCAGCAATAGGTCTTTCGCTGACACGAGACCTAAAAAGGATATCATTAAGAAGTGTCAGAATAAACAGCATGACGCACAGGATGTTAATTGTCTAACAAATCTAAACGGGGCTACAAATTGTCCATCCTGAGCTCCTGTACTAGGAGGACCTGGCATGGCTTGCAGCAGTCCTTCCAAGTCTGAAACGTTGAGCTGCAAATCCAACTCAAAGTGAAAGTGCTGTTCTTATGGAGGCCACGCTGTGTGTGATTGGATGGTACTCCCCTTGCCTTTTGTGTGAGGGCCTCTAGCACTTGAGGACAATGGCCCATGAGGGCCACAGCTGTCAGTCAACTACCGCTGAGTGTGATTAACATGGCAGCATCTCATGCTTCACTGCCTGCAGTAGGCCTCACATAGCAGGTCCAAGGAGGCAGAAGGGTCCCTCTGCCTATTGGGCTCACCTCTTGTTTGGTGCAGAGTCAGATGTAAAGAGGCAAAATACCATCAGTTTTTATGCCTGAGCACTCAATCCCTCACTTCCAGCAAACAGTGGAGCCCACATATCACATTTACCTTTCATGGCACTGATGCATTTTCTGCACAATCTTCTGGGGAATTACAGGAAAGATAAACAAATCATATGGGTGAAACCAGTAATAACAGTACCATTTTAAGAGAAGGACACACACACACACCGTGGAGCTGAATAGCAGTGTCACAGTGCACAGATTCATAATACCAGCAAAAAGTGTCCAGAAGAAAAAGGTGAACAATCTAGGGTTGCCATGCAGAAAAGGTTGTTTTCCTACAGTGCCATTATGTGACGTTGCCCTTAACCAGTGATGAAGTGCAGCATTTATCAGCATGGAGTCAAATCACGTTCTCTTAAAAAAGAAACGAAAACACACCTCTTTGCGCCTTTTCTAATGTTTGTCCCACTATCTTTAGCTTGCTTTTTCTTTCAAAATATACAGCGGTGAATAGTCCCTTTCTACAAATCAGTCTGCATGTGTCCTCCTTTTCAGGTTTGACTTAACAGTGCTTGTGCCTATTCGGGCAAAATATTGTGTAGAATATTTAACAACTGGAGGGCTCTGTGGAATTATTTTGCCACCAGTTAAACCAGAGGTGGTATGCAAACACCAGGGCTCAGGAATGGAGTTTACCCTATTACAGGCTAACTGATTCCCTATTATTTGTGTTATACTATTATACTTTATGATTTGTTTGATTCTCACGCATGTATTACCATTTTGTTTGTCAGACCAAATGTTACACTAGTTCCTGTCTTGTAAAGCGCTCCGATACCCACTAGGGGGCACATCTTTCACGCTATACAAAACTTTCTAAATAAAATAAATAAATATTAATTATATTAGGGGCCAACTAGTGCTGGTAGAAACAAAGTGTGTTTGTACAGAGTGGTCTTTCATTTAGGCATTTCTTGAAATAGTTTTGCGACACTTATTAATGAGCGGCTGGCTCGCTTTGTTTACAGAGTCAAACTCTCATGTTAAAGGTACTATCTGCTTTCATGCAATTGTCAAAAAAGTAAATTAATGGATGCTGCTAGATGAGCATAAAAAAGGAATAAAAAGAGGATTAAACAGAATTAGTGTGGAAAATGTAAATGGAAAACATCGTTTAAGTTCGCCATGAAAATAGAGGGAGAGGGGCAATTTTGTCCAAACAATAATTTACAGAGAGGTAATAATCACAAGCTATCAAATAACCAACACTATGCAAATCTCATAAAATGAAGCAATCCAAATAATAAAGGTTTATGATGCAAAGATGGTTGTTAGGATGTTTGGACAGATTTGTATGTAGATGGGAGCGAGATTGTCTTGTGACAACAACCGAACGGATATTTTGGGAGACAGATGTGGCTCCACCCGGTTGTAATTCTAAACACAGGCATCTCTCTAGCATCTCCATTCACCATTAAAAGGATTCTTCTAGTAGAAGTAGGGGGGCAGTAAGCTTCCACCACAGCCACAACAGATGATGTCGCACTAAGACCCTCATAACAAGGGCCCGACATGATTGCGATACACACAGTAATTTCTGTTGATGCAAATATCGCAGTTAAGAGTTTGGTGGCTAATAACGCAGTCCTGCAATTTTCCTCTCATACGTTTTGGCAGGTTGAACCTGACAACATTTATTAATTGGAAAATGCCCCATAATTATCTGTACATACAAATGTAGGTGCAATAAGCACCTAAATCTGCATGTTAGTCCCCTTGTTCGGGGACAACTCCTCATTTGGAGTCATTTACTAGAACCAAAAAATCCTGACCTTGTGGAGTTCGAATTTGTTGGGGTGCTAAATATTGGCCCAAAAACTGAACAGCTTGTAATAAGTGCCACAGTATCAGACCCCTAACTGGGTGGAACCAATGGTCTGGGCAGCAAGAAGCTGACTTGTCCTATAGCTTACGTCTAAATAAACCCCTTAAAAAGTTAATGAAACACACAAAATATAACATACAGTGAACAGCGCCCCTTCTGGTCTGTTTACTTCTAGATGCCACCAAACAAACCCCATATCAGAGTAGCTTCTTGAAGAGAGAATCTTGCAATGGTATAACATACAGAGAGCGATTTACTCCTAATTGCTTTTGAAATTATTGAACCCAATCTACATTGTGGGGTATGAACCCCAAAAGAATATCTACAAAGCAATTAGTTATTCCACTTTAATGCAGTTCAGTGGATTAAGCTAGCGATAAACCGCATGAGGCAGTTCAACAATAGCAATCTGTTGGTTAAACGAATGCAGCAATTTTAAAGTTTGAATTAACCAAATTGATTAATTGACTATGAGCAAGTTGATTAATTGACTACCAAGCGCCTTGCCAACATACGATTCAGTCCCTATGGATCACAAAAGGACATCATTTACAACTGAAATTAAACACAGAAAACAATTCTTAGAGATCATAAGCAGCTAAAGTAAAAAGGCATAAATTGAGAATCTGAATCAGTATTACTCTGCAGCCTTTCTGGACATTCATTCATTTAACCTGGACTTTCGCATGCATTTAAAAAAAGCCCACACCACAGAGAAATTAGCCCCCAGCTTGGCAGCACACACAACTGCCCGGTAGCCAGTCCGGCCCTGATCCCTTAGTTTCATTTGGAACTAATAGCATAGCTATCATGGACGTCATTTAGGGGTCGCCAGTGGTCGCAGCATGCCCCTTGTGACCCCTGGCACTGCTTTTGCGACCCCTGCCTCAGCAGCGGCAAAATCCGTGGCAGGAACAGAAGCAGCTCCTCCTAACGGATGTCGGTGGGGGCTTCACTCACGCCGTTTTTTTGTCACATTTTTATTATATTAATAGTGAATAATATTACATTATTTGCTATTAGTGTAATAAAAAATTGATCATAAATAGCTGGAATAT
This sequence comes from Lissotriton helveticus, assembly GCF_964261635.1. Taxonomy (NCBI): domain Eukaryota; kingdom Metazoa; phylum Chordata; class Amphibia; order Caudata; family Salamandridae; genus Lissotriton; species Lissotriton helveticus. The sequence goes on along the minus strand of NC_136067.1, from coordinate 822,279,728 downwards.
GACTTTCCCTGGCAGCTGAGGTAAGTAAAAAAATGATCTTAAATTAATGTAGGTTGTGTGCATCCTTGCAGTTTTGAGTGTGTTTATGTAAGAGGGTGAGTATGTATGAATGTGTGTGTGTGTGTGTGTGTGTGTGTGTGTGTGTGTGTGTGTGTGTGTGTGAGTGAAAGTGAAGGTCAAGGGGCAAGTGAGTCACTTCCGCTACCCCAGGCATTTTGGTGAATTGATGTCATGCTTGCTATATACATAAATGATCATAATTTAGACTCATTTGAGGTTCGAGTAATTTGCACAATTAATTGGGTTAGGTTGGAGTTCACATTTCTCACACTTTAAAGAATAATGATTAAAGAAACCGACCCGATTAAAACAAAAGAAAAACAGGCGTGAGACTCCGCCTTTTATCGAGACACACTTGCCCCATGTGGGTATCACAGTTTGTGGGTCTCATTTTTCAGTTCTTCAGCTCAAAAACGGACTGTGTTAAGCAAGTTGGCTCGTGTGTGGTTTCGTGGTCTATGCAATTTATAAAATTAGCATTAAGCAAAACTAAACGCACGCTGTAACTCACCTGCTCTTCGTGAAGTGTCCTGGTTTCACATGGACACATTTTACATGTGCTTCGAGAGTGTGGAAAAAATGATGCAATTGCACGTGCACTAATTCTATTTTTGAAAGTTACAAAACTGCCTTTCTGATAGCAACTTTTCCCATTCATCGTGATCAAGAATAAATATAATCTAGTGACCAATGAAACCACATTTCATTTATTTCTATTTAATTGCAATAGTGCTGGAATCTGAATTACCAACATTGAATTAAGCTAAACTCGACCCTGAATTTGCCTGCAATAAAAGTCATTTAGTAATGCTAGAGTTTAGAACTAGAATGAAAGTTCATTCAAAACAACGTAAGTACAGAGCAGTATTTCTGTGCAGCACGCCCGGTATATAAAACAGATTATTTCCCAGCTGAAATTGTCCAGATAAATAGTCATATATGCATATGCATTACTCGCATTTCTCACATTTTTAGGATTTTGTCTCGAAAGAAACCACAGTGGAAAGGACTTGCTAAAAACATTTTCTCTGCTCCAGGAAACCGCTTCGCAAGACGCGTTTATAAGATTTCAAAGTAGGAAACTATTTCGGAACATGAATGTATTTTTGGGGATAGCTGTACCTGCTTTCCAGGGGAACCCATAGTTTTCAGCGGTTTTCCATAGAAGAATGAAGGTGAGAAGCGGCAGTTCAGCGCGAGCACAGCAGTCCTTAAGCATGTGGCGTTTCAGCTCGCGCACTGCGCAGGAACTATGTCAACAGAGGTATGTGTGAGGAGAGTCCCCTCGGGCTACAGAAGCCTCCTGCAAGCACCGGCCAGATAGGGAGAAGACAGGGCGGGAGAAGCGGCGAAGAAGAAAAGCAAAAGTCTGCTAAAAATACAACGTGAGATCACGCTCCTCTCAAAGACAGATGGGATGTGCACACTCACGGCTGTCGTGGGGCGGGACTTCCGTCTTATGCGCCCACGGAGTGGATGGCCGGCCCAGAGGAGCGGTGGCAGCAGAAGTCAGGAGTGGCGGCTGAGGCTGCTGATGCGGTAAGGTAAGTGGGGCTTAGTCGTGGGGGTGTGTGTCTGTGTGTGCGTGTCTACCTGTGTGTGTGTGTGTTTGTGTGCTTCCGTGAGTGTAGCCGTGAGCGCGCACGTGAATGAGAGAGGCTGACGCTGTGATTGTGGAATGTAGAGCAAAAGATGTGCATGGCTGGGGGGGGGGCTGGGCATGCGCGTCCACGAGGTGCAATCGGCGCTCGTGCCCCGGCCTGTGGTCCCTTTAGCGCTAACTAGGCAGCAATAGGTCTTTCGCTGACGCGAGACCTAAAAATTAGCTGCTAAAACAGCAAACATGAAACAAATTGGCCGGATTAGCAAATGAATCCGAAGTTTATAATCAGGATGGCATTCTCACTCCATGTCATTGCGGGCATGTGTTCCTGTCCTGGGCTTTTGCGTGAAACGTATTCAATTATGGGTAACGCAGTGTTGGTTTGCATCCCTTTGCCTAATTAGATTAACACGCCATTTAGTAATTATTTGAAGGTTAAAAGCCCAGGACTGCAAATAGTGTAGGTAATAACATTGTGTGAGGTGGTCATCCGATCATATTCTGTTTAAATACAGACTAGTTTATGAGGCAAAATGGCTCAGAGATATTTTTGCTATCCCAACAGAAGGGGTTTTGTTCCTGTCACTGACTGCAGTCACAAGAGAAAACAGATTAAAAGAACACAGCAGAAAGCAAGGCAAAAGAGGGGCCTGCAAGATCGTTTGACTTCCCACAATAAATGCGTATATATACTTCATATTGGCAGAAACAAAGGAATTATGTATTTGTGTTGAAATATAGTAAAATCAACCACCATATTGCTTAAAAGGTAAAAAGAATAGTTCAACAATTAAATGTCAGCACTAGAAAGAGCTATGTCAAATTCATTATTACTATGTTGCAATATACCTTTGGGTTCCTTCTAATACAGTGACCACTGGCGAGGGCTGATCTGCTTTGGGGTAAATAGGTAAACATAACATGACAAGGTTTGATTCCTGAGGTTTCTGGCCCCCTTGCTAGATATTAGAGATCTTATGTAAGGCACGATCAGAACACAACTGTATCCTTGCTTCTCTTCATGTGCACACACATCCAACCATCCAACTGTTGTGGTTGGTGGATAGGGTTATTTAGGTAGGAGGTAAATTCTTAATTCCATGGTACACCCTTGGGTCACAGTTACAGCTGGTGGGTCATTTTAGGAGCTCATTCGCCCTTCAACTGTAATCCACTCCCACACTTCAGCCAGCACACAGACTCCAACATTCCACACATTATCACATTCTAACAGCATCTACACTCTGTAGGAAGCTGGCTCTGTATAGACTATAGAGACACCTGCATAGAAGAACCCACAAGAAGGATTTGATACCCAATAATTCTTCTAAATCCCAAGGGTGTGTAAACTAACACCAAGCCCTGAGGTCCAGGTGTATTTTCAATTAAAAACGTTACTACAGGTAAAATCTCACTCAAACAACAGAAAAAGTGAGCAAAGAGAGAGTACCTCACGGTAGCACCACCCGAGGGGGTTCCTGGCTAACAATTACCAGTTTACCCGCTTCTCATCATCGGCCCTCTCTCTTTGTAGTGCGTGAAAAAGAAAGCAAAAGTGTGTTGAATTCCTAAATAATAATCACGCAGTGCAGCAATAGTGAATGTGACCAAAATATACACTATTCAATGACTGTAAGTATGTATGTGCACCACGAACCCCAAGGAGAACCTGTGCATTCGGTTCCCAATGTTAAAACCTGGTGAGGCTTGCTGGCTATCCAACTTTATTCCACTGCTGCAAGCCTCCCCGGCTAAAAATGGTTAATACTGCACCATATTCATTTTCTTAATGCCAACATGTTTCGTTGCTCAAAAGTTCCAGCAACTTCGTCAGGGCAAAATGGGGTTCACTTTTCTTTATCTTCACACTCATTGAATTCCAAAACCTGTAGTAACATTAAAAACGAGACAGCAGTGAATCACCAAAGTTCCTTCAAAGAAGGTCTTTGGTTAAGAATAAGTTTAAACACCACACAGACTGTTTTTCAACTCATAGATTAACTTAGGGTCGCCTAGTCACCGCATACCAGCAACCATGTAGAATGTCGGACCGGTACACAGTCTAAATATCGAGTTTGTAATATCGACCTACAGAAATTTCGAAGGTAAAGAATATCGAGGTCAAGAGTATCGTTGGACAGAATATCGACCCTAAGGTAAGTAATATCGAATGTATTTATGTGGATGTAAGTAATATCGAAGTCAGTAATATCGATATCAAATATATCGATGTTATTAATTTCGATGTTACTAATATCGATATCTGTATTACTATTATGTATTTTATTATGTATTTAATATTTATATGTTTTTTGTTAAGTATTTTACTTGTTTTAAATTACATGTGTACTATTTTTATATATTAATAATGATATTTTAAAGTTAATTTAAAGTTTTAGTACTGGAGCGGGTTGTGGGTTTATAGGGGAATAGGGTGGGAAGTAATTTAAATATATTAAATTAATTTATATTTTTTAGGAATTACAAATTAATTGTAATTAATTTTTGCATTTAAGTTTTGTAGCGGGTAGTGGGTTTATAGGGGAATTGGGTGGGAAGTATTTTAATTGTAATTAAATAATTCTTTATTTTAATTTATTGGTACTGATAATAAATTCATTTTTAATTAATTATTAATTGGCAATTAATTATTTTAATTGTTAATTTAGTTTTTTAAATTGGTAAATAATGTTTGTAATTGGTAATTAATTTTTGTAATTGATAATTTTTTTTATTGGTAATTAATTTTGTAATTTGTGATTAATGTATGTAATTGGTAAATACTTTTTTTAATTGGTAATTAATCATTGTAATTGGTAATAAATTTTTTAATTTGTAATTAATGTTTGTAATTGGTAGTTAATTTTTTTAATCGGTATTTAATTTTTTTTAATTGATCATTAATGTTTGTAATTGGTAATTAATGTTTGTAATTGGTAATTACTTTTTAAATTGGTAAGTAATTTATTTTAATTGGAAACTATCTTTTTAATATTTGGTAATTAATGATTTATGAAAAGTATTTTTTGGTATAAAAAATAATTTTATTGTTTGAAGTTTTTTAATTCCTAATCAATTTTTTATAATAAATATGTGTTTTGTTTTGAAAAATATTTAATTGTTCAATATTTATTATTCGGTAACTAATATTGATTAATTAATATGTATTGGTATTTATTGTTAATTTATTGTTAATAAATTATTCAATTGTAATTATGTTTTTAATAATTATTAATGGGTATTTGTAAATGATGTTGGTCTCAAATTTAAATTTTTAATTATTTTAAATACAAACATTATTTATAAGTATGTTATATTTAATTTCTATGCTATCCAACATTTTCCCTACTTTTGCACTCTCTGGAGTGGGAATAGTAATTTTTACCCCTATGCTATTCAACGTTTTCCCTACTGTTTTACTCTCTGGAGTTGGAACAGTAATTTTAACCCACCCGCTATCCAACGCTTTCCCTACTGTTACACTCACTGGAGTGGGAATAGTAATTTTTACCCCTACTCTATCCAACGCTTTCCCTACTGTTTCACACTCTGGAGTTGTAATAGTAATTTTTACTCACCCGCTATCCAACGCTTTCCCTACTGTTGCACTCTCTAGAGTGGGAATAGTAATTTTTACCCCTACGCTATCCAACGCTTTCCCTACTGTTGCACTCTCTGGAGTGGGAATTGTAATTTTTGCCTTCCCGCTATCCAATGCTTTCCCTACTGTTGCACTCTTTGGAGTAGGAATAGTAATTTTTACCCCTATGCTATCCAACGCTTTCCCTACTGTTGCACTCACTGGAGTGGGAATAGTAATTTTTACTCACCCGCTATCCAACGCTTTTTCTACTGCTGCACTCTCTGGAGCTGGAATAGTAATTTTTACCCCTATGCTATCAAACGCTTTCCCCTCTGTTCCACTCACTGGAGTGGGAATAGTAATTTTTACCCAACCGCTATCCAACGCTTTCCCTTCTGTTGCACTCTCTGGAGTGGGAAAAGTAATTTTTACCCCTACGCTATCCAACACTTTCCCTACTGTTGCACTCTCTGGAGTGGGAATAGTAATTTTTACCTTCTTGCTATCCAACGCTTTCCCTACTGTTGCACTCTTTTGAGTGGGAATAGAAATGTTTACCCCTACGCTATCCAACGCTTTCTCTACTGTTGTACTCACTGGAGTGGGAATAGTAATTTGTACCCACCCGCTATCAAACGCTTTCCCTACTGTTGCACTCTTTGGAGTGGGAATAGTAATTTTTACCCCTACGCTATCCAACGCTTTCCCTACTGTTTCACACTCTGGAGTTGTAATAGTAATTTTTACTCACCCGCTATCCAACGCTTTTCCTACTGTTGCACTCTCTGGAGTGGGAATAGTAATTTTTACCCCTACGCTATACAACGCTTTCCCTACTGTTGCACTCTCTGGAGTGGGAATAGTAATTTTTACCTTCCCGCTATCCAATGCTTTCCCTACTGGTGCACTCTTTGAAGTAGGAATAGTAATTTTTACCCCTACGCTATCCAACACTTTCCCTACTGTTGCACTCACTGGAGTGGGCATAGTAATTTTTACTCACCCGCTATCCAACGCTTTCTCTACTGTTGCACTCTCTGGAGCTGGAATAGTAATTTTTACCCCTACGCTATCAAACGCTTTCCCTACTGTTCCACTCACTAGAGTGGGAATAGTAATTTTTACCCATCCGCTATCCAACGCTTTCCCTACTGTTGCACTCTCTGGAGTGGGAATAGTAATTTTTACTGCTACGCTATCCAACGCTTTCCCTACTGTTTCACACTCTGGAGTTGGAATAGTAATTTTTACCCACCCGCTATCCAACGCTTTCCCTACTGTTGCACTCACTGGAGTGGGAATAGTAATTTTTACCCCTACGCTATCCAATGCTTTCCCTAATGTTGCACTCTCTGGAGTGGGAATAGTAATTTTTACCTTCCCGCTATCTAACGCTTTCCCTACTGTTGCACTCTTTGGAGTGAGAATAGTAATTTTTACCCCTACGCTATCCAGCACTTTCCCTATTGTTTCACACTCTGGAGTTGGAATAGCAATTTTTACCCACCCGCTATCCAAGGCTTTCCCTACTGTTGCATTTTTTGGAGTGGGAATAGTAATTTTACTTTCTACGCTATCCAATATTTTAATTACTGTAGTTTTTTTTGGACTTTAAATAGTAGTTTTATTTATTTTTTATTTAATATTTTTTGTATTATTTTAGATAAGGTAGTATTTAATTAACTTTGAATATTTTAAAGGTATATTTAATTTTTTAAATTTATTAAATAATTATATACTTTTTATTTATGTTATTATTTTATGTGTGTAGATGTATTTGTAATGTATATTATTTATAAATAATTTATAAGTAATTAAAATAATTATTAACAGTTATTATTAAGTATATATGATATATTTTATGTATATGTTTAATTAATGTTTTATTATTATATATGTATAATTTATTAATTTAAAACAATATTAAATATTTTCAACTATGTGTATTTTCTTTATTAGTATTATTTACTTTATTTTACACATTTATTTTTAACTGAAAAAAACTATATTTTTAACTACGATATTTTTTACATCGATATTTTAGTTTTGATATTTTTGTACTTACCTTGTTGTAGATAGGATGTCGATATACTTACCTTCGATATTCCACCGTCGATGTTTCTGTAGGTCGATATTCTTAGAGTCGATATTCTGTCAGTGATTCGTCGGACCACGTGTCACAAGATCACATGTCCACCAGAGGCTCGTTCTGTTTTAAGCCCCCTGCATGACAAAGAAGAATGCATATCATCATGTCCGGGAGGCACGCCTTTGTGTGTAGAGACTCCAATGACCACCCTTCTATACAAATGGCCACATCTCGCGATATTCCTTACGAACACAAGCAGCCTCTTAACAATCTTATGAGTGCATCTGTCAATGCCCAAATGATTAGTGGCGTCCACACACTTTCACGTTCCACAACTATCAACAGCAAACACTGACGAAGTGCATGTGCTTGCTTAAACACCCTCAGCCCGTCTCCAAGTACTTCTTATGGCCCACACACACATGTCCCGAAAACCTTACTGTTGCCGAGTCCCGCTGGCGCTTCTGGGGATCCCTCGCACTGCCCGCTGCCATACTCGCTCTATATCCTAACCTTCAACACCGCCCCTTCCGCAACGTGACGTCAGGCGTCATAGCAACGCGAGACGCATTGCGTCGCTGCTCCGCGGGGCGGCCATTTTTGACAGGGATTAAAAGGTTCGAGCCTGTTCAAAGTTCTGGCAACTGCTATAATGAATTAAACTTGCTTAGAATACCATCAAGCCCCATCGGACTGTAACAGAGTTATGTGGCCGGCAACCTAAGCTCCCAATATTACTTTCAAATGCTCTTGATCACACATAGTATAGAAGTGGCAAATAACTATGTGCTCTTTAAACAAAAATAATGATAAAGATAAAAAATGACATGGCATTGCAATTGCATGTATCCAAGTTCCTTATTAAATTACCGGTGAATCTTGGTAACTTTTATAAAAAGGAACCGGTCCCCAGTTACATCAAAGCATGTAGACCATACCTCCGACAGTACCAGCACAAAGGGGGAGGGGACATGCAGCTAGTAGCCAGAAATTGGCTGATCTTACTGATTAAAACACTGAACAGGTATGTGGGGCTCTGTGTAGATTGGTGTACCCAATACTCAGGCCGGGAATGAGTGAACTACAGAGATCTAAGATGGACTGTCCTTGAAAGGGTGGTTGGCGACACACATAATCTTGAAGCCATACTAGCAAAGAAAGAGGCCAAATGGATTTTCTCAGAAAAAGCAGATCGTGAGGACTTAATGAGAATATTGAGTGGAATAAGGTGAACAGATGTTGAAGTACTAATGGGATTGGGAGCGAATACTGGGACTAACTTGATGTTAAAATTCTCTCTGATCACATCACCACCCAGGTTGCCCTCTCCGTGCTTTCACTCATATCCCGGCCTGAGTATTGGGTACACCAATCTACACAGAGCCCCACATACCTGTTCAGTGTTTTAATCAGTAAGATCAGCCAATTTCTGGCTACTAGCTGCATGTCCCCTCCCCCTTTGTGCTGGTACTGTCGGAGGTTTGGTCTTCATACTTTGATGTGACAGGGGACTGGTTTCTTTTTTATAAAAGCTACCAAGATTCACCGGTAATTTAATAAGGAACTTAGATACATGCAATTGCAATGCCATGTAATTTTTTATCTTTATCATTATTTTTGTTTAACAAGCACATAGTTATTTGCCACTTCTATGCTATGTGTAATCAGAGCATTTATTACAGTCCGATGGGGCTTGATGGTGGTCTAAGCAAGTTTAATTCATTATAGCAGTTGCCAGAACTTTGAACAGGCTTGAACCTTTTAATCCCTGTCCAAAATGACCGCCCCGTGGAGCAGCGACGCAATGCGTCTCGCATTGCTCTGACGCCTGACGTCACGTTGCGGAAGGGGCGGTGTTGAAGGTTAGGATATAGCGCGAGTATGGCAGCGGGCAGTGCAAGGGATCCCCAGAAGCACCGGCGGGACTCGGCAACAGTAAGGTTTTCGGGACGTGTGTGTGTGTGGGCCATAAGAAGAACTTGGAGACGGGCTGAGGGTGTTTAAGCAAGCACATGCACTTCGTCAGTGTTTGCTGTTGATAGTTGTGGAACGTGAAAGTGTGTGGACGCCACTAATCATTTGGGCATTGATAGATGCACTCATAAGATTGTTAAGGAGCCGCGTGTGTTTGTAAGGAATATCGCGAGATGTGGCCATTTGTATAGAAGGGTGGTCATTAGAGTCTCTACACACAAAGGTGTGCCTCTCGGACATGCTGATATGCATTCTTCTTTGTCATGCAGGGTGCTTAAAACAGAACGAGCCTCTGGTGGACACGTGATCTTGTGACACGTGGTCCGACATTCTACATGGTTGCTGGTATGCGGTGACCAGGCGACCTTAAGGTAATCTATGTGTTCAAAAACTGTCTGTGTGGTGTTTAAACTTATTCTCAACCAAAGACCTTCTTTGAAGGAACTTTGGTGATTCACTGCTGTCTCGTTTTTAATGTTACTACAGGTTTTGGAATTTAATGAGTGTGAATATAAAGAAAAGTGAACCCCATTTTGCCCTGACGAAGTTGCTGCAACTTTTGAGCAACGAAACATGTTGGCATTAAGAAAATGAATATGGTGCAGTATTAACCATTTTTAGCCGGGGAGGCTTGCAGCAGTGGAATAAAGTTGGATAGCCAGCAAGCCTCACCAGTTTTTAACATTGGGAACCGAATGCACTGGTTCTCCTTGGGGTTCGTGGTGCACATACACATTTACAGTCATTGAATAGTGTATATTTTGGTCACATTCACTATTGCTGCACTGCACGGTTATTATTTAGGAATTCAACACACTTTTGCTTTCTTTTTCACACACTACAAAGAGAGAGGGCCGATGATGAGAAGCGGGTAAACTGGTAATTGTTAGCCAGGAACCCCCCTCGGGTGGTGCTACCGTGAGGTACTCTCTCTTTGCTCACTTTTTCTGTTGTTTGAGTGAGATTTTACCTGTAGTAACGTTTTTAATTGAAAATACACCTGGACCTCATGGTTTGGTGTTAGTTTACACACCCTTGGGATTTAGAAGAATTATTGGGTATCAAATCCTTGTTGTGGGTCCTTCTATGTAGGTGTCTCTATTTGGTAAGGCTCTGTTGTGTTGGTATTTGGTTGAGTGGGGGGCGGCCTTACCTTGATTCCCCCTGATACTCCTATTGATTGACTCTGTATATACTATACCAAAGTAAGGTATAGTGTGCACAGATTCCAGTGGAAACCCAAAGGTAGGCAGAAGTAAAAGTAGATAAAACCTTACTCTCTATTTGCGATAGTGTGGGCAAGCAGTAAGGCTTTATCAGAGGGTAGTGTTAAGGATTTATTGTACACACTCAGGCAAGGAATGATGTCACACACTCAAAGACTGAAACCAGACCAATGTGTTTGAATAAAAATATTATTTAGTTGTATTTATTTTCTAGAACCAAGCAAGCCTGGCACAGGTAAGTGTAAATGGTACTTTTCAAGGCAGGTTGAACATTACAAGCAAGCTGACAGAAAATTACTTTGTTACAGGTTTATAAATACTTTGAATACAGTAAAAATTACTTTTAGATTACTTTTGATTACTTTGCAGATTACTTTTTCTACTCAGTGTGATATGCCTAGATATCACACTGGGACTATTCCTAGGGAAAAGGTAAGTAATTCACTTTTTGTACATTTGCAGTTTTTCAAGGTTTCATACAAACCAACTCCACACAAGAATTTTCAAAGAAAAGCAGTCAATGCAATCCAATGGGAGGAAATGAAGTTATCTGTTTACAGGTAAGTACCTGGTTGCGGGAGTTGGGTTTCTGGGGTTAGAACCAGGATTCCCACAGGGTCGAGGATGTACTCTCAAAGTGCCCTCAGCCGCACTTGGGCAGCCGGTGCAGTGTGCTGAGGCCCAATGTTATCTAATGGGGGATAGGGGTTATCCGTTTGGCAGCTGCTCAGCAGCAGACCACACGTTGTGGGAGCAAAGCTCCTGGTGTTAGATTCAGGGCAAAGGTGGATCCGATTTAGCACACAAAGTGCACCCACAGTGGCACAGGGGGGGGCGGGTGCAGGGTGCTGGTTTGGCATCGGGTGCCATGTTGATTTCAATGGGGATTCTCCGATTGCAACAAACACTGCAGGCTCGGGAGGAAGATCTTCTGAAGGTGACCACCAGTTAGAGAGGTAAGTTGGGATGCCTTGGGATGCTGGGACACCATTGGTTGGGCCACCAAAGGCTGTGGGACATTGGGTGCAGGCGTGTCTTTAGGCGTCGGGTTTTTCTTACCGGCTGCGGTTGGGGGGGATCATCCAGAAGTGTCTGCAGGTGTCGGTTGGAGACTTGAGACAAGTCAGGGATCACCAGATCCCAGGTCAGGATCGCTGGGAGACCTCCTTGTGGTGTTGGGTCACTCGAACTCGGGCCGTGGGAGTCGGGTGCAGAGTTGTGCAATCTCGCGGATTTGGCTGGAGCCAGAGTCTGTGGGTGAGCAAATCCAGTACTCACAGGAGACAAAGTCTGGTTTGGGAAGGCAGGGTAGGTTCTCTGAATTCTTGGGAGCTGCTGGCTGCAAGGCACACTGGAACTTCGCTGTGATCGGTCGAGGTCGGGACAGGCCGGTAGGGCTGGGGCCAAGTCAGTGGGTGTCCTAATCTTTTTCTTCAGCACAGCACTTCGATCCTTCTTCTTCTTGTCTCCTCTTGTCTGAGGAACCCAGGTTCAGGTCTGCCCCTAAATACTACATTCAGGGGTGTTACAGGTAAGTACAGGTCAGGACCAATGGGTCCCTTCCTTGGGGTGGGTACATCCCTATTAAGCCACCTTCCAGTGGGAGGGGGTATAAGCCTCACTTTGGTTGACTGGGTCCCTCCATCTGCAAGATGGCAGGGACTGAGAGATGTGCTTCACCTCACGTCCCCCACCTGAGGGGTGGGGCTGGCAAAGGTGGGTACACCTCTCCTCCTAACTTGGTTTTCTCGCTGATTCTCCCTCCCAAATTGGGGGACAGAACCGGGGGCGGCCAGTTGCTGGGAGCAGCAAATGCCTGGGGGAGCTCACAAAGGCGGCAAGCCTTTAAGCTTCCCCTTCATGGACCCTGCCCATCCTAGTGGAGGAGGCTTGGCACATCGTCCCAGGATGTGCTCTTTTTCAGCGCCTCTTTTTCCAATCTCGGGCGTGGCTCGGACGGCCCCAGGCCGTCATGCGCACACGTCCACTGGGACTCATGACGGCCGGGGGCCATCATGAGCATGGATGAGGTTAAATCCCACACTGGCATCAGTGTAGGAGTAATGAGCTGAGAAGTTTTATACCAAACTTCCCAGTTTTCAGTAAAGCCATTATGGTGCTGTGGAGTTCATAATGACAAACTCCCAGCACCATATACTCTTTATGGCATTACTGTACTTACAATGTCAAAGAATTGGCTTAGACACTGTAGGGGTTCAGGGCTTATGCACCTGTACCCTCACCACTGGTATAGTGCACCCAGCTAGAGGGTTGCTTACCGGTGCCAGGCCAGTGGGTTGTAGGCATGTACCCTTATGATGCTGCATATACCCAGGCTCACCCCTTCACGAAATGCACTAGGCATTCGATTACATGTAGCAATCTCACGTTTCTCCAAGAAATTCACTAAACAGCCCTCACATGACCATTCTTCCACTGAGTAATTCATATACACTATAATGGTTTGTTTTATTTAGAATATATTGTTTTCGTCTGGTTTTCAGTGTATGATCAAATCTAAACATCAGTAAGTACGACATGCTTGAACCTCAGACATTTTGTAATCCTAGAGCATGTACAGTTTTTGAATGTTCATGAATTTTTTATGTTATGTACTGAATACTAAGGTTCTGTATGTTTCTTTTTTATAGACCCCTGATGAAGGGTTAACTTGATAACCCGAAACGCATTGGGTATAATGAAACGCAATTGATAATCCATGACTTTAATGTATTTTGGAAACATTTTGATGAACTTACAAATTTGATGAATACTAAACATTTGAATAAAGATAAAATGTCATCAACAACGTTGGCTTGATTGGAATCAATGCATATTCATTTAAGTAAAGTTTAAGAAACATCTGTGTTTCATGTTAAAGGAGCGCGCCCTTTCGTGATAACATTATCACACCAGCACACAGGGATGTGTGCCATGTCGACTCTTCACTTTGTTCTGCACCAAAACACGCAGGCTGCAATGGCAGTGTGAGTGTGTGTAAAAGTACAGGGCATCTAAGCGTGGCAGAATAAATGCTACAGCCCTTAGAGGCCTTCCCTGGTCACAGTGCCCTTGGTACCTATGATACCTTGAACAAGGGATTTGCATGTGGCAAGAGAATTGCCAATTGGGTTTTGCAATAGTACAGTTTAGGGAAAGAACATAGGCCCTGTGTGCCTGGTTGGCAGGAACCCATGGCACGCTCAGTCAAAGTAGATCAACAGTTTGGCAAAAAGTCGGGGCTACCATGCAAAAAGGGGCACTTTCCTACACACTCACTATTCTACAACATGCCCATGCATACAGACACATCATGTCATCACACAATACCCATTACTTACACACAAGACAAACCAGACTTGCCACGTCACTACACTGACCCACTCCTAATTGGTGTCTGGTTTTTCCCTTGACAGTTTTTCCATAGCTGTCGGCACCTAGGCCACAGACAGAAAACTTACACTGACTCCATCTTGCTTGTGTCACATGAATGCACTGCCACCGCACTAATACACGCTTAAGCTTCAGTGACTAATAATTAAGGGTATTTGGCAGACCGCAACTCTGGGCGGCATGGGAAGACTGGGAAGTGAGATATGATGTTCCCTTTCTGGCATTTGCAAATGTTTCTTAAGGCTACCTTTGTAGTAGGTAGAATGCAGTTTAACCCCTTGGGTGCTCATGACGAGTTTAGCTCATAATGGCACATAGTGCTCGTGTGCTCAGCTCGTCATGACACCCACCCCCCGAAATCCATCTGGTGCGGGCACCAGAGGGATTCCCTTTTCTTCCCTAAAGCCTCGGGAGCTGGGGAAGAGTTTCCCCAGCTCCCGAGGCAAAGCCCCCCCCCACCCCCCCATCCGGTTTCCCTGCAATGACGACCAGCGCGCACGTCGCACTCTCGTCATTTCAGTGAAACTGAAAAAGAAATGAGCCAAGAGGCTCATTTCAGTTTCAGTTTCTATGTGCTCAGGGGGCTATCTCAGCCCCCCGGGCACGTAGAAAGACGGGAGAGGTATCATTGGAAAGGGGGGAATCCCAAGCAGGGATCCACCCACTAGACACCAGGGAGCGGGGAGTGGCCCCTTGGGCAAGGGCTTTTGCTCCCCCCAAATTGTTTTGGTGTCATTTAGTCTTTTTGCCCCCTCTGGGGGGCAAAAAGCCCACCAGACCCCAGGGATTTTTTTCCATGCCGCATAATTTACTAGGGTGTGGGCTGCCCATAAAGGGCATGTCCATGCCCCCACCCCAAAAATGTACAGCCTTTCTGCCCCCCCTGGGGGGCAGTTGGGGGCAGCAGCTCCCAATCAGCCCCCCGTGGGGGGCAAAAAGTCCACTATATGCCAGGGATTTTTTTAATTATAATTTGTGGTGGGGCTGCCCAATATGGGCATGCCCATGCCCCCAACCACCCCCCGCAAAAAAAGACAGCCTTTCTGCCCCCCTGTGATGCAGATGGGGCAAAAAGCCCAGTAGACGTCAGGGATTTTATGTGCAAATTTTAATTAGGGTGGGAGCATTGGCATGCCCGTTTTGGCCAGCCCCTACCCTAATTAAAATTTGCCCAAAAAACTCCCTGGTGTCTAGTGGACTTTCTGCCCCCCCTGGGGGCATTAGTCCCCCAATCTGCCCCGCCGGGGGGGGGGGCAAAAAGCCCACTAGACGCCACAGATTTTTTGGCAAATTTTTATTAGGGTGGAGGCTGCCCAAAACACCCCACCCGCAACAATTACAGCCTTTTGGGTGCATTAGCCCCAATCTGCCCCCTGGGGGGCAAAAAGCCCACTAGGCGCCAACTATTACGCTGGCTTTTTTATGTGTGGGGTGGGGCCTGCCCAGAATGGGTATACCAATGCCCCCACCCCCCCAAAAAAGTAGCCACAGTGTTTCTGCCCCCCTTGGGGGCATATCGGGCATCCCACCCCCAATATCCCCCCCCCCCCAGGGCTGCAGAAAACCGACTAGGCACGGATTTGTTTTTAGCAATATGCTTACCTGTCGATTTTGGGGCCTAGCGCAGCAGGCACATAGGAAAACCTAGCAAACCTGTATATTTTTACAAACTAGACATCCAGGGGAATCTAGGATGGGTTGACTTGACTGGCTCTCACCAGGTTCTATTACCCAGAATCCCTTGGACACCTAAACATTTGTCCAAAAACCCCCACATTTTCCTCTGTGGTGGAAAGTTCTGGAATCTGGGAAGATCCACAAATTTCCACCAACCCCACGATCCCCAAAGCCTTCCGAGAAAATTAGTACCTCACTTGTGTGGGTAGACCTAGTGCCCGCGACAGGCAAGGGTCCAAAACCTATTAAGGCGACATCAAAATTACCTATAACAAAACAACCTGGTTTTGCAAGGGGGTCTCATGAGTTTTTGGCCCCGGGCTTGGCGACATCTAGGGAAACCTACCAAACCCACACATTTCTGAAAACTAGATACCCGGGAGAGTCCAGCGAGGGCTGGCTTGCGTGGGTCCCCCAACGTTTTCCTTCCCAGAATCCCCAGCAAACCTCAAATTTAGCTGAAAAAATCACTTTCTTCTCAAATTTCTGTGTGGGAAAGTTCTGGAATCTATGTGGATCCACAAATTTTCTCCCACCCAGCGTTCCCCCAGGTCTCCCGATAAAAATGGTACCTCACTTTTGTGGGTGGGTCAAGTACCCGCGACAGGCAAGGGACCAAAACCTATTGAGGCGACATCAAAATGTCCTATCACATCACAAAACAACCTGGTTTTGCAAGGGGGGTCCCATGAGTTTTTGGCCCCGGGCTCGGCATCCATCCAGGGAAACCTACCTAACCCACACATTTCTGGAAACTAGACACGCAGGTGAGTCCAGCGAGGTATGACTTGCCTGGGTTCCCCATCATTCTCCTACCCAGAATCCCCTGCAAACCTTACATTTCGCAGAATAATTCACTTTTTTCTCAAATTTCTGTGTGGGAAAGTTCTGGAATCTGCGTGGATCTAAAATTTCTTAAAATTTTTTAGGTTTGCAAGGGTTTCTGGGTAACAGAACCTGGTGGGAGGCAGTCAAGTCACCCCATACTGGATTTCCCCGGGTGTCTACTTTTCCAAAATGTATAGGTTTGCTAGGTTTCCCTAGGTGCCGGCAGAGCTATGGTTTTAAAAACTACAGCCAGGCAATTTGCTAAAAAAGGGTAATTTTTCACTGCGAAATTGAGGTGTGTCCACGTGGTGTTTTGCGCCGTTTCCTGTTGCGGGCACTAGGCCGACCCACACAAATGAGGTACCATTTTTCTCAGAAGACTTTGGGGAACGCGGGGTGGGTAGAAATTTGTGGATCCACACAGATTCCAGAACTTTCCACCACAGAAATGTGGGGAAAATGTGTTTTTTTTTACAATTGTTTAGGTTTGCAGAGGAATCTGGGTAACAGAACCTGGTGGTAGTCAGTCAAGTCACCCCATCCTAAATTCCCCTGGGTGTCTAGTTTTTACAAATGTATAGGTTTGCTAGGTTTCCCTAGGTGCCGGCAGAGCTAGGGTTGAAAAACTACAGCTAGGCACTTTGCCAAAAAAGGGTCATTTTTCACTGCGAAATTGAGGTGTGACCACGTTGCGTTTTGTGCCGTTCCCTGTCACAGGCACTAAGCCGACCCACTTAAGTGAGGTACCATTTTCCTAGGAAGACTTTGGGGAACACGGGGTGGGTGAAAAATTGTGGATCCACACAGATTCCAGAACTTTCCACCACAGAAATGTGGGGAAAATGTGTTTTTTTGGACATTTTTTTTAGGTTTGCAAGGGTTTCTGGGTAACAGAACCTGGTGGGAGGCAGTCAAGTCACCCCATCCTAAATTTCCCTGGGTGTCCAGTTTTCAAAAATGTATAGGTTTGCTAGGTTTCCCTAGGTGCCGCAGAGCTATGGTTAAAAAACTACAGCTAGGCACTTTGCCAAAACAGGGTCATTTTTCACTGCGAAATTGAGGTGTGACCACGTTGCGTTTTGCGCCGTTTCTAGTCGCAGGCATTAGGCCGACCCACACAAGTGAGGTACCATTTTTCTCGTAAGACTTTGGGAATTGCGGGGTGGTTGGAAATTTGTGGATCCTCGCAGATTCCAGGACTTTCCACCACAGAAATGTGGGTTTTCTGAAAATGTTTTAGGTTTGCAAGGGATTCTGGGTAACAGAACCTGGTGGGAGGCAGTCAAGTCACCACATCCTCGATTCCCCTAGGTGTCTAGCTTTCAAAAATGTATAGGTTTGCTAGGTTTCCCTAGGTGCCGGCAGAGCTAGGGTTAAAAAACTACAGCCAGGCACTTTGCAAAAAAAGGGTAATTTTTCACTGCGAAATTGAGGTGTGACCACGTTGCGTTTTGCGTCATTTCCTGTTGCAGGCACTAGGCCGACCCACACAAGTGAGGTACCGTTTGTCTCAGAAGACTTAGGGAAATGCGGGGTGGGTGGAAATTTGTGGATCCACGCAGATTTCAGAACTTTCCATCACAGAAATGTGTGGAAAATGAGTTTTTTTAGACAATTTTTAAGTTTTCAAGGGATTCTGGGTAACAGAACCTGGTGGGAGGCAGTCAAGTCACCCCATCCTGGATTTGTCTGGGTGTCTAGTTTTCAAAAATGTATAGGTTTGCTAGGTTTCCC
Organism: Lissotriton helveticus; assembly: GCF_964261635.1. Classification (NCBI taxonomy): domain Eukaryota; kingdom Metazoa; phylum Chordata; class Amphibia; order Caudata; family Salamandridae; genus Lissotriton; species Lissotriton helveticus. The sequence goes on along the minus strand of NC_136067.1, from coordinate 822,261,561 downwards.
TAGGTGCCGCAGATCTAGGGCTAAAAAACTACAGCTAGGCACTGTGCCAAAACAGGGTAATTTTTCACTGCGAAATTGAGGTGTGGCCACGTTGCATTTTGCGCCGTTTCTAGTCGCAGGCATTAGGCTGACCCACACAAGTGAGGTACCATTTTTCTCGTAAGACTTTGGGGAACGCAGGGTAGTTGGAAATGTGTGGATCCACGCAGATTCCAGGACTTTCCACCGCAGAAACGTGGGGAAAATTTGTTTTTATTTTACAATTCTTCAGGTTTGCAAGGGATTCTGGGTAACAGAACCTGGTGGGAGGCAGTCAAGTCATCCCATACTGGATTCCCCTGGGTGTCTAGCTTTTAAAAATGTATAGATAGGTTTCCTAGGTTTTCCTAGGTGCCGGCAGAACTAGTGTTCAAAAACTACAGCTAGACACTTCGCAAAAAAAGGCAAATATTCATTGTGAAAATGTGGTGTGTTCACGTTGGGTTTTGAGCCATTTCCTGTCGTGGGCACTATGCCTACCCACACAAGTGAGGTACCATTTTTATTGGGAGACTCTGGTAATTCATATTTGTAAATCAACTGTTATTAACTATTGATTTTTGATGCATTTCTGCCTTTCAAATGAAAGACATTGTGTAAAAAAGAAGTCATTTTGAAAAATGACCGCTAATTCTCATGCTTGTATGAGTATTCCCAATTTTGAAAATGTGCAAATATGCACTGTTTCTAAACTTTATAATTTGTTCCCATTTCAGAAATACATAGGTGTCTTTCATACCAATTTTTCCATGTAAACATTTTCCCACAATAATTGCTATATACCCAGTACATAATAAAAAGCCATTGCAAATTGCTGCTCAGTTTTTGACTCTGGGTTCGTCTGGTTCTTGGTGAACCTACAAGTCCTATATATCCCCACAACCAAGAAGGTCCAGCGGATGTAACGGTATATTGCTTTCAAAGAGCTGTCATAATTACAAAAAGTTACAGATGAAAACAAAAGGCTGTTTTTTTCAACTAATTTTTAATATTTCCAATATTTAACTCTAGGTTTCTATAAAGAAACCCTGATAGAGCTACACAAATGACCCCTTGCTGAATTCAGAATTGTATCTACTTTTCTAAAATGTATAGTTTTCCAGGATCCATTATTGCTTTCACACTCATTTTTACCATTAACTGGAAGGAGGTTGAAAGCACATACAATAGCAAAAATAGGCTATGTCCAAGGAAAATGCCAAAACTGTGTAAAAAATGTTGGTTTCTGACAAAAATCTGTCATTCCCTAAAAGCTGGGAAAATGGTGACTTCAGCCCCACAAACCCTTTTTTGATAACATTTGCAGGGAAAAACCCAGACGCTTTCTTTGTAGCCTGTTTTTCCAATTGTTCAAAAAAAAAAAACTACATTTGGCCGTATTTTGGCTAATTTCTGGGACCTCTCCAAGGGAATCCACAAACCCTGGGTACCTTTAGGATCCCCATGATGTTGGAAGAAAAGGACGCAAAATTGGCTTGGATACCTTATGTGGTCAAAAAGTTACAGGCGGCTAAGCACGCACTACCCCAAATAGCCAACAAAAGGCTTAGCACAGGGGGGGAAAGGCCTAGCAGCGAAAGGGTTAACAAATGTTATCAATATACCAGGAAGGAGTTGTTAGGTGTATAATGAATGTACATGTTTGTCCTGCTTGAGAACGGAACCATTGTGTAAATGTCCATTGCTGGATGAGGGAATAACTACCTGTGCTTAGAGTTCTTGTCAGACACTTTGCTGTAGCTCCAGGAGCTCCCAGGTCATTCATCTGAATAAAAACTTGGTCTCAAAGAAAGATCCTGCTAAAGAATTTTATTTGAGGCTTGTGCATTGACAGTCCTGGTGAAAAAATGTGGGCACGCTGTCGGCAATTATCATCATGGAGGGATATTCTTGTAATATTCTGACCTCTGATTGTGTGCTCTAATTGGCTGCAGTAATATGTGGCACATGTGTAACCTTAGTAGTCCTTTGAAAGTGACAAGTTGCATAAAGTGGGGAGAAAAGATTAGCAGAAAAATAAATACACTGCAATTAGTCACCTGTAACAGGTGAAATGCTTGCCAGGTTTTTCTCCTTTCCCCATTACCATGGGGTGAATATAAACGAGCAGGCTGGCGAAGAAGAGTGTTTGCATTCAGAGGAGGGGTGATTCCCCTCCAGGTGTATGATTGAGTCTGCCAATTGGGTAGGCCCTTCAGGGTGTGAAAGTTGATTAGAGGTCATAGGCAGGTGTAATTGAAAACCATAGCCCTCCCGAAGTGATCTCACAAACAGAGAAGATAAATGAACGATATTAGGTTTCTCCCTTCAAGGTTTTGAGTGCAGAAGTAGCTTAGGAGGGGCAGTTCCTTTCCAGGTGTATGAGTGGTAGATTTCCAAACCTGAGGTTATGGGAATGTCTAATAGTAAGGCTGGTTAGACGAGGCACAGACGATCCCCCACCCATAGGGACTGGCAGTGTGCGGAATGTTGATTAAGGTTGGTATGTATACTCATTTGTGGTTCAAAGAATGGTGTTAGCTCACTAAGAAGGGCGCAAACTTGCAATTTCCAGAAACCTGTTAATTTGAAATTAAACGTCTGTAGTACTTGCTAAGATGGATGAATTAATGGAAGATGCTACCTTGACCAGCAGAAATGAATGAGAAGAGCGAGTGACTGATAAAGCCAATGAGAGCAAAGCAAAGGGGCAGGTGTGCAAGGTGTTGGCTGGTATGAAAATAAATAAGCTTTGCAGAAGCAGAAAGAGACTTGGTGTGAGGGAGTCATAATAGAGACTGAATCATAGCCTGTATCTCCCTTTGGTGGCATCTTGGCTCCTGAGGGACAGGCGAATGAGGAGAATATGAAACACACAAACAGTAATGGGAGGCTGAAAGCAGTAAGTCTAACCACTGGCAATAGCCCAGGGTAACTCTCCAGCCCATCGTTCTTTTGCCCACCATGCCACCTCAGTTTGGACCCAGCCATTTGCAAATCAGCCTTGACCCTGTTCCTAATGAGAACAGTCCAGCCTAAACTGCCAAGCCAAGCCCTTTCTGAACTGAAACACAAGCAACCCAGAACCTGTTTTGCCCTGGTTGTGGGTACCTAAGCTAGATCAGTCCCCTCCTGAAATTCTAATGGGACAACCAATGAGGCTACCCAGCATGCCTGCTACTGTTTTGCTGTCAATAACTGATGATTTGATCATGGGCTATTGAAAAAGTCTGTCTAATGTCGGGTGATCTGTGTCACACCAGGTCCAGCAAGCCCCCATAATATGTTCGACTGCTACCTGTCATAGAAAACAACTGGAGAGTGGGCCCAAGTGAAGAACCATGTCCACAAAAGATGTCTCTCGCACTATTAGAAGGGGCCCTAACAGGTTCTATGGTAATGAATACTGCTGTGAAACATGAAAAAATGCCAGCTTGCATACCTGCATCCCATCCTAAAAAGTGAAAACACCACGGTAGGGTGGCAAAGACCCTGAGGCCTCATGTTAAGCCATCCCAGTCAGTGGTCACTGCCAGAAACAATAAGTCAGGCAGATGGCCAAATCACAAGAAGGAAAACAGAAAAGGGGCAGCACGCGTAAATGAAGTAAGCAATGATGGGTCAGGGACAGAAGATAGTGTTGATAATCATGAGGGCTGCATTTGCTACCTACACAATTGGATTAATTCTGGTGTTGATGATGCATATGATCCATTCAGTAAAAACATTACGCATCCTTCACCCTAGCTATGCTTCAAAAGATGAAAGAAAATGATGAAAAAGAAATGCATTCTGAGCACCAAAATAAATATCAAGAAAATTCATACGTACAGCTGATCCAAACTTGCTAATCGATTATGAATGAGGCCAACTATTGAATGTGCACTATCATGCCAGTTTCCTTGTCTGAAGAAGTTACATATGTGGAAAGACCACTGAAGAGGAGCCAAGGGAAATAAAATTTACAATTCCTATGTCTGAAGAGAACAATATTTGTAGCTTTATACGAAAACAATGCTAGGCATTTCTTGGATATGCAAAAGTAAGCATTAGGGTTATGAACCTAGTTTGAGAGAAAACGCTTCACTTACGAACGCATCCAGCTTTGAACCTATAAAGTGAAAGGGCAAGGATGCTTTGCACAGCACACAGGGCCATCTTAGAGGTGGGTGAAAGTAACGTATTTATTAATTAGAGTGCTACAGTGAGATAAAGGGTTACAAAGATACATACCATGTTGGTGGAAAGAAGGCTAACTTCTCATTACCAGTTGGGCGGGATGGCTCTTTGTATGCAACTTTTGTATCTCCATGTATATATCATGCTAAACACTTGAGGAATATCCACTTTTACTGCCAAAGGAGGGATGCAGGGAAACATACTTTAGACATTTTCTAAATGTAGTAGGAATAAGGAAACAGGCTAAATCCAACTAGACTGGCTAATGACCTCTCAGGGGAGAGGTTGTAGCGTTACGGCTAGAGCGGTCAACCTCGACCCCGAAGCTGGGGAACCAGGTTTGAGTCTCGGCAATGACGCTCAACATCCTGTGATTCTGGGCAAATCTCTTAATCTCCCGTGCCTAATCAAAATGAATTTGCTCATCTGTAACAAAACTGGTGCTCATGTAAAGCGCTCTGATACCTGATATCTTCGGGTCGAGTTTGCTCTGTATAAAACTTAAAAATAATAAAAATGACACTGCTGCTAATTTAGCTAATATTACTGAGGAAATGATTGCATTGTGCAGCATAAGTTTGCAGAATAGAATAGCTCTGGATTTGATTGAAACAAAAGAGGGTGTGGGTGTGCAAGGTAATCACTTGGAGTGTTGCACTTTTATCTCTGGCAATACACAGAATACACAAGATCATAAATTTGAAAGCTCAAAAGTTTCTCTGGAGGAGTATGAGATGGGGAAACCAGGATTTTGGAAAAGACACGAGACCAGCAGCTAAGGAGTTGGGGAAAGTGAATTCTAGAACTTCTGGAATTGGTAATTGTTCTATTTTTACTCTTGTTTCAATTACTGTGAATAAGGCTTAGCTTATATTCAATGTATTTAATTATGGTAAGGTATTGTAGGGTTCTAAAGTTTACAAACACAGATTGGGAGATAAGGAGGTACAACTAGAGAGGAAATATGACTTCCAGAAGGAGGTCAGGCTTTTGAATGAAACTGAGTGCTAAGAAGGTTGTATGCAGTGCCAAAAGGATAGAAATGTGAGTGTCCAAGCTGCAAGCGGACAAACTAAACAGACCCCATCTTGCTTGTCGGAAATCGCCCAAAATAAACAGACCACAAACATTATCACTGTAGCAAAAAAGGCCACTTTATTTAGATCAGGTAACTCTCTGAACTAGAAATACTCTTTATTTCATTATGTATACACAATATCGTAAAGTGGGCCAAAACCTTTCACTTCTTACTTAAAATGTTAAACTTTCTGACCAAAACCATCAATATATATATATTTTGTACCATTTTCCAAAAACCTTGTTTTATTACCTTTCTTTCCGCTTGTATCCAAAAGGATGGGTAAGCCCGCTCCAGACTTACCCACCCCCAAAATCGCCTCTCATACCTGTCTCCCAGAGTAACCTGTCTAATAGTGGCATGAAAACCTTTTTTTTTTGGGTGGGAGGGTGGGATTTCGCCGCACTATAACACGCTCCCGCCTCCCTGCCGAGCTCCACACAATCTTTCTCGTGCTTCAGCATTCAGTTTAGAACGCTGACAGCGCGTGCCTCTACTCCGTACCCCTGGCCTGTTCTATTCGGGCGAAAACCCCAGGGGGAGACTGCTCGCGCTGCGCTCCCCCTGGGGCCCCCATCGTCCAAAATAAACAGACCACAAACTTTATCACGGTAGCAAAAAAGGCCACTTTATTTAGATCAGGTAACTCTCTGAACTAGAAATACTCTTTATTTCATTATGTATACACAATTTGGTAAAGTGGGCCAAAACCTTTCACTTCTTACTTAAAATGTTAAACTTTCTAACCAAAACCATCAATATATATATATGTTGTACCTTTTTCCAAAAACCTTGTTTTATTACCTTTCTTTCCGCTTGTATCCAAAAGGATGGGTAAGCCCGCTCCAGACTTACCCACCCCCAAAAGCGCCACCCAGGAAAACCAACGAGTTTTCCTGGACCCCACCCGTCCTCTGAAACAAATATGCGCATTGTTATATGTATTGTACACTGCACCATAAGTTCACATTAAGCTCCATAGCCAAGAAATCACGGGTGATGCACCGTTACATCGCAACTTTTACAACGGGAGGCTTTTACAACGGAACTTTTACAACGCAGGATCCATTACATCGGATGCCATTACAACGCATGGCATTACATAGCAGATGCTATTACAACGCATGGCATTACATCGTAAGTATAGGTAAGTATTTAATTTTTTTAATTTTATTAATATTAATTATAATTAAATATATTTATTTATGTTTTTTAATATTATTAATTTATTATTTATTATATTAATTAAAGTAATTTTTAAAATAAATACAGGTGTACATGGGGTGTTTTTAGGTTTCAGGGTAGGGTTTGGGTTTTGGGATACAGGGGTGTTTTTAGGTTTCAGGGTAGGGTTTGGGGTTTTGGGGTACAGGGGTGTTTTTAGGTTTCAGGGTAGGGTTTGGGTTTTGGGGTACAGGGGTGTTTTTAGGTTTCAGGGTAGGGTTTGGGTTTTGGGGTACAGGGGTGTTTTTAGGTTTCAGGGTAGGGTTTGGGTTTTGGGGTACATGGGTGTTTTTAGGTTTCAGGGTAGGGTTTGGGTTTTGGGGTACAGGGGTGTTTTTAGGTTTTAGGGTTGGGTTTGGGTTTTGGGGTACAGGGGTGTTTTTAGGTTTCAGGGTAGGGTTTGGGTTTTGGGGTACAGGGGTGTTTTTAGGTTTCAGGGCAGGGTTTGGGTTTTGGGGTACAGGGGTGTTTTTAGGTTTTAGGGTTGGATTTGGGTTTTGGGGTACAGGGGTGTTTTAGGGTTCAGGGTTGGGTTTGTGCTTAGGGCTAATTAAATTATATTTACCATTTATAAATTAATTAAAATATATTTATTAAATAAAATTAATTATATTATATTAATTACATTTTTTAATTAAATTAATTAAATTAAATACATTTTTTTAATTAATTTAATTTAATTACAATTTTAAAAATATTTAAATTAAATTAATTTCATTATATTAGATTTAAATCTATTAAATTAAATTAATTACTATTTTAAAATGTATTTTATTTAAATTAATTAAATTAATTAAATTAACTTAATTACATTTTTTTTAAAAAGGTATACTTACCTATACTTACGATGTAATGCCATGCGTTGTAATAGCATCTGCGATGTAATGCCATGCGTTGTAATGGCATCCGATGTAATGGATCCTGCGTTGTAAAAATTCCGATGTAACGGAATGCGTTGTAATAAATCGCGATGTAGTGACACCAATCCGAAATCACGCAGCTCCAATAAATAATGGGCAAGGACCAATTGTGAGAGGTGCACACCATCGTTCCTGAATAAGTGGCCTTCTTTGCTAGTGATATTCTCATGTGATATGTAACTGATACCCATTGCTGATCAAAAAACTTTCATCGCCCTGTTGAACTTTCTGCGAGCTTTGTCCATTGCTGACTGATCTCGTGCATGCCTCCACTGCTACCTGTAAATAAATTCCACCCATGCAATGTGGGTACACAACCAGTTATTCTTTATAATTGCCAAATCGAGCTGCATACACTTAATCAATGTTAAACCCGAAAGAGGCACTAAATCGTTCTCGCCGAGGTGTATTGCCAAAAGTTCTGGTGGTGCTCTGTCATACCTCATTTTGTCAATGGTCGGAAATAGATGGTCCCACCTCATTCCTCCCTTGCCACACCACCTCAATTCATGTCTTGCACTGGGTACGCCAAGGGCTTGTCCATAAATCTGATTCTCAGCAAAGAGGGCTGCCCGCTTGACAAAAGAATGTCCCACTATCCACACCTGCTGTTTCCCAAGGCAATTAGCACGAATGTCACCTAAATTGGAAAATACAATTAGCAACAAATAACAGCTCAAAACGAAAAAACAGAATCATTATTTTCGCACATATCTGGCACAGCAACTGGATTTCCATCTTCCTATCTCCGAATAGCTTCCCAGCCCATCCCCAATCTTGCCACCTCCGTGGCTGCCCCAATTCTAAAGGAATGCGTTGCAAAAGCTTTAGGGTTTTCCCCAAGCAAAAGCAATGCCTTCCTTAAAACAGTTAACAACTGGGAACTGGTAATCTTATGACCTGCACAAATATGGCACCTTGCTGAGAATTGGACACTGAAATTAAGTGTGCCCACTCTAATACTGGGCAGCAATTTTTTATACCACTGCTTTTAAGAAAAATCCAAACACCTCTCCCCAACTGGTCTGTTTTGGACCTTCTTAACCAGATCCTAATTTTGTTATCTATTAAGAAAACATCTTCGTAACAAAGGCCCGGCTTGTCCCTCAAACCCAAAACTTCGGAGATCCGAAATGCTCCAAAACACAACCATGTCATGCATAATCTGAAGCTGGCCACTTCTGATTCACTGTAACAAAAAACAGGCAACTGGAGTAAAATTCTTTGCAAGAGATGAAAAGTGATAGGGGCACGGGGCTGCAAAACCATGGCCTTTTCCCTGCTTAAACCCTTCAATATTTTCCTAACAAGGATATTGTCAACTGGGTCAAAACCCCAAAATAACTGGCCATAAAAAGACAACCCCGACAGTTTCCCCCCGATTGTAGAGTGTGACAAACCTTTGTTAGCCAAAAACAGTACAAACTCTAAAATCAGTGGGATTATATCGTGCATATTTCTTTTGCAATGAAAAACCTTTTCGTAACTTGAAAATTCCAACCATGTTTGTCTGTACGTCCGCCTGGTAGATTCAGCTAAGGAATTCTCTATGAGCTTCTCAATTCTCAGTCCCCTAGGGCCTAAACGCTCGACGGAATGGGCATCTTGCTGGCTTCTGCCCTAGGCGCCAACTCCTGAAAACGCTGCCAATGGAAACGTGAAAGTGCATCAGCGATACAATTGTTCACTCCTGGAATATGCTTTGCTTGAAAGACAATGTTAAGCCTCAGGCTTAACAACATGAACGCCCGAAGCAAGCTCAAAACTTTCACATCCCTAGCTTTCTGGTGATTGATCAAGTTCACCAACGTCATGTTGTCGACGTTAAAAAGAACTGTCCTTTTCCAAAATTCATTGCCCCACACCAACAGTGCCACAATCAAGGGAAAAAGCTTGAGAAAAGCAATACCCTGCCCTTACTTTAACCAGGTCTCCGGCCAGCTCTCCGCACACCAGCGTCCTTCCCAAAAGACTCCAAAACCCTTGGACCCAGCCGCATCAGAATATATTTGCACCTGCCACACCAATGGTTCCTCTGTAAAATGTAAAGGGACTCCATTGAAATCTTTCAAGAACGTGAGCCACACTTTCAGGTCCTCTTTTACCTGCTTAGAAATGCGCACTCTATGATGTGGCAACTTAGCTCCAGACATCGCCATGCTTAATGATCTACAAAATGTGCGCCCTGCTCTAATGACTCTACACGCAAAATTGAGATATCCAAGTAAACGCTGCATCTGGCGTAGTTCCAGCTTTACTTTGTCCAAGGCCCCTACAACACAATCCTGTATCTCCTGCAACTTATCCTGTTGTAGTCGGGCCATAATAGTGCTGGTATCAATTTCAATGCCCAAAAAGACTATTTGGGAGCTGGGGCCTACCGTTTTTTCTGGTGCCAACGGCACACTAAATTCCTGAGCCAGATTTTGTAACGTAACCAAAGCCCGCTGGCATTGCTGTATCCTGGCTTGCCCCATGAACAAAAAATCATCCAAATAGTGACAAGCCCTAGCTGGCGTGCAAACTTGAGAAAAAACACAATGCAAAAAAGAGCTAAAGGTCTCGAATAGTGCACATGACACCGCACATCCCAAGGGGAGTACTCCATCTACGTAATAGGCTCCTTCAAAAAACATGCCCAAAAGTTCAAAGTCAGTCGGATGAATTGGTAAAAGCCTAAATGCCGACTTTATATCACATTTGGCTAATTCTTTGCCCTCGCCCAGGAAATGTATCATTCGTAATGCTTCCTCCACAGACGTGTATGATACCGCCGTATCTGTAGGGGAAATGAAATCATTGATTGAGTTGCCTTCCGGCCAAGACAAGTGCTGGATCATTCTAAAATCCCCAGGTGTCTTTTTAGGAATGATCCCCAAAGGAGAGACAATCAAGTTAGGCAAAGGGCAATGCAAAAAGGGGCCTACTGTTCTACCCAGAGATACCTCTTCCACTAATTTTGCCCTTACAGTCTGCAGTAATTCCTTAGCTGATCGGAGATTATCTGTCCAATGCCTAACTCGGGGACCCTGGTAACTTATCTTGAACCCTTCTTTAAATCCCCAAAACAATTTACTTGCCACCTGCCTGTCAGGATATCTTTCCAACCAGTGGGCCAATGCCTCTAACTTAACTGGGCTATGAGCTTTTTGCCATAAGAGGGAATGCCGCCCCACGTCCTCTGGCACTAAAGCCTTGCTCTTGTGGTCTTTGTCCTCCTGCCCCTGATGCCCTTGCCAATCATTGAATAATGGCATGTCGTCCCCCACATTGAGAACATTCATGTCGGAAACGACATGCTGGTCTATCACAGAATCCCCGATTAAAGTTCCAGCACGCTCCCCATCCAGCCACCTGACCTCTACCTGTTCCATCCGCCCCTTGTTGGGCGGGACGCTGCAGAAAAGGACGATATACTACAGGCAGGTCACTTGCCGTGTGCATTGTCGCCGGTGGCTACGTTGACGACATCCATTGCAGCCAAAACTCCGCGTCAACCTCCCCCCAGGGTTTCTCATTCCATATGCTCATCCTGGCTCTAAACTCCTCGTCATAATTAATCCATGAATTCCCCCCAAAGTGCCTCTGAGCCATCCTCACTATGTCCATATACTTAAAAAGAGCAACCGCCCTGTCAGGATATCTTCCAGCATATATACTCGCAAAAATAAGGAAAGCCGATGTCCAATTTTCAATGTTACAAGGAACTCTTGGGCGCCTCGCCAATTCCCACTCTTCCTCTTTCGACCCTTCCCTTGCCTGCACTTCCCTATGTAATAATTTAAAAACATCAACAAATTCATGGTCCCAAATTCGTTGCTTTGTTGTGACTGATAAATGAGAACCCAATGGCATAGCCAACCCCATATATGGAAGCCGTTTGTTAAAACCTTGGTTATCTTTGTCACTAGGCGTGGCCTGTTTCCCCTTTTCACCTTCGCCTGCAGCGCACGTGACCACGACGTCTGTATCAGTCCGCCCAGAATCGTCCTCCCTAACCAGCTTATTAACATGTCCGTGTAAAGCCTCACCATCACCTTCCCCAATATTACCAAAACATGTATCATTAGATTCCCGTACTCCCCACCACTTCTGCTTACGGCATGTGAGCTGATCAGCTCTTTCTTGAAATTCCGAGCAAACTGTCTTCACTTGTTCTCTGCTTTGTGACCTCTTCCTTGTAGTTGCCGGGTCCGCTCTTGACTTCTGCAACGATTTAAAAGAGGAGGTTGCCCCTTTCCCTCCCCCAACATCCATGCCCCTCTCCATCTCAGCAAACCAGCTCTCTGTGGCCGGCCTATCGCAAATTTCTCCTTCCTCCATTTCCACAAATCCTTCTTCCCCACCTTCTTCGGTGCCCCCAGCACCATATTGGACATTACTGCTACCCGGAAACTCACCATCTCCGACTCCTCCATCAAAATATCGCCAATTAATGACAGACCCACACTCTCTGAGGCCTGCCCACACCTCTAGAATCCGCACTAGACCCGCAAGTAACTGAAATAAAATTTGTGGCAACCGCTAATTGTGCCGGTGGACGGGGAGAATGTAATCCAATAGCAGATCCTTGATCTGCACCAAATTGCACCTTCCGGTTGCTCGAACCAGAAGAGACTTGCAACCGTTGAATATCCTTTTTCTTCTTCATAATCATCTTACTATCCACATACTTCTCCAAACTCACGTTGTTGGCATGCTCTACCCACACCCATTGCCCTTCAGCCTCACTCCCACCATGAGCAAAGGGAGGTTGACGCTGACGTGGAGGGGAGCGAGCCCGCGGGAATATATATTCGGTATTGAAACAGCTTGTCGCCCGGTCACTAACCATTGCCTGCCGCCCAACGTCTGTTCGCCTCACCTGTTGGGAGGCACCTGCCTCTTCTACATCGAACTCAAATTCTAGGGCACCATCAAAATTCCTATGTCCTCCGACACATTGGGGCTGCGTCCCTAAACCACCTGACCTGCTATCCATAGCCATAATGTTGAACCTTTGGCCCACACTGAAAGCATGTGTAATAACAGAAGCATTATCAAAAACAACACCTTCCATTGTGTGTTGGGGGGTGGGGGTTGGCGTTGGGAGGAAACTAATGTCATCTTCGCTGTCACTGGAGTAATTAACCAGTGCAGGAGTCAGCTGTGAAACCACTCGCTCAGGCGTACCCTCCCGACTGCTCAAACGGTTGCCCCCTTCAGGAAAACTGCACAATTCTTGTCTGTGCACACTTTGTGCATCTGTCGCTGGTAAAAACATGGCCCTGTCACACCCCCGGCCCCTCACACTACGGAGCCCGCTCCTAGCTGACGACAAAGTACTCGACAGCAAAACACTACCACCTTCCCTCCCAGGCCCGCCCCTACCCTCCGCAGTAAAACACTCAGCAAGGGCTTGTGGAACCTGGGAGGGGGCCCCCACCGGCGTGTCAGGGGCCAAAGACTGTGCCTTCCTAGTCGTCATCTGTCGCGCCACACCGGTGCGAGCACCAACACTATGCGGTCTACTCCCCTGTAAATGTGCAGACCCACGACCTCTAGCAGTATGCTGAGGTAAACATGCCTCTACTGCGCGCTGCACTCCTCTGGCAGCCAAGCGCTTAGGCAGCCTCTGAGGGGCCTCCGCCATCTGCCTTGCCCCCAAAGACAGCAGGTCTTCTCTACCCGCCTCCTGAATAACTTTCAAGGCCCCCAGCAACTCTGCCTTCAGTGCCAAGCTGACCCCAAAGGCAGCACGCACTAAAGAAAATGTAAATTACTTTACCCGAGGGAAATCCGCCGATTTTGCCGCACGATAAAACGCTCCCACCTCCCTGCCGAGCTCCACACAATCTTTCTCGCGCTTCAGCGTTCAGTTTAGAACGCTGACAGCGCGCGACTCTACTCCCTACCCCTGGCCTGTTCTATTCGGGCGAAAACCCCAGGGGGAGACTGCTCGCGCTGCGTTCCCCCTGGGGCCCCCAAACTAAACTGACCCCATCTTGCTTGTGTCACATGAGCACATTGCCACAGTACTAATACATGCTTGAGCTTCAACTACTAATAAGGGTATTTTGCAAAGCTCTGCTCCGGGTGGCATGAGAAGGCTGGGGAGTGAAATATGATGTTCTTGTTCTGACATTTGGAAGTGTTTTTCAAGTCTATCTCTGCAATGGGAAAATGTACTGTTCAACAAGTGTTATCAATGTATATCAATGAACCAGGAAGGAGTTGTTACACTAAACGTAAAAACAATGCACATCTGTTTGTCGTGCTTGTTAATTGAATCGTCAAGTGAATTTCTATTGCTAGATGAGGGTATAATCATCTCTGCTTAGAGTTTTTGTTAGACATTTTGCTGGAGCTCCAGGAGCTTCCAAGTCATTCAGTTGAATAAATCCTTGCTCTCAAAGAACGATCCTGCTTATGAATTGTATTCAAGGCTCGGGCACTGACATAGCTATCATTAGTGTAACAGATGCAGCAGGTGCAAAGACCCAACAGTATTTCTTCCATGATCTAGTCAGGGGTGGAACGGTAACTGCGGCACATTTTCCATTCTAGGATTATGGCCTATTCTACGTTTTGTATAGAATTTCCTAGAACACTCCTCACAGAAAGGACCTATAGATGTAGGGACATCTAAGCTTAAAAAAAGGGAAAATTGTCAATGTGAGCTCATGGTGGTGACAACAATTGTTCAATAGGGGAGTCAAAGGTTCAGTAGTACCAGAGGTAATAATTGCACAGCCTCGTGGTGGATGTGTGCCACGGATGAGTGAAAGAGAAAAAGGGAGAATACTCACATGGGACCCAGCCGGGTGCTGCACATGAGAGGACATCGCCGTATTTATCAGTTAAACACACAACCTGTCATTTTACTTGTATTGTATGACCCATACAATGAATTTGAACCATCCCTCTTTGCTCTTGTGAAAGGGGAAGTGGCTTCAGCTAAGCTCCAATTGGTGTAATGATGACACCTGTACTTAACATGATTGTATTTTAACCATTAATATGGCTTTTCCCTAAAGCATCTGACATTACTCATTTGAATACATATATACGAATGTGGGGGAATTGTACTATGTGCTACGTATAATCCATAAATGCAAATGTGAATTGTCATCGAAGAATGTATTATAAACTCGCATGAAGCCGTATGACCAAATATTGTTGTTGTAAGTAGCATCACTGACACAATTATAAATGTGTGTAGAGCCGTGAGACTTGCTCCCACTCCGAGTCCCCTACTCCCTCCTTGACCCACTGGTCAGAGGGCAAGACTAGAGGCACTCAGCGGTAGTGTTGACTATGAATCCAATTTTTTGGGGCAGGTGACTTTGACTGCAGTGCGGGTGGCAAGGAGCTCCTGCACTGACCCCTTCCACCTCGGCTCCAAGTTCTTCTTTCGCTGAAAATTCTGGACAGGGGTGTAACAAAGGCCCCGAGCTGCAGGGTGCCCCCTCAGCCCAGCTGTTGCCATGTACAATCAGACTATGCTGTCAACACTTGCAATGTGTTTGGGTCTCTGCCTCTCCCCCTACTAGTAAACACAATCTCTGAGTAGCACAGGAGTGGCTCCTTCTTGAGCTCTAATTTTCTGCTCGTGGAGCTGACGACTATTTGCCAACTCATCTGTGTATTCATACGTTAAAAAGCTGATAATGCCTATCCAAAATAGGTAGAGGAATCCATTTTTAGCCTTGACTGAAGTTAAAAGAAATACCAGCAGGAGACTAAATCATCAGACGTTCAGGGTGTACAGAATGGCTCAATCTCTTACACATAATAAAAAATGTGTTCTTTATTTAATCCTTTTACCCATAGCACTTCACACAGGACCTTTATGAATGCATTTACCATTACTTCGAGGAAATTTATCTTTTTACGTGAATAAAAACAGGTCTGCTGATCGGCAAAATTGCCTTTATCCTCATGAGAATGTTAAAAGTCTACCCAGGCAAAGCTGAACTTACATCCACAAATACCTTTGAGAACTTGGCTCCATGCGGCCATGTGGTTCAGTTCCCTTATCTACAAGGACTTGCGAGCTTGGAGACCAGCTAAACGTAAATCGCAAACACTATAAAAACACTGGACACTTTCTATAATCCAGTTTCTTCCGATGCAGTCAAAACCCAAGCGCTGTAATTGGCTGCAGCAGTACAGCAGTCTGGGCTTCTGGCCTTGCTGTTCACAGAAATACCTGGGCGGGGGTTCACTGGCACACAATGGCAGTGTCTTGTGCAATTTTTACCAGAGCATGGCAATCATGAAACAGGCATGTCTCCTGCCAGAATCACATATTATTACAGCAATTTTCTTCCACTGGAGCCTCGTCTGCTGTAACTTGCATCTCTGCTTCCTTCTTCAGCAAACGAACGCTTGAGCCTGCTTGTTGTGTAAAAACATCCAATCTATCTGTACTTCAGTGTGACAAGCCAAACAACCCTCTGACAACCCTTGTGCAAGGCAGGACCTGAGGGAAGAATGGGAGCCTTGTCATCCCATGGTCATCCCATGGGATTGTTGGGTGAAAGGTGCACTGTTCATTGAGAAGACACAGTTCAATGGCCAGTATATCTGTGTGGGGCGAGGTTTGGGCAGCTTTGCCTACTTATGTGAAAAAAAAATTATGTGAAATTACATGAAATGCTAAACCATCATTTTGTGCTAAATTTTTGCGTGAAAACCATCCATTTTGGCAGCTAAGACATATTTTTCCCCAAAAAGTGTGCAATAAACCACAAGCTCTGGAAACAGCAGCTGCTCGCGTCCTGGTCGATTGCATTGCTCCCATGCGCTCCACTAAATTTTTTCCACAAAGGGGCATGATTATGCGACGTGGCATAACAGTGCAATTTCAAGAAATTTTGCATATTCAGCTCAATGCAAAGTTACCAAAATGATGCACTATTTACACTGGTGTAACGTAAACTTCACCTATGACTACTTGTGACACACTTTTATAGCCTCAAACGGGTTACCCTCCAATACATTCTTCAATGTTACTTTGTTGGCTGTTTCTGCCATGACAGGTTCATGATGGCAATTTTCCTGGTCTTTATTTTGATGAGACAGACTACTCATGGGAGTTGGATGTTAACGTAAATGTTGCATAGAAGTAGACGTTCAGTTTTACTTTTGGTTACTCAAATAGGCAGGACAAAGCAACAGTTGCCTTTCTTCCCAGTCTGAGCAGTTTACATGTAGACTGTGGAGGGTCAATAGCTCCAGGAAGGTGAAACACTGATCCCGTGTAGAGACTAGGCAGGTGTCCGGGGAGCAGCTGAGTTGATAAGCTCTGTAGCACCAGCCGGACTGAATATTAATTGTAAGTTGTTCCAAAGCGATCTGGAGTTCAAGTACAAATGTGTTTATAAGACCATTTTTATTTTCAATCACCTTTGTACAAACTATAATACACGTTTTGCAGTCGCTATGGCAGTATTTTCATTCGTGGGATAGGCCTCAACCCAGTTACTGAATGCACAAACAACCACTAATACATATTCAAATTGCTGACTCGATCTATCTCTATATAATCTATCTGAAGGCCTTCAAAAGGGAAAGTGGGAGGTACAAGATTACTAGGTGGCATAGGGGTACCCTTTCCAGGATTGTGCATCATACACACCATACAATATTTGACCAAATGAGCAGCAGTCTTTGGGATATTATCATTTTGCCATACAAGGTCTAACAACTTGCAAATACCTTTAGCACTGACATGAGCTGGCCCGTGCGCCATGGTGACTACGGGAAGAAAATATGCATCTCATAGCATCCATCTCTGTTTCCCTGACTTATCAGTCCAAAGCCCCTCCTCATCCAAACGTGCTGTGCTTTCCTGCCATATTGCTAATTCCTCAATTTTTGCCTCACTCTGTATCTCCTTGACATTCTCCTGCTACAAACATCTTTTTCATCTTTGTTTGGGCTGTCTCCTTAGGTGACTGATCTGCAAAGGCATTCCCCTTACCCACATCGTCAGTAATCTTCTTGTGGGTGCTGCACTTTACCATCGCTAATTTCTTGGGGAGTGTCAAAGCCGACAAAAGCCTATGTATTAAGGGGCCATGCTGGACCTTCAGCCCATTGGAAGTGAGAAACCCTCTCTCTGCCCAGCACTGTCCAAAATTATGGGCGACTCCCAAGGCATACTGACTGTCAATATAGATATTGACAGCCAGTCCCTCACTCAACTCGCAGGTTCGAATATGGGCAACGAGCTCTGTAGACTGGGCCGACTGATAGGGAACTTGTGACATCTCAACTACCGGGTAAAGTGTTGTGATTGAGTATGCAGTAGTGCAGTGCCATCTGGTACATTAAAACAAGAGCCATCAACATATAGTTCCCCTAGGGGGTCAGATAAGGGAACATCATTTAGGTCTACCCTTCCTTTCTTCTCTTGCTCCGTCCGGAAGATACAATCATGTATGCCAATTTCCTCACTCTCAGAAGGGAGGGGTAGTAACGTGGCTGGGTTCAGAGTGGCACATCTTTTAATCGTGACATGTGGTGCATGTGGTACAAAGAGAGTTAGCTCATAACCAGTCAGACGTGCACTGGTGAGGTGCTGCTTCTTGGTCTTATTCAAAAGGGTATCCATAGCATGGGGCACCATGACTTAGAGGTCAGTATCAAGTATGAGCCCAGCTGATTGCCTTATGGAGACGGCCACAGCCGCGACTTGTCGTAGACAGCTCGGGAGGGCTTTTGCGACAAGGTCAAGAAAAGCAGAAAAATAAGCACACGCCATTGCTTACCTCCAAATGCCTGTGTTAAGACAGAAAACGCACAGCCAGCCGTCTTGTGTACGTACAGCACGAACGGCTTTGCATAGTCAGGCATACCAAGCACAGGCGAAGAGCATAGCACAACTTTTAATTGCTCAAAAGACTGCTGACATTCAGGTGTCTAAGGCAAGGATTCATGCACATCTTTAGTGGTTAGTGCAAGCAGGGGTTTTGTTAGTAACAAGTAGTTAGGGATCCATTGGTGACAATAGGAAGTAATGCCAATAAAAGCGAGCACATCCTTCTGAGTTTTAGGGATAAGCAATTTAACAAGGGTACTGATACGCTCAGGGGTCAATCTCCTACCCTCCTTTGACAGTAGGTGACCTATGTAGGTGAACTCCTGTTTACAATATTGAAATTTGGAAAGGGACACTTTAGGTCCGTGGTGTGCCAAATGCAACAACAATTTAACCATACTGTATTTTCAACCCTTTTCAGTGTCAGAAGCAATGAGAGGGTCATCTACATATTGGAGTGATACATTACCTGATGGAAGCACGAAGGAGTCCAATTGGGCTTTTAAAGCTTGACTATATATACTAAGGCTCTCAGTATAGACCTGAGGTGCTTGACAGAATCTAAAGCTTCTGCCAACTAGTGTAAAACCGAACAAGTACCTGCTATCTGGATCGATCGGAATACTAAAGAATGCATTTTTTAGAACAATGACAGAGGAGTATTTAGCAGTAAAAGGAATCATCTTCAAAAGGGCAGTAATGTCAGGGACCACCGGGAACTGAGGAACCACTATTTTATTTACTTCACGCAAGTCAATCACAGAATTATAAACATCTGGATGATCATCAGAGGAGCTCAAAGGTGCCCTCTTAAGAATGGGAAGAATGGGGCTATTACACACACACCTGTTAACAAACAGTCGGATACCTCCATCAAGAGACAAATCCTGCCCACTGTAGTCCAGAAATACATCTTCAAACAGAGTGAAAAAATCTGACACACTCTCGTCTTTCTTCTGATGACAAGCTGAGAGCTTGTCCCAATCTACCTTTCATGGCGGTGTAAGAGAATGCCTATAAGTAATGATACGGGCTGGAAAGGCAAGTATCTCCACTCAAGGCTGCTCACCAGGCTTCCTCTCCTGATCCCATGCCTTTATTTGATCCCATGTAACCCCCAATCTATCATGCGCTACAGCTTTCTGAATCAACGTCTGCATTCTCCTCTTCCGGGCCTCCTTCTCTGCTTTCATTCGCCTCTTATTGCCATGTTTTGAGGGAATCAAACATCGACTGGCTACTCCTTTACGCAAACAATTTCTCCTGCTCATCAAAAGTGCCCATCAACGGCCATTGCAACTCTGCATTGTCCCTTGTATATTTGTGCCAAAACGTACTAAACATAATAGGGCCAAGGCCGTGTTTTACGTACATATCGAAATTTGGAGTGCTTTCTGGAGGCAGTGGCTGACTTTCTTCCAATCAAGCATCAGCAGAAAAACGACAACAGCCTAAACAAAACACTTTACTAAAACACTGCTTTTTTTAAAGAAGAAAACAAGTTCACTAGTTATGCCTAGCAGATATGTGCAAATATCCTTACCAAAGTCCTCTTTCGAATCTCATCAAATACAAATCAAAAATGGTACCATGTTCATAAAGAACTCAAACAAATTCAAGCACTTGCCTAAAGAAGGTCCTCACACTGTGTTGAATACAAATCAAAATGGTGCCATATCCACAAACACCCCAGCAAACTCACCTGATGCACACAGGTCAAACAAATGTATTCTTCACTGCCGACTCCTCGGACAAACGGTCAGATCCAAGGGTTTCGCCGTTTAGGACCCCAGTCGGGATGATCACTGGGCGAGGCACCGTCCGGTCAGACAGACAGGGCAGCTGCGAGTACCAGACTCTCTTGTGCAGGGAACCCCGGTCTGCCCATCCGACTCACCGTGGCCCGACCTCCTCAACAGTCCATCCACGGGCAAGGATGGATCACCCGATGAAGTTCCTGTTTGGGCACCAAATGAAGGAAGTAGCCTGTTTAGGGTCACAAACCAAAGATATTTATTAATGGTACACTCGAGTGGTGGAGTCCGGTCTGACAAGGCTCCGTACATTGCTGCAGAGGGACTGACTTCTGTCAACTTGCTAACACATAATGTACATCTTCAGAGCCACTAACGGCATGCCCAGACTAGAAATGTCCAGTTGGTAGCTGGTGAACATAGGACATACAGAAGGATGAATTGGAATCCTGGGACCTGGTACATGCTATCTCAGCATCAAGGTTACTCTGCCTGCACCCGCCGCTCTAAGCGTGGGAGCAGGCCTATCTACAAGGAAATGTATGCAGTAGAAAAAAACAGTGGTCAAGTATACCTTGAGTACACTAATGTAATATCAACAGTACATACAATATCATCAGATCTCATACAACTGAAAGAGTCCAATCATTTAAGATTCAATGTCTATGAATGTATTCATGATCATGAAAAACCGATAGAAAGAGGGTCCAAGGGAATGTTTAAAGACCAGGCAAAGATACGGTCCCCAAAGAAGACAATACGAAATACGAAATGTAACTGTGCGTCTAAACAATCTACCTGCTATTCAGTGTTTGACATAAAATTCACTGCCAATTATAACACTAAATCATAAAGTGTGACTCAAGCACGACAAGATACTTCCAAAATGTGAAAGTACCCATCAGTTATCGTCCGGTACTGCCCTTGTCAACATCTGGGACTCCTCACACCAAGGAGAGTATACCTGCAGCCACTTGGTGTATTAGAAGTGGATGCCCCAGTGTATTGAGGGTGTGTAAAAGGTGACCGTGTCTTGATAATTGAAAAGCAGTGCGAAAAAGGAGTGAATGTGTGAGCAAAGTGAAATGTATAAAATTGGAGAGTAGGGAGGAAAAGAAATTTATTAGTGTGGCGGGGTTGACGGAAGGGCACGGAGACAAGGTCTTGGTATGTAAGGTTTTAACTTTATTAGGGTTTTCTTTTTCCTCACAGTAAGTCTCTCCCGGGCTAGAATGTCCGGATTCGTGGTAGCGGTATTGCGTGTAGGACTTCTAGGCTCCTGGGACGATGTAAGCTTCCCTCCTGCTGCTGGCTCTTGCTTGGTATTTCCAGAGGGGTGCCTGCGAGGAAGAAAAGAGCACTATCAGTGATCTTGTCCATTTAAAGTATTTCCAAAAAGGAAGCCCAGGGGTGTGAAGGGATCACCGGTGCACGTCTATATACAGTGTGCCTATATACATTGAGTGCAGAGGTTGGGGAGGGTTTGAAGGTGTGGGAAGGTACGGGTGTGGGGAGCGGGAGTAACAAGGTCGGGATATTTACACAAACGGCGCATAAACAGTGACTTCTTCACTAGGCGGCTCTCCCTCAGTCACTCCCCGCCTCCCCATTCAGCCTGACACCCGTTCTCGTACCTGGCTGAGCCACACTCCCCTCGGTGAGTGTGGCTGGGCGGCTCGTGGGGACGGTGGCCTCCAGGCAGTGCAGCTCCTCGATACGGCGCCTCTGTTCCTCCGGTCCTCTCTTCCTCTGCCTTCTTCGGTAACTCGACTTCTCCTCCGATCTCCACACGCTCTCCTCGGCACACTAAACGCTCCTTGGTGATGTCACACGCCAAATTCTTCTCTTCCTCCCTTTTCTCCAATGGCCGCCGAGCTACGTCATCCGGGGGCGGGTTTTCCTCCTCCAGTTCATTGTAGTTAAAGGGACCGTCCTCCAATTCCTCACTGTATGTGTTCCAAAGTTCCTCAGCGTCCGATCTCCAGTCGGTCTGGTTGGGGTGTAAAGAGGGTAGGTCATTCGAGTCAGCCATCCACCACTCTACTTCCGTTGGACCCGTCCCCCTGCTATACTCCTCCCTCCCCGGATTCTCCCGATCGGGGAGAGGAAAACTCCTGGACAGGAAGTCTGCATTACTGTTGTCTTTGCCCTTCTTATGTCTGACAACAAAGGAAAAGGGTTGCAAGAATAGGAACCATCCGAGTATCCTAACATTTTGGGACTTATTTTTGTACATCCACTGTAGTGGAGCGTGATCTGTGTATAGTACAAATGCCTTTCCTACTAGATAGTATTTTAGTTTTTCAACGGCCCATCTTATGGCCAAGCATTCTCTTTCTACAGTGGGATATTTCATTTCTCTGGGATGTAACTTTCTGCTGATAAAGAGAATAGGATGTTCTAAATCATCGCTTCCTCGCTGTGAAAGGACTGTCCCTATACCAGCATCAGTAGCGTCAGTGGCCAGGAAAAAAGGATTGTTAAAGTTTGGTGCAATGAGAACTGGACTGGTTGTAATAGCAGTTTTTAGATGAAGAAAAGCTTGTTTTGCTTCTGCTGTGGGTTGTAAAAGGTGAGCTGGCCGCACTTCTTTTTTTAGTAGGTCGGTAAGGGGACTGGCCATTTCTGTAAAGTTGGGCAAAAAGCGCCTATAATAGCCTATTAGGCCTAAAAAGCCTCTTGAAGACCTCTTGGTAGTCGGAAAAGGGGTGTTGACTATGGCTTTTATTTTCTCTTCTTAAGGAGCAATTTCTCCATCCCCTAGCATAAACCCTAGGTATTTCACCTTCGAATAGGCCGCTTTGGATTTCTTGGCATTAACATGCAACCCGGCTCTTTTTAATGCAGAGAGGACTATTTGGAGGTGTGATAAGTGCTCTGGCCAAGAATTACTGAAAATCACGATATCGTCCAGGTATACTGAACAGAATGATGTACAAGATTGAAGGACTTCATTCATCAACCTTTGAAAGGTGGCTGGAGCCCCGTGAAGTCCGAATGGAAGGACATTGAACTCGAAGAGTCCCTCATTTGTAGAAAAAGCTGTTTTACATTTGTCCTCTTCCCTGAGAGGCACCTGCCAGTAACCTTTTGTCAGGTCTAGGGTGGTGATAAAGCTGGCCTCTCCTATTCTTTCTATTAATTCATCAACCCTCGGAAGGGGATAAGCATCAAGGGAGGATATGGCATTCAGCGAGCGGAAGTCCATACAGAATCGAGTTGTTCCGTCAGGCTTCGGGACCATCACGATCGGGGATGACCAGCTACTACGGGATGGCCGTATGACCCCTAATCGTAACATTTCCTGTGCTCTTTTTATGTCTTGGCGCCTGGCTGCTGGTATTTTGTACGGTCTCATCTTCACTTGTTTACCTGGTTCTGTCTCGATTTTGTGCTCTATGAGATTCGTGCATCCTGGACCGTCTGAGAATATATCGGTAAACTCTTGGAGAACAGTCATGAGTTTGGATTTAATTTCTGAGTTGAGCTCGTCATTTACTGGAAGCATATCTAAGGTAGTCTGGTCTGTGGTAGAGGGTAAACCAAATTGGTTGTTTTCGGGAACTGGTCCCAACCATTTTTTTTAGTAGATTTATATGGAAACATTGTGTCCGGGAGGGAGAAATCTATAATCGGTAGGTCGTGTTGCCTATGGTTTCGATGACTGGATACGGGCCCTTCCACTCCCTTTGGAATTTTTGTGAGGAAGTGGGTAGAAGGACCAGAGCCCAATCCCCTACTACCATCGTTCTCCACCTTTTCCCTTTGTCATAATTTTGTTTCTGTCGACGCTGGTTTTTCTCTATATTGGAATAGGCCAAATCTCTTAGTTTCCCCAGTTTATTTTTTAACTGTTGTATATACTCGAGGAGAGACTTTGCTTCATTCAGCTCCTCCTTTTCCCAGGCCTCTCGGGTTATTCCCAACAGTGATCTGGGTTGCCGCCCATAAAGCATTTCAAAAGCAGAATAGCCAGTACTGCTTTGCACTTGGGATCTTAATACGTATAGAGCCAAGGGTAACAGCCTATACCAATCCTTGTTTTCTAGGGTCAACATTTTTCCCAATGTAGTTTTTAATGTATGGTTATACCTCTCCACTAGACCCTCGGTCTGTGGATGGTAGGCTGAGGTTCGTATTTGCCGTAGGTCCAGTATTTTACTGACCTCTTTCATGAGCCGAGACACAAAAGGGGTTCCCTGGTCTGCTAGCACCTCTTTAAGGAAACCCACCCTGGAGAAAAGTTCTACGAGTTTCTCTGTGATGTTCTTAAAAGTGGGTGCCCTGAGAGCAAAAGCCTCAGGAAAACGAGTGGCATAGTCGATGATAACCAATGCGTATGTATTCCCTTTCGAGGAATTGGGAAGGGGGCCTATAAGGTCTATTCCTACTCTTTCGAATGGCTGTCCTATTATAGGTAAAGGCTGTAAGGGCACTGCTGGTGGTTTGTACAGGTTACGCTTCTGACATATCTCACATGTCTTGCAATATTCAGTGGCTTCTTTGTATATTCCAGGCCAGTAAAACCATTTAATTATATTCTGAATAGTCTTCCCTGACCCTGAATGTCCTGCTGTTAAGTGAGTGTGAGCATAGAATAGTATTTGTTCCCTGAATACTTTAGATACAAGTAACTGGTGGTGTTCCCCAGCTTTACCTTCTCTATACAACAGTTCATTATCTATGATGAACCGTGGATATGTGTCATTTGAGTTATTCTGGCCGGCATGAGCCAGCTCCCAGGCATTAAATAACGTGTTATCATTTGCTTGAGCAAAGCGAAAGTTGCGGTCTAATGCCCAGGGTTCTGAGGCCATAAAGGCTGTCTTAGTGGGGGCCTTCCCTTTTTCTGCCTCTCTGATTTCTGTCTTGAAAAGCGCCAAGAAGTCAGGGTTATCTACCCCTAGGATCAAATCCTCTGGTAACGACTCTACTGTTCCTACCCTTACTGTACAAGGGGCTCTGCCTACAGGTCGTATATTTATTTCTGCTAAGGGATAGGGTTTCACATCACCATGTATACACCTGATGTGCACTATAGTTTCGGGGAGTATCTGTGATGTTTTAACCAAAGCTGTCTGAATGACCGATTGCCTGCACCCCGAGTCCAATAAAGCCCTAACTCACTTATGGTTCACCAGGACACGTACATAAAAGGAAGGGCCCATCTTTGCTGTGGACATCACTGCTCTTGGCGCGTAGCCCACCTCCATCGGTTCTTCTGGGGGTTTCTTTCGGGGACACAGCCGGGCAATATGAACCCAGTCTCCGCATTCGAAACATTGCGGCCCTTTCATCAGAGGTACGTCTAGTTTGATGGGTTTAGGCTTGGGAAATTCGACTTTAGGTTTCTTCTCACCCTTTGTATTCGTCACGATCTTCGCTGTCTTTTCTGCTTCCCATGGGATGGCTCTAGGTTGGGCTCGGGAATAAGTAGCGGCCATTTCAATAGCTTGAGCCGGGGTTAAGACCTGAATACTGCTTCAGCCATCTTTGTTTCCCATATGGAAGAGCTTCCATGAATTGTTCTAAATATATGCATTCCATTATTTCTGGCTTGCTTTTCCCCTCCGGACGGATCCACTTGTCGGCGGCAGCTTTTAGACGAAAATACAGGGTCTTGGGATTTTCTCCTGGGATCCCTTTCTCTTTCCTGAATCTGACCCTGTAGGCCTCAGCACCCAAACTGAGGTGGTCGAGTATTATTGCTTTGATGTCTTGATACGGTGTGATTCCTGTGGCATTAGCCACCTGATATGTGGCCTGCGCTTCACCTGATAATAAAGGGGCCAAGAAAAACGGACACTTTTCTTTTGGCCAACCACAGGCCCTAGCGGCTCTCTCAAAGTTAGTTAGAAAGGCGTCAGGGTCATCACCAGCTATGTATTTTTGCAAGGATACCCCTGAGGGATGCGGCACAGGAGCCCTTCTATCCACCAGTGACGTACTACCGGAGTCTTTCATGGCATTTTGGAGTCCTTCTATTTGGGCGGACATCGCATTCTTGAATACCTCTCGATCCGCTTGAGCAGAGGTCATTTGGCGCTCAATGGCCCACTCCAGCTTCTCCTGCCCTTTAATGAGATGTTGTATCAGCTGCTCCATCTCCGGGGTCGGAACAGAAGGGTATAATCCCACTTCTGACACCAGTTGTGGCGGGGTTGACGGAAGGGCACTGAGACAAGGTCTTGGTATCTAAGGTTTTAACTTTATTAGGGTTTTCTTTTTCCTCACAGTAAGTCTCTCCCGGGCTAGAATGGCCGGATCCGTGGTAGCGGTATTGCGTGTAGGACTTCTAGGCTCCTGGGACGATGTAAGCTTCCCTCCTGCTGCTGGTTCTTGCTTGGTATTTCCAAGCGGGGTACATGCGAGGAAGAAAAGAACACTATCAGTGATCTTGTCCGTTTAAAGTATTTCCAAAAAGGAAGCCCAGGGGTGTGAAGAGATCACCGGTGCACGTCTATATACATTGTGCCTATGTACATTGAGTGCAGAGGATGGGGAGGGTTGAAGGTGTGGGAAGGTACGGGTGTGGGGAGCGGGAGTAACAAGGTCGGGATATTTACACAAACGGCGCATAAACAGTGACTTCTTCACTAGGCGGCTCTCCCTCAGTCACTCCCCGCCTCCCCATCCAGCCTGACACCCGTTCTCGTACCTGGCTGAGCCACACTCCTCCTCGGTGAGTGTGGCTGGGCGGCTCGTGGGGACGGTGGCCTCCAGGCAGTGCAGCTCCTCGATACGGCGCCTCTGTTCCTCCGGTCCTCTCTTCCTCTGCCTTCCTCGGTAACTCGACTTCTCCTCCGATCTCCACACGCTCTCCTCTGCTTACTAAACGCTCCTCGGTGATGTCACACGCCGAGTTCTTCTCTTCCTCCCTTTTCTCCAATGGCCGCCGAGCTAAGTCATCCGGAGGCGGGTTTTCCTCCTCCAGTTCATTGTAGTTAAAGGGACCGTCCTCCAATTCCTCACTGTATGTGTTCCAAAGTTCCTCAGGGTACGATCTCCAGTCGGTCTGGCTGGGGTGTAAAGAGGGTAGGTAATTCGAGTCAGCCATCCAACACTCTACTTCCGCTGGCCCCGTCCCCCTGCTACAATTAGGTACCTCTCAAACTTCCAATGATTAAAACCAGTGCGGGAACATAGTAGGTTAAACAAATAGCTACTATTTAGATTTTGAAGGTCAACATGTTTCTGCAGTATACGGACCCAACAGGGTGTCCGCTGCTTTCATCAGGACCAAACATCGCTACTGCATGGATAAACAATGGGTGAAAAAACAAAATTTACGTTACAATAGTGTCAACAACCAATGGTACTTGACAATTTTCTGACACTAATGTTTATTTGTTTATTTTTCTTTCCTTGTTCTTCTGCTTGTCTGACATTACTACTCTCTTACCCTGGACATCATCAAGTACCCTGGAGGATTTGCACATACCTAGGACACTATTGTAACGTAAATTTTGTTTTTCACCCATTGTTTATCAATGCAGTAGCGATGTTTGGTAAATAGTAGCTATTTGTTTAACCTACTATGTTCCCGCACTGGTTTTAATCATTGGAAGTTTGAGAGGTACCTAATAGATTTATTTTCCTCCCTACTCTCCAATTTATACATTTCACTTCGCTCACACATTCACTCCTTTTACGCACTGCTTTTCAGTTATCAAGATACGGTCACCTTTTACATACCCTCAATACACTGGCGCATCCACTTCTAATACAACAAGTGGCTGCAGGTATACTCTCTTTGGTGTAAGGAGTCCCAGATGATGACAAGGGCGGTACCGGGCGATAACTGATGGGTACTTTCATATTTTGGAAGTTTCTTGTCGTGCTTGAGTCACACTTTATGATTTAGTGTTATAATTGGCAGTGAGTTTTATGTCAGACACTGAATAGCAGGTAGATTGTTTAGACCCACAGTTACATTTCGTATTTTGTATGAATTTATTCAGTCTTTTCAACTCAAATTGTGAATTTCTGGTAATTTTTCTCTAGGCACAGCTAGATATCCAGTTCATATGAAGAACAGTCTTCAATTCACAAAGCAAAACACAGCCAACATGTGTTCCATCATGCAGTATGCACAATTGACTTCTTCAGTGCTGCAAACCCAAAAGGAACATAATTACTACATGCAATCTTAATAAGAACATAGCATAGTTTTAAGGAAAAAGGGGGAGATGATTTAAGCAAATTTAAAGCTTAAGTAGAAACGTGAAAAATGAATCAAGGTACACCGTCACCAAGAAGATAATTGAAACCAATCAAGAAAAATGAAGACTGTAGTACTGAGTGTTTCATGCTAGATCACCAAAAGCGTAGATTATGAGGGGGTTATTCTTCACTCCCCCCAGTTCCGGTGAGGCTCTCCTCTTGCTGGTGCCGGGTTGAGAGGTCTCCATTTCTTGGGCTGTCGGGCCCTCTAGGTATCTGGCCAGTTCTCTCGGTTCGTCGAAGAGTTGGGAGCGACCTCTGTCATTTATCCTGAATTTTGCTGGGCCTTCGAACGAGTATTGGATGTTGCTCTTCTTCAATTTGTCCCGTAAGGCTAGGAAGCCTTTCCTTGTGTCCACCGTGGGTTTTGAATAGTTCTACGTGAAGATGATCTTCTGCCCATTCCATGTGATATGGTGGTTTTTCCTTGCATAGTTGAAGATGGCTTCCGTGTGTTGAGATCTCAGGGGTTTGCAGATTATGGGCGAGCTGCGCTCCTTGTTGTGGACCTGAAGGTGGGGACTCTATGAGC
Source organism: Lissotriton helveticus (assembly GCF_964261635.1). Classification (NCBI taxonomy): domain Eukaryota; kingdom Metazoa; phylum Chordata; class Amphibia; order Caudata; family Salamandridae; genus Lissotriton; species Lissotriton helveticus. The sequence continues at coordinate 822,232,826 of NC_136067.1, read as the reverse complement.
TCTGTCAAGTTTGAACTGGTGATCTAGTCTTAGGTTTGTGATTTTAGGGATCAAGTCCTCTAGGAAGGCCAGGCATGAGCCCGCTTTATCTTCTGCACCCTCCGGGATTCCTAGGATTCTTATATTCCCTCGCCTGTTACGGTCTTCCAAATCCGCTGTTTGTTTCTGGAGTTGTGATTTTAGATAAGGTCTTCAGCTCTTTATTTACTTGCAGGTCTGCATCTTCGATGTCGCTTATTCTCTGCTCCGCTGTGGCCAGCCTATTGTTAGCTGTGTGCATGTCCGCCCTGACTGCTGCTAGCTCCAATTGAATAGCGTCTGTGGTCTGTTTGGTGGTCTTGGCCAGATCATGAACTTCCGCCAGTTTCTTTAGGATCATTTCTAGAGTGCCGTTGATGTCCGGTTTCTGCTTGATTGTTGAGTCAGAAACTGCAGGCTCTCTCTTGTTTTTCTTTAGTTCATGCTGGAGTCTTGCCTCGCTCCCCGCCATGTTCGTTAGGCCTCTGTTCTCCTGATGGCGTTCAAATCTCCCAACTCTCCTAGTTGTCCCTTTTGGGCCACTGCGGGTTCGTGTTCTCTCCCCTTAGGTCTGCCGGGTAGTGTTCTGCTCCACTGTTGGATAGCTGGAGTCTCTTTGCTCTCTTGCTGTGGGGTATTAGTGTTTTTTTGTTGTACTTCTATCCCGAGGTACCTGTGATCCTCTCCTATGGGCTTCTTCACTCTCACGCTGATCTGCTGCACTTCTGGCTCGCACCACACCACCTTCCAGCACCCCTTGTCCTTTCCTCCGTTTTGTTAAAAATTCCCCTCTGAGATGCTGTGGCTCTGCACGGTGACTCCTCTGCCCTTTTTTCTTTGTTCAATCTCTTTGCCTTTTTTTTCCGTCTCACTCTGGTGGTGATGGTCCTATCTGCCCCCTCTAGCTTAAGGCGGTGGCAAGTTGTTCGCAGTTCAGGCCCTGAATCTGGCTGAGTTTCGTTTTCAGTTTCAATTTTTAGTGGCTAGTATTGTTCGTGAGCCCTCCCTGGGGGATTGTTCCCTCAGCCCTGACTCACCTCTGCTGACCAAGGACTTAACCGGAATCTGTTGCGTGTGGCCAGGTTGCTCGAGGCGGCTCGGACAGTTCTGCCCTTATTTTTAGACTGCGGGCGTCTCTTGGGCTCCCCTGCAGCCTTTTTCCCTAGTGTGCGTGAGAAACAGTGGCTCTGTGTGAGCCGCGCCGCGCCGCACACTCCGACTCTTCTTCCAGTCGCTCCACTCCTGCCCCGCATGCCATGGTTTTCTTTCCCCCACTCAGTGCGCTGCCCTGCAGTGAAACTCACTGCCGCCCTTTGTTCTTGCCTGGATGGAGATGCCCTGCTCCACTCGTAATCATTGTCTCGTATACGGATATCATTAGATGAGAATGATTGTACTTGATTTTATTCATTGGAAGTATTGTCTCCAATATCTGCATTCTAATATTATACTTCCAACATGTTTTCTATGATTGCAGACCGGGATTTCACTTAACAAGTCTTTTGGGTGTTGCTACCACTTAATCCAACCACTAATATTGAACTAGACATTGAACTATTGGATATTCCGAAATTGGGTACGAAATGGATTGAAATTTTCGTCCCAGCTCACGAAATAATTACGAGAGATTTCTCTGATTAGCTTCCTCTCTTTGACTACATGACGTTTTTACTTATTAGAGGAAAGCCATACTTTTGTCTTATCGAACCTTATGCAACATATGGTGTACCTTGGATTTCAGGAATACATATATGATAATGGATAAATTCGTTTTTAACGCTAGAGGATACTTTTCCTCTGTGCTCCTTGTGGGGTGTCTTTTTGCAATTTGTTTCTGTTTAATTTTTATGTATATGTTGTCCCTTTCTTTTTACTGCAGCTACTTAGCAAACTAGAGATTGCATAATTTGAGGGTTTATATTTGGAAAGATACGGATACTAGTGGAACGGAACTAGTGAGGTAAATATGGCTCTGAATTGTAGGTTTGAATTATTTTTGAAACTGAGATTAGGTACAACGGTATTTAAGTTGAGTATTCTTATCAATCTTATAGGTACTATCCCTCGGTTGTGTTAAAGGGAGTTTACGACTTGATTCCGGCTTCTTGTTATTGACTGTATATTTTCCTGATCAGGTGAATAGATACTCACTTTAATCTAATTTGTTTCATTTGCTCTTGGGCAGCCACATCTTTTGGTGATCTATCATGAAACACTACAGTCTTTATTCTTCTTGACTGGTTTCTTTTATCCTCTTGGTGATGGTGTGCCTTGATTCATTTTTCACGTTTCTACTTAAGATTTAAATGTTCTTAAATCATCTCCCTCTTTTTCCTTAAAACCATGCTATGTTCTTATTAAGATTGCATGTAGTAATTATGTTTCTTTTGGGTTTGCAGCCCTGAAAAAGTCATTTGTGCATACTGCACGACGAAACACGTGTTGGCTGTGCTTTGCTTTGTGAATTGAAGACTGTTCTTCATATGAACTGGGTATCTAGCTGTGCCTAGAGAAAAATAACCTGAAATTGACAATTTGAGTTGAAAAGGCTGAATAAATTCATAGACATTGAATCTTAAATGATGTACTGGTGATATTACATTAGTGTGCTCAAGGTAGACTTTGATTGCTTTTTACTCTCCTTAGGAGGGTACATACAAGATTGAAGTGGTAAGCAATCTTTCCACCTTTAGAGCACCGCATAGATTATAATGAGTTATGTACACTACCCGAGATAAGAGTTGAGCGCCCATTAGTTTACCTGGTTACCAATTGTGAACTTTATTATAAGGTTAGATTTGGAGCAGCCACCGGGGTTTAACATGAGTCGAGACAAAGAAGCAGCGGATTTATTCAGTAATTTGAATACAGGTAGCTCCATAGGCCCAGCTATTGGTTATACCAAGAGTAATAAAAAAGAAGGCTTGAGAGCAAAATTTGTACGCCTAGAATATCTCGAGAGAGCTGAACTAAACAAATGGTGGGATGCTGCAACTTTGAAGCAGTATCTTACACTTAATAGATAACACATGGTCTTAGATCACAAATAGTTCCTACGTATGAAGATTTAGAACCAGACCTTCTGGGATTATGGGAAAAGGAACTTACAAATAGTTCCAGGAGTCTTATTAATATCTTGATTGAAAATGCGGATAGGAAGATTGCTAAATTTTTGCAGGAGATTCAGAGTTTAGTTGAAGAAATCAAGCAACTTATCTTGCCTGAAGCTACTATTAAGAATTATGCCATACTTGATGAGATTTTGTTAAAATTACAGGATGATATAAAGCGTAGAAAAGCAAGAAAGCTTAAACGTGATGAGAATGATTATAGAACAGGTTGTATGTTTACATTTGCTAAAAGATTTGATGACCTAGTGAGCAAAGATCTAGTTTCAGAAAAGAAAGATGACACCCCATTAACTAGTGAAATTAACACTTCATCAAGTAATGTATCAAGCAGAGAAAGTGAAGATGCAGGAGAGGGTCCATCTAATGAAACTACAGAGAATAGTTTTTTTACAAGAGGTCCGTCGGATCAGAATGGGGAACAGAAAAACGTGTGCAAGATGACAAGACACAGGTGCACCAAGACTAGGGGAGGGACACGAGGAAAAGGAAGAACAAAATGTAAAACAAGGGATGAGGACAAGTTCCTGGAAGAATTAAATGATAATGCAGAATCTAAAGTAAATGAAATTGATATAATTAATTTGTCATTATCAGAGTTGTCTGTGGATATGTTTCAGTGCTTAAAAGAGGCTTAGGATTTTGCCAAATGATTAGCAATGACTTATTAAAATACCAAGATCGATCTGTACAAATTTGTAAAGTTGTTGAAATTAAAAAAGTTTTTCTCAACTAATCCTGCTAAAATGAAGTGTTGTAATGTAATATGTGATTTCAGTAACATGACTATTCAGGATGTATATGATACTAGACTTCTCTTGTCCCTTACTGAAAATGAAGATGACCCATTGACTATGACAAGACTGCTTGAGGACTTGGAAGTTAGTACGAATGTGAGTATAGGTAGAAGGCTTAAGAATAAATCAAAATGGACCCCCCAACTTTCATCTTGTTAAACTATTGATGTATTTTATAAATCAGTGAACCATGATCTAGATAGATTGATTGACAATAGACATAAGGAGGGGACTTTTTTAGAACGTGATCCTATCTAGAGCAGAAAGAGGGGCATTGAAGGAACTTAGCAATAATCAAGAACTGATTATTCGTATGGCAACATCGTGTTGATGAACAAATCAGATTACAATGAAGAAATGTTTTCTCAACTTAATAATTAAATGTACTATGAACACCTTGATAATAACCCATTACAAGATCTGAAAGGTTTGATTAATAGGAATTTTAAGCTATGGTATGACAAAGGTTTAATTGATCATGACGAATATTCATATCTAATGGTTGATCAGCCCAGATCACCATGTAAGTACAGTTTACCCAAGATTCGTAAGAACAGAGTTAAACCACCAGGAAGACCAATAATATCTGGGATTGGAGGACCCTCTGAGAAACTGTCCCAGTTTATTGATATTTTTCTTAGACCTTATGTTCAAAACCTGTTGTCGTATATACAGGACACAAAACATGTTTTTAACATAATGAACGATATTACATGGGAACCAGGAATGACCCTGGTTACATTGGATGTGGTGACCTTATACACCAATATACTTCATCACTTGGACTGAAGGCTTTGGAATCATTTCTGAACAAGCGTCCAGCAGAGTATTACAAACATACTTTAATGTTATTAGATATGACTAAATTGGTATTGGAAAATAACGTGTTCTTATTTGATAACAAATGGTTCAGACAACGACTCGGAACTGCCATGGGTTCCAGGTTCACTCTGTCCTTTCCCAACCTATTCATGGGTTGGTTTGAGGCGGAGTGGATCTGGGGCCCCAAGGGCAGAGCATGGATTGACTGTGTTTATGATTGGGGACGGTTTATAGATGACTGTCTCCTAATATGGACTGGAACAATCATTGAGTTAGAAGAGTTTTTCAATTATCTAAATACGAATGATTTGAATTTGAGTTTTACCATGCACTATGATACAGATAAAATTGTCTTGTTGGATGTAGAGCTGTACACTGAAGATGACAAACTCTGCAGCAAAATGTATCGAAAGAGCACTAGCTGTAATGCATTGCTGCATGCTGAGAGCTGTCATCCACGTTGCCAAATAAATGTGATTCCATATGGTGAGATGTTAAGAGCACGTAGGAACTGCTCTGAACATGCAGACTTTGATGAAAACATAGAGGATATTAAAACGAGTTTGAAAGTAAGGGGTTATGATCATGATGTAATTAATTTTGCAGCAACCAAAGCCCACAATCTGAACAGAAAAGAGACTTTAAAAACAACTACAAAGAAAAAAAGGACCAATGAAAGCAACAAGATCAGACTGGTAACAAATTTTAGCCAAGAGAGCAATAAGCTCTACAGGATATTGAATAAACATTGGCATGTGTTAAGATCGGATAAGGCAATTATTCCATTTTTAACAGAAAAACCAAGTTTGACATTTAGGAAGGGGTTGACACTAGCCAATATTGTCAGTCAAAGTTACCCCAGACAACCTCTAAACTTAAATTGGTTAAATAATCAAATGAAAGGTTTTTACAGGTGTGGGCGTTGCAGTTCATGTAGATGGGAAGTGAATAAGATTGACCACTTTAACTACAATGGCACTGGCACACATAAGATTAATATGTTCATCAGCTGTGATACCACCTTTGTTATCTATGTCATCACGTGTATTTGCAAGAAGATATACATTGGGAGTACGATCAGGCGTCTCCGTGAAAGGACGACAGAATACTTCAGAGCCTTAACAAATGGAGATACCCGTTACCCTATTGGGGCACACGCAATTCAGAACTATCAAGATGAGGGAAATCGTAAATTTAACTTCCAAGGTATAGCACACTTGAAAATGGATATACGTAGGGGCAATAGAGAACTTCAGCTTAGATGCAAAGAAGCGCTGTGGATAATTAAATTGAGGGCAGTAGAACTTGGCATGAATATTGACAGTGAGTTACAATACTTTCTGGGTCAATGATTATAATAGTATCTTGAAACTGTAATCAATGGATTGCTACTTTCTGTAAAGATTACCCTACAATGAATTTCGGGTTAAAGAGTTTAAAAAGAATCATGATATTGTAATTGTTGGACTTTCCTTCCCCCTCTTTGGTTTTGGTTGCAAATATTGAGGCAATGTAACAGTTAAAGAATGTGTATATGTATATATTACATGTGACTCAATAGATAAATTGTGAAACTTAACAGATAATAATGGAAACTAGTTTAGTTTCTAAATGCAGTGTACATTACATATTTGTTGGCGAGTACTAGAATTTGAGCATTTTGCTGTTACGTAAGAATTATAGTTATATTGCTTAGAAATATGTGATAAAATAATTGTACTTTTATAGAACTTTTTGAAAATGAGTGGTTTACTGCTTTTAGGAAATGTATAAGAAGATTTAACCTTTCTCTTTTACTACATCTTCCTTGTGTCTTCTATTGTCTATATTTTTTATTACTTTGAAATTTATATAGCCCGATTACAGGAATAGTTCTTGAAAATAAGTGTTCAGAGTTGCAGAATAGCATAGTGGGTAGTGCATACGATAAGGGTGCTGTTTTATCTTGAGGAGAAGAATTAGGCAAGTATTCACTTTTGACAGCGTACTGATACTGTACGTGTGCGTACAGGCTTGGTATGACAGTTTCTTCTTGCTACGATAATTTTTTTATATAGTTCCTCGGGTGACAACACCATTTGCATATACTTTGTTATGGCTCTGTATTCGGGTGGTTTCACTCGTTAGACCAGCTTAGTCACGATCTATGAAGTATCATATATTATTTGAGCAACACTGATATTTGAAATTCGCTTTTGGGTGCGTCTCTGTCACGAAGATATCAGTATAAACTAGTGGCTTATTTTATTATGTAATCGCCACAGCTCATATTCTGTTTTATTTAGGTGACCAGATTTCTTTGATACAACTTCTGTGGGAGGTTAAGCTATTATATACTGTATGCCACTCTAGCACTTTAGATGTAACTAAGAAATGGCTATTTCTACTTTAAGTTGGCGCATTCACTATATAGGTGAATGTGTTGATATATTGGATAGTTTAAATTTATTGAAAATCAGACTTAAGTTACAGTGGAGATCTTGCCGAGCATTTTGGTCTTACGTTTTATTCGAGTGAAATATCTGATTACTACCAGACAGATAGGTACACAGTAGAGAATGCCATCCGGTTATATTTATTTGAAGTTGTGCTACTAATCATGTTTCAGAGGTAGCTTTTTTCTACTCCAAGATGGCGCTTAAGATGCCTCAGTATATAAGTCTGTTCCAAGATGGCGCCTATGCAGAACGCCGTCGCGATTAGTTGATTTTTCTGACGCGGCTCCTTACATTACCGGTAAGAGATTCTATGTTGCGCTAACTTAAGCCATTAAGATCATATAGATAGAGATATATATATTTAACAATAGTGTTCTCTCCTTTTGACCTTAGATCACATACCCGTGATTGAATTTAAGTTTTCCCGGTGACAGAATGCACTGATCGTTACGATAGGTGAGAATAGGTAATACTTGGTTGTAGTTTTTATTGCTATCAGTACGTATAAAATGAGCTGAGTACCATGACATCCGACTGTGCATAGCTTCCCCTATATTACTGATTGGTGTAAATATAGGTGAGATTGATATATTCTGTAATGTCTCTGTAGTTTATAGACCATGGTAGAACTCAACCTCCGAATAGAACTGAGCTCTTTGGCTTCCTCTTTTCTCTAATTGTCTTCACTCGCATATCGCGTACCCGTAATAATTAGTCTTGTATACGGATATCATTAGATGAGAATGATTGTACTTGATTTTATTCATTGGATGTATTGTCTCCGATATCTGCATTCTAATATTATACTTCCAACATGTTTTCTTTGATTGCATACCGGGATTTCACTTAACAAGTATTTTGGGTATCGCTACCACTTCATCCAACCACTAATATTGAACTAGACATTGAACTATTAGTTATTCCGAAATTGGGTAAGAAATGGATTTTAATTTCGCCCCAGCTCACTACATAATTACGGGAGATTTCTCTGATTAGTTTTCTCTGTTTGACTACATGCAGTTTTTACTTATTAGAGGAAAGCCATACTTTTGTCTTATCGAAACTTATGCAACATATGATGTACCTTGGATTTCAGGAATACATATATGATAATGGATAAATTAGCTTTTAACACTAGAGGATACTTTCCCTCTGTACTCCTTGTGGGGTGTCTTTTTGCAATTTGTTTCTGTTTACTTTGTATGTATATATTGTCCCTTTCTTTTTACTACGGAACTAGTGAGGTAAATATGGCTCTGAATTGTAGGTTCAAATTATTTTTGAAACTGAGATTAGGTACAATGGTATTTAATTCGAGTATTCTTTTCAATCTTATAGGTACTATCCCTCGGTTGTGTTAAAGGGAGTTTACGACTTGATTCTGGCTTCTTGTTATTGACTGTATATTTTCCTGATCAGGTGGATACTCACTTTAATCTAATTAGTTTCTTTTGCTCTTGAGGAGCCACATCTTTTGGTGATCTATCATGAAACGCTCAGTACTACAGTTTTCACTCTTCTTGACTGGTTTCTTTTATCTTCTTGGTGACGGTGTACCTTGATTCATTTTTCACGTTTCTACTTAAGCGTTAAATTTGCTTAAATCATCTCCCCCTTGTTCCTTAAAACCATGCTATGTTCTTATTAAATTGCATGTAGTAATTATGTTCCTTTTGGGTTTGCAGCCCTGAAGAAGTCAGTTGTGCATACTTTACGACGAAACACGTGTTGGCTGTGTTTTGCTATGTGAATTGAAGACTGTTCTTCATATAAACTGGATATCTGGCTGTGCCTAGAGAAAAATTTCCAGAAAGTGACAATTTGAGTTGAAAAGACTGAATAAATGCACCAACATTGAATCTTAAAGGAATGGACTATTTCAGAGACAAGACTTGAGCACCCAGCAGTATACCTGGTTACCAATTGTGAACTTTTTAATTGAAAAAACAGTGTATTCATTAGCACAGTTAGACTCAGCCTCGAAGAAACAAAAAAAAATATTGCAGCTGCTATTAGCTGAAGTAGACAGAAAGTGAAACAGTGCACACGCCTAATCCCTGCTGATGAGCGTTAATGAACGCGAAACACGTGTCCAGGGATGGCAAGCACACCAGTGAACACCCTCAAGACTTTAAACTCGGGTAGAAGCGCACCCGCTGATACCGACCACATCGACCATCATGCTCCGGGGTCACACGCTGATGGGACGAGCAGTGTGCGACCTCATTTGGACTTACTATTTATACAGGCTCCCTTGAGCCGGTGGAGGTGACGACCTCGAGACAACGCACCTGCGCGCCTTAAGCGGTATCTGTGTGGTTCTGAAAATCTGGATTCATATAATAGTACTGGACTCGAGAATAAAAACTTCGTCGAAATATGACGAATTTGGTATCAAAAGACCGAGAATGACGAGTACATCATGTACATGTATTTTTGGCGTGATTGAGTGACGATTTCCCCTCAAAATCGTCATTTACATTCTGAACCCTTAGCTCCCATTTATATGTTGCCCTTTACATAGGCCTTAATCCAGTTTAATTTAATTCCACAAGGACACATACTCCTTAATCGACTTCTCCCTGACCTCAGTACAAGTTAGAAACCATTGCCCCAGGCCGAACTCGTCAGGTCAGTTCCCTCCCAGTGGCCGAGCAAGATAGCATCTAGGCTCAACCAGCCATAAAACCATTTCAGCGCGCACACCTGCCATATCTCGCTCACATCTTTCTCCACTCCTTTGCTTCGCTTACTTTATGGTGGGGAGGTGCCCGTTTTTATTAGGGGTCCAGTGTTATCTGATGAAATGTTGGGCCTTGCCAAATGATTTGTTGTAGGCAGCACGAAGTGAAATATGGACATGTCATCATGACTCTGCTTTTTCTTTGTACTAGAAACATGTTAACTATTTACTTTACAACCAAGAATGTTTTGCCCAATGCCCAAAACTGTGTATAAGAAGAGAAGCCTGACTTCATGAAAGTGTGCAGTCTCCTGAGAACATACCCGTATTGTACTTCTAGGACACCTGTTACCTTGGTTGCAGCCAATAAACTAATCTTTGACTTCACCTAGAAGACTCCGAGTTTCTGTAGGTCTGGATCAGGAGAACCCGAGGTCTCTGGGTGTTGATTCCCTGGCACCGCTGGGTTACCGGTTCTGTGCCGGTTCTTAAAAACCCAGTACCTCAGTTGGCGCCCAACGTTTGGGGCGATTCCAGTGGTACCAGTCAGCCTGAAGATCGTGAGGAGCTTCGTGTGGAAATTCCGGAGGACGGCCAACCACCTCATCGACCCCTGCATGTAGACGTGGTCCGAAGGTCTTTGCTGCGAGGTTCCCTGCTTCCCGACGGCTACAAGGACTGCTGCCCTGGCTATCGCCCTGATTTGGACCCTTGAAGTTTTTGGTAGAGCGAAACACTGAGACGAGTCTTCTGGTGACGTCATCGATATTTTCAGTTAAGTATAAGTGGAGCGTCTCCCAGTCCTTAGTTGGACTTACTTTGTGGTATCTTTGGGATACAAAAGGTTTTGTATTGGTACTTGCAAGCACCATAACCGAAGGACTCGTGTATTCACGAGAAATATCGTAATCGATTATCCTTTGAAGTTTGGAACTAGACTAGAGAGCGAGGATGCCTAGTCTTATACTTGGGAATTTATTTTGTCTTGGTAATAATAGGGACTCCCGATTGGAGGACTCATGTCCGGTTCCTCCAGTTGGAACTCCGACTTACGAACTGTATGTAAAACATGGGGTAGGCCCCATCACCTACAACGAAGTATGGATTAAATACACCAGGAAAGATGGTGTTTTAAAATGGCCCCAATATGGTAGTTTTGATTCTGAAATCTTAGACAACCTTGAAGTTAAACTCTTCAAAAAGAAAGCCCGGCCGGCAATGTTTGACTCTTTTCGCTTATGGCGCAAAGAAGCCAAACAAAAAGAAATTAAATTAGCTAAGAAAAATAAGAGAGAAGGGGGACTTTCAGTAATGCAAGCTGCTGTGCAGTTTAAAGATAATGAAGAAGCGCAGATGAATGAGCAGTTGCACAGGCAACGTAAACTGGCAATAGATAAGTGTTATCCAGTTTTACCGTCTCTTCAGCAAGAGGCAGCAAAAGAGCGTGAAAAAGACCCATTAATGTCACATTTGCTAAATTCACCACCCCCCTATGCGCAGAATGCCACAGCACCCCCGCAACCTTTAGTTGCACAAGCTGCGCCTCCTGCTCCTCAACAGCACCCACCAGCTGTTCTTCAGCTGGCTCCTACTTCTTCGGTGCAGCCTCCTCCAGGCCCACCGACCACTTCTGTTTCACCTGTGTTTTCTACGATTTTGCCTACTGTACTTTTTACATCTCCTAATGCTCCCTCTACGATTTTGCCTAGTGCCCCCTCTATTTTCCCTGATACCTCTTCTGCTATCTCTACCCCCGCCTTATCTCACCCCGTTTTTCCATCTGTTTGTCCTTCAGTTTCACCTTCCATTCGGCAGAAAATGGCCAGCACTGTTACTAATCTTCTTTTACCTCTTTTTGGGTCGCCTGCTACGACCCCTAACATAGGAAGAAGACAGTTGCGAAGTCAACTGCCTGATTATCAAGAGAGAGATTCACTGAATAGTTTAGCTCGGAAATGGGTCATGGACACTGCAAAATATGATGTACAGTCTGTCATGGAAGTCTTCCATCAATGGGAAGCAGCGACACAGAGATATGTTTTCGAACAGATGTGTGTTTTTCTTGGTGAAGATTTAGAAGACAATGATCAGGAATGCATCCCACAAGAGATGTGTCGTGTACGGTTTAAGTTTGGAGAGGGTATGATTGTAGGTCCAGATGTGGAAAAAGCAGTTGAAATGTTATTATCATATCGGAGTAAGGGAAACAGTTCTGGGTCGCCATCTGAATCTAATACATCCAGTAAGAAAAAGGCACGACAATACCCTATGAGAGAAGTTCCCCCACAGTGGAGAGAGGGTGACGCGACTGCTGTCCCACCTGTTCTGCCACACTTTCAGCGTTTATGGGTACATGTCCCATGGAAGCGAGCTGAAGTTTTAGCACTCAAACAAACATTACCAGATCCGCGTAAAAATCCTGCAGGGTACTATAAAGAATTGTCACAAACTGCTGGGTCATGTATAATGAATTTAGCCGATATCGACATGTTATTCGGGAATGTTGTTCCACAGCCTTTATGGGGAAAGATTCGTCATGTAGATCATGACCAGGAATTAGGTGACACATGGGCTAATATTACTGCTGCAGATGCCCGCCAAGTTGGTGGTGCCAAGCCTGAGCCTCTGATAGCAGAACTCCCTGGTAAAATAGTAGATTACATGAAAACGATAATGCCTGCAATACGCGTAAATTGGGATAAGTTGTCTGCATGCAAGCAAAAGAAAGAAGAAACCGTTTCAGATTTCTTCACCAGATTTGAAGAAACATTCATTGACCACAGCGGTCAAGATATGACCACAGAAGGTGGTCAGAGATTGTTTGTCGATAAATTCGTGCACAATCTGCTTCCAGAATTGTGTAAAAAATTAAAAGATTCAGAAAGTTCTTGGGAAGTCTCATCTTCAGCCCAGATATTAGCTACTGCGCAATATTACAAAAATAGAGACAAAGATGAGAAAGATAAAGTAGAAAAGAAAACTAGAGAACTCAAAACGAAGGTTTTGCTACAGCAAGCCTATCCGCCACGTGGTGGCGGTAATCAAAATAATAATGTCCAGAATCACTACCAAAATACTTTTCAGCAGCCTCAACAGTATCAGAGAAACTTGCAAAGATTTGATTACGCTCAACCTCGTGTAGGCCCCAACCAGTGTTTATATTGCAAACAAGAGGGTCACTACAAATATAATTGTCCTGCCCTGTCACAACGTACAAATGGAGTTTCCGGTGTTAGAGGTCGTGGCAGTCAGCAAGCACCTAGAGGTAGAGGGCGTGGAAACGCCCCACAGGACACACGTCCCCTTCCACCACAAAACTCTATGAACAGGTTTGATCAGCAAAATAACGTATCTGACAGGACCGCTCAATACTATGTTGATGAATATTACACAGAAAATGAGCAGTGGGAGAATGATGATTGCTAGGACAGCCATAGACAAAGAGAGGGAGTTGTTTCAGTTCCAGTAGATCAGAGTGGACCTTACGTTGAGGTGATTACATCAGGTGTGTCAGAACCTTTTCTGTTGGATACTGGTGCTACAAAGAGTTCTATTATGCACTCCAAACTCCCTGGCGCACCTTTGTCTGGCGAAATGAACGTTTCTGTAGGTTTTTCTGGCGCCCCAGTTAGAAATCCGATTTCTGACCCTTTGTCTCTTTCTGTTGGTCCCTGCGAATTCGAAGCACCCCTCATACTGACGACAGGTTGTGGTAAAAATTTGCTAGGATTAGATTTACTAAAAAGATTGTATGCGACTTTGTACTGTTCTCCTTCAGGAGTACAACTTACTTTAGGTAAAAAAGTGGTTTCTCCCATGTATTTGTCGAGAAATGCACTTCCAGCGGAATTGTCACTTCTCCCAGATATTCTTTGGGCTACTGGTCCGAATGATGTAGGTCTTTTAGAAATTCCACCACATGTTGTAACATTGAAGTCGAATGTTAAAATGCCACGAATTCCACAATACAGAATATCTAATGAGGGTGAAAAAGCTTTGCTAGCGATTGTTTACGAATTGATTGAAAAGGATGTGATTGAGGAAACACGAGGCAATGTTTGCAATAGTCCTGTTCTGCCTGTTTTAAAATGAACGGACCCTTCTCAGCCACCTGTGTACAGATTCGTGATTGATCTTCGAGAAGTAAATGAAATAGTCGTGCCACAATTGCCAGTTGTGCCCGACATTACCACATTATTAACTATGATTCCAGCTTCTGCTTCATGGTTTTCAGTGATCGACCTAAAGAATGCTTTCTTCAGCATCCCAATTGCTGAGGAGAGCAGGGACATTTTTTCCTTTACTTTAGGAGGTCGAAGCTTCCGCTTTAAACGTGCTCCTCAAGGCTACTGTGAAAGCCCCTCAATATACAGTCAAGCTCTGAAAACACAGCTTGACACGATTGTTTTGCCAAAAGGTGCCACTCTTGTACAGTATGTGGACGATTTGCTCATTGCTGCAGATAATGAGAAAATTTGTAAACAGGCCACATTGACATTATTGCGACATCTGTGTGATCTGCATCACAAGGTGTCACTTTCCAAGCTTCAATATTGCCGACAAGAAGTAACCTACTTAGGTCACCTCTTATCGAAGGAGGGAAGGAAACTGACCCCAGAAAGAATTCAGGCAATAGCGAAATTGAATGTGCCAAGAACACAGAGAGAAGTGCGTGCTTTCTTGGGCATTACATCGTACTGTAGACAGTGGATTCCAAATTTTTCGTTATTGGCCAAACCTTTGGTGGCATTAACGTGTAAAAATACACCCAATCCCATTCCTTGGTCTGAAGAGTGTCAGAAAAGTTTTCTCGAATTACGCACAGCATTATGTTCGGCTCCTGTGTTAGGTACGCCCAACTACAGTAAGCCTTTCACATTGTATGTCCACGAGAAGGAAGGCTGTGCATTGTCTGTGCTGACTCAGTTATTCGGAGATAGACAGCGGCCATGCGCCTATTTTTCATCCACTTTGGATCCGGTAGCACAAGCATTGCCGAGTTGCTTAAGGGCCACAGCAGCAGCAGCTGTTTCTATACGACAGTCTGCTGGTCTAGTAATGAATAATACACTAATCGTGATGGTCCAGCATGCAGTAGACACATTGTTAAATAGGACCAAGACACAGCACTTAACTAGTGCTCGACTGTCCAGTTACGAATTGACGCTGCTAGCGAGCCATGTGCATATAAAAAAGTGCAGTACTTTGAATTTAGCCACGTTGTTACCAATTGCAGAGGAATCAGATGCTTTAGAACAGCACTATTGTTTTCTCACAACAGAGGAAGAGACAAAAGGGAGAGTGGATCTATTTGACACTCCTCTTGCTGAAAGTGATGGTACATTATGGGTAGATGGTTCATGCTTTAAGCTCCCAAATGGGAATGTGACTGCAGCATATGCTGTCACAACTTTGCACACAGTCGTTGAAACTGCACGAATACCACATGGTTTAGCTCAAGCCGCAGAACTAGTAGCACTTACGAGAGCATGTGTGTTGTCTAAAGGAATGAGAGTGACTGTCTACACTGACAGTCAGTATGCATTTGGAGTGGCTCACAGTTTTGGACGATTGTGGAGAGAACGTGGATTCCTGACTTCGCATGGAGCTAAGATTCAGCATGGTCAGTTGGTGAATGAGCTTCTCGAATCACTGACCTTGCCCCTGCAAATGGCGATTGTGAAATGTAGTGCTCACAAGAAGGTGACTGATGATGTTGGTCGTGGAAATGCATTTGCTGATGAGACCGCTAAGGAAACTGCAAAGAATGTGATGAGCCGAATGTATGTTGCAGGCCCTGAAAGATGGACTGGTGAGGTTGGAATATGTGAGGACACGATAGAAAGTGTGAAGTCCATCCAAGCTGAGGCCACAGAGAAAGAGTTGAGCACGTGGAGAGAGAGTACAGGAAGAATGGATGCAAATGGTTGTTGGGTTGAATTGACAGAGCATCAGAGATGGTTGCTACCCGATGCGTATGTGCTTGCAGTGGTTACAATGGCTCATGGAATGGCTCATATCAGCGCGAAAGGGATTTGCGAGTTGTTGGCCCCAGTGTGGTAGAATTCAGGGATTCCCAAGTGTGCAGAGAATGTTGTCAAGAATTGCATGGTATGTCTGAAGCACAATCCTGGTAGGGGAACCCCAACTCCAGCTGGTCATTTTGCACCTCCTATGTATCCGTTCGAGGTTTTGCAGCTAGATTTTATACATATGGAGAGGTGCAACAACTTAAAATATGTGCTCGTGGTTGTCTGTGCCTTCTCAAGATGGGTAGAAGCCTATCAACCCTAAAAAACAATACTGCCTTGTCCACAGCAAAAGCCCTTGTAAAAGAGTACTTCCCCAGGTTCGGAATGCCTAGAATGGTCTGGTCTGACAACGGAAGTGAATTTGTGGGTCGTGTGATGAAAAGAGTGTGTGAAGGGCTAGGCATTAGGCAGAAGTTCCACGCTGCAAATCACCCCCAATCAGCTGGATTAGTGGAATGTTACAATGGCACGCTAAAACTTAAATTGGCCAAAATCCAAGCGAGCACAGGTCTTAAATGGCCTGACGCTCTACCCTTAGCACTCCTATCCACCAGAATGACTGTGCATTCGCGAGTGAAACTCAGCCCTTATGAAATAGTCTTTGGCCAGCCAGCCAACATATGGGGAGTGCCTGAGCCCACGAAATTCAGCGAGCTGCAACACCCTATTTTGCTTGATTACTTGTATGAATTGACAGCTAAATTGCGTGTTTTACATCAACAGGTCCACAACACCCTGCCTCCGGTCTCCGAGACTCCGGGTCACGCCATTGACCCCGGTTCGTGGGTTCTCGTCCGCAACTTTCAAAGAACAAGAAACGACCAGCCCAGGTGGACCGGGCCTCACCTCGTCCTTCTGTCCACGAGGTCAGCCGTCCGGGTGGAGGGGAAGGCCAACTGGGTCCACGGGATCCATTGTAAAAAAGTACCCTTCCCTCTGCCCTATGACCAATGGATCCGGAAAGGTGGCACTGACTCAGAGCCTGCCGCTGTGCCACGTGTCATACCTGTCAGCAATGACCGTGTAAAAGATACTAACCCTGATTGTGAAAGCGAGAACATTTTTCAAGGAACTGTGCCACCACCAGAACAATTGAACTTTTTGGAGCCTGAACTGCTGTTTCAGGACCAGACAGTACCAGGAAAAAGACGTTACAATCTAAGACCGAGAAAAACAGACTAATATAATAAAGTGATTCCTTTTATGATTTGAGACCAAGACCTATGGACAAGCGAAAGTATTTTTTTCCTTCCAAGTACTATTTTTGAAAGTGCAGATCTCCCATCTAGGTAACTTGCTTATTTTTGTTTTTCGAACCGCCATCCGGGTTCCGCTGCTAGGGCCGCGATTGGTTAAAGTCTTCGGAAAGTGCAGCCAACGACGTTAGGTTGGTGGTTCTGGTCGGTCCAAGGGAGTTGCCCTAGACTGACAGAAGCACTCCTTAGCAGAATCAACCTCCTCGTCGCGGGCAGCACCTTAGAGAGGATGGAGTTTCCTGATGTGGAGAGACCTGCCAAACAAATGAACTTTAAGCAGAGACTATGTAACACGATGACAAAGGAAAGTTTTATAATATTGTGTATTTTTATGCTATCCAGCGTAATGATCTTTTTGATAAGTTATGTTTTATTCTCTTTCCATGTAACATTTGCGCCCACTGCATCACCCATACCTCTTCCTACTGTTTTCTCTCATTCTTTCCACCCTCTGCCTGACCACGAATCCAATAGAAGGTTAGAATTCATTAATAACTCCTTCGTTCAGTTATTACACCAACACCAACTTGTAATGAACACGACTAACTGTTGGGTGTGTGGTCTCATGCCTCACACAACGGATAAAGGTATCCCCTATTTGGTCCTGCCATTTAGTCACAATGGTTCAGTATGGGCATATAGGACAATGTTCATATATGCACGAGAAGTCCAACCCCTACGTTCTGTAAAAGACAACCTCAAGACTAGCGCCCTAGTCAAAGGTATAGTTGACATGATCAAAGAAGTAACTTCTTATGAAGATACTCCGGATGATGAGATACTTGCATATGTAGGTTGGAACGTGACCGGATATGGCACTACATTAAGTGAGAAACAGCAAGCCAAAAGATTGTCCCCTATCTGGATCGTACCCCATCAAGGTCACCTGTGTCTGCAAGGTATTGGCAAGAATCCCAGAGCTCAGCTAGGGAAGAGTATCTGTACAGAAACGTATGTTTTTGGATCTCAGACTTCCCCTGCGTTTTTAGCTGCTAAGGGTACTTACTTCATCTGCCATGATAGAGCCTATACATGGTTGCCCCCTGATTTCTCGGGCTCATGTTTTGTTTAATTTCTGTTGCCTCCCACCTACACAGCAGCGGCGGATTACCACCGGACAAGGGTAGTTAGAGGTGTTTTGAGTAAAGAAGACACTGCAGGTCAAGAATTTGGGGACTTTGCAAAGGGTTTTCTGCCGTTCTGGGGATCCATGGCTAACAGTAGAAATAATAAGGCAATTAACAAGGGTAGTTGAATCCACCGTGATTGAAACTGCTGGTGCCCTTAGTAACCTGACTGCTGAGCTCCAGTCGGATCGACTTATGACCCTTCAGAACCGGGTCACTTTGGATGTAATACTTGCGGACCGAGGTAGAGTATGCAAATTGATCCAATCTAGTTGTTGCATTTTCATCCCAGATAATGCTCCAACCGTGTACGGGGCCATCTCCAAATTACATAAAATTTCTGAATCTATCCATGTGGATAAAGGAGATTGGTCGTTAATGGGATGGCTCTGGGAACTGATATCTGCCTGGGGATGGAAAATTCTGATGGTCATTGGGATGGTCTTAGCCATTCTTTTCCTGTTCTGTCTATGCATACAGTGTGCTCCTGCAAAATGTGGCCTCTGTGCTACATCATGTGTAAGGAAGCCTGTGTCAAGAGATGAACTAAGAACTAGAATGATGTTACAGCAACACCTCAATGACTTTAGGAATATAGATCTGGACTCAGACTAACATGAGAATAGATTAATTGCCTATGTAAGGGCAAAAGGAGGGTTTGTGGTTCTGAAAATCTGGATTCATATAATAGTACTGGACTCGAGAATAAAAACTTCGTCAAAATATGACGAATTTGGTATCAAAAGACCGAGAATGACGAGTACATCATGTACATGTATTTTCGGCTTGTTTGAGTGACGATTTCACCTCAAAATCGTCATTTACATTCTGAACCCTTAGCTCCCATTTATATGTTGCCCTTTACATAGGCCTTAATCCAGTTGAATTTGATTCCACAAGGACACATACTCCTTAATCGACTTCTCCCTGACCTCAGTACAAGTTAGAAACCATTGCCCCAGGCCAAACTCGTCAGGTCAGTTCCCTCCCAGTGGCCGAGCAAGATAGCATCTAGGCTCAACCAGCCATAAAACCATTTCAGCGCGCACACCTGCCATATCTCGCTCACATCTTTCTCCACTCCTTTGCTTCGCTTACTTTATGGTGGGGAGGTGCCCGTTTTTATTAGGGGTCCAGTGTTATTTGATGAAATGTTGTGCCTTGCCAAATGATTTGTTGTAGGCAGCACGAAGTGAAATATGGACATGTCATCATGACTCTGCTTTTTCTTTGTACTAGAAACATGTTAACTATTTACTTTACAACCAAGAATGTTTTGCCCAAGGCCCAAAACTGTGTATAAGAAGAGAAGCCTGACTTCATGAAAGTGTGCAGTCTCCTGAGAACATACCCGTATTGTACTTCTAGGACACCTGTTACCTTGGTTGCAGCCAATAAACTAATCTTTGACTTCACCTAGAAGACTCCGAGTTTCTGTAGGTCTGGATCAGGAGAACCCGAGGTCTCTGGGTGTTGATTCCCTGGCACCGCTGGGTTACCGGTTCTGTGCCGGTTCTTAAAAACCCAGTACTTCAGTTGGCGCCCAACGTTTGGGGCGATTCCAGTGGTACCAGTCAGCCTGAAGATCGTGAGGAGCTTCGTGTGGAAATTCCGGAGGACGGCCAACCACCTCATCGACCCCTGCATGTCGACGTGGTCCGAAGGTCTTTGCTGCGAGGTTCCCCGCTTCCCAACGGCTACAAGGACTGCTGCCCTGGCTATCGCCCTGATTTGGACCCTTGAAGTTTTTGGTAGGGCGAAACACTGAGACGAGTCTTCTGGTGACGTCATCGATATTTTCAGTTAAGTATAAGTGGAGCGTCTCCCAGTCCTTAGTTGGACTTACTTTGTGGTATCTTTGGGATACAAAAGGTTTTGTATTGGTACTTGCAAGCACCATAACCGAAGGACTCGTGTATTCACGAGAAATATCGTAATCGATAATCCTTTGAAGTTTGGAACTAGACTAGAGAGCGAGGATGCCTAGTCTTAGACTTGGGAATTTATTTTGTCTTGGTAATAATAGGGACTCCCGATTGGAGGACTCATGTCCGGTTCCTCCAGTTGGAACTCCCACTTACGAACTGTATGTAAAACATGGGGTAGACCCCATCACCTACAACGAAGTATGGATTAAATACACCAGGAAAGATGGTGTTTTAAAATGGCCCCAATATGGTAGTTTTGATTCTGAAATCTTAGACAACCTTGAAGTTAAACCCTTCAAAAAGAAAGCCCGGCCGGCAATGTTTGACTCTTTTCGCTTATGGCGCAATGAAGCCAAACAAAAAGAAATTAAATTAGCTAAGAAAAATAAGAGAGAAGGGGGACTTTCAGTAATGCAAGCTGCTGTGCAGTTTAAAGATAATGAAGAAGAGCAGATGAATGAGCAGTTGCACAGGCAACGTAAACTGGCAATAGATAAGTGTTATCCAGTATTACCGTCTCTTCAGCAAGAGGCAGCAAAAGAGCGTGAAAAAGACCCATTAATGTCACATTTGCTAAATTCACCACCCCCCTATGCGCAGAATGCCACAGCACCCCCGCAACCTTTAGTTGCACAAGCTGCGCCTCCTGCTCCTCAACAGCACCCACCAGCTGTTCTTCAGCTGGCTCCTACTTCTTCGGTGCAGCCTCCTCCAGGCCCACCGACCACTTCTGTTTCACCTGTGTTTTCTACGATTTTGCCTACTGTACTTTTTACATCTCCTAATGCTCCCTCTACGATTTTGCCTAGTGCCCCCTCTATTTTCCCTGATACCTCTTCTGCTATCTCTACCCCTGCCTTATCTCACCCCGTTTTTCCATCTGTTTGTCCTTCAGTTTCACCTTCCATTCGGCAGAAAATGGCCAGCACTGTTACTAATCTTCTTTTACCTCTTTTTGGGTCACCTGCTACGACCCCTAACATAGGAAGAAGACAGTTGCGAAGTCAACTGCCTGATTATCAAGAGAGAGATTCACTGAATAGTTTAGCTCGGAAATGGGTCATGGACACTGCAAAATATGATGTACAGTCTGTCATGGAAGTCTTCCATCAATGGGAAGCAGCGACACAGAGATATGTTTTCGAACAGATGTGTGTTTTTCTTGGTGAAGATTTAGAAGACAATGATCAGGAATGCATCCCACAAGAGATGTGTCGTGTACGGTTTAAGTTTGGAGAGGGTATGATTGTAGGTCCAGATGTGGAAAAAGCAGTTGAAATGGTATTATCATATCGGAGTAAGGGACACAGTTCTGGGTCGCCATCTGAATCTAATACATCCAGTAAGAAAAAGGCACGACAATACCCTATGAGAGAAGTTCCCCCACAGTGGAGAGAGGGTGACGCGACTGCTGTCCCACCTGTTCTGCCACACTTTCAGCGTGTATGGGTACATGTCCCATGGAAGCGAGCTGAAGTTTTAGCACTCAAACAAACATTACCAGATCCGCGTAAAAATCCTGCAGGGTACTATAAAGAATTGTCACAAACTGCTGGGTCATGTATAATGAATTTAGCCGATATCGACATGTTATTCGGGAATGTTGTTCCACAGCCTTTATGGGGAAAGATTCGTCATGTAGATCATGACCAGGAATTAGGTGACACATGGGCTAATATTACTGCTGCAGATGCCCGCCAAGTTGGTGGTGCCAAGCCTGAGCCTCTGATAGCAGAACTCCCTGGTAAAATAGTAGATTACATGAAAACGATAATGCCTGCAATACGCGTAAATTGGGATAAGTTGTCTGCATGCAAGCAAAAGAAAGAAGAAACCGTTTCAGATTTCTTCACCAGATTTGAAGAAACATTCATTGACCACAGCGGTCAAGATATGACCACAGAAGGTGGTCAGAGATTGTTTGTCGATAAATTCGTGCACAATCTGCTTCCAGAATTGTGTAAAAAATTAAAAGATTCAGAAAGTTCTTGGGAAGTCTCATCTTCAGCCCAGATATTAGCTACTGCGCAATATTACGAAAATAGAGACAAAGATGAGAAAGATAAAGTAGAAAAGAAAACTAGAGAACTCAAAACGAAGGTTTTGCTACAGCAAGCCTATCCGCCACGTGGTGGCGGTAATCAAAATAATAATGGCCAGAATCACTACCAAAATACTTTTCAGCAGCCTCAACAGTATCAGAGAAACTTGCAAAGATTTGATTACGCTCAACCTCGTGTAGGCCCCAACCAGTGTTTATATAGCAAACAAGAGGGTCACTACAAATATAATTGTCCTGCCCTGTCACAACGTACAAATGGAGTTTCCGGTGTTAGAGGTCGTGGCAGTCAGCAAGCATCTAGAGGTAGAGGGCGTGGAAACGCCCCACAGGACACACGTCCCCTTCCACCACAAAACTCTATGAACAGGTTTGATCAGCAAAATAACGTATCTGACAGGACCGCTCAATACTATGTTGATGAATATTACACAGAAAATGAGCAGTGGGAGAATGATGATTGCTAGGACAGCCATAGACAAAGAGAGGGAGTTGTTTCAGTTCCAGTAGATCAGAGTGGACCTTACGTTGAGGTGATTACATCAGGTGTGTCAGAACCTTTTCTGTTGGATACTGGTGCTACAAAGAGTTCTATTATGCACTCCAAACTCCCTGGCGCACCTTTGTCTGGCGAAATGAACGTTTCTGTAGGTTTTTCTGGCGCCCCAGTTAGAAATCCGATTTCTGACCCTTTGTCTCTTTCTGTTGGTCCCTGCGAATTCGAAGCACCCCTCATACTGACGACAGGTTG
The DNA here is from genome assembly GCF_964261635.1 of Lissotriton helveticus. Lineage (NCBI taxonomy): Eukaryota > Metazoa > Chordata > Amphibia > Caudata > Salamandridae > Lissotriton > Lissotriton helveticus. Next base: position 822,209,787 of record NC_136067.1, on the reverse strand, counting down.
TGGTGAAAATTTGCTAGGATTAGATTTACTAAAAAGATTGTATGCGACTTTGTACTGTTCTCCTTCAGGAGTACAACTTACTTTAGGTAAAAAAGTGGTTTCTCCCATGTATTTGTCGAGAAATGCACTTCCAGCGGAATTGTCACTTCTCCCAGATATTCTTTGGGCTACTGGTCCGAATGATGTAGGTCTTTTAGAAATTCCACCACATGTTGTAACATTGAAGTCGAATGTTAAAATGCCACGAATTCCACAATACAGAATATCTAATGAGGGTGAAAAAGCTTTGCTAGCGATTGTTTACGAATTGATTGAAAAGGATGTGATTGAGGAAACACGAGGCAATGTTTGCAATAGTCCTGTTCTGCCTGTTTTAAAACGAACGGACCCTTCTCAGCCACCTGTGTACAGATTCGTGATTGATCTTCGAGAAGTAAATAAAATAGTCGTGCCACAATTCCCAGTTGTGCCCGACATTACCACATTATTAACTATGATTCCAGCTTCTGCTTCATGGTTTTCAGTGATCGACCTAAAGAATGCTTTCTTCAGCATCCCAATTGCTGAGGAGAGCAGGGACATTTTTTCCTTTACTTTAGGAGGTCGAAGCTTCCGCTTTAAACGTGCTCCTCAAGGCTACTGTGAAAGCCCCTCAATATACAGTCAAGCTCTGAAAACACAGCTTGACACGATTGTTTTGCCAAAAGGTGCCACTCTTGTACAGTATGTGGACGATTTGCTCATTGCTGCAGATAATGAGAAAATTTGTAAACAGGCCACATTGACATTATTGCGTCATCTGTGTGATCTGCATCACAAGGTGTCACTTTCCAAGCTTCAATATTGCCGACAAGAAGTAACCTACTTAGGTCACCTCTTATCGAAGGAGGGAAGGAAACTGACCCCAGAAAGAATTCAGGCAATAGCGAAATTGAATGTGCCAAGAACACAGAGAGAAGTGCGTGCTTTCTTGGGCATTACATCGTACTGTAGACAGTGGATTCCACATTTTTCGTTATTGGCCAAACCTTTGGTGGCATTAACGTGTAAAAATACACCCAATCCCATTCCTTGGTCTGAAGAGTGTCAGAAAAGTTTTCTCGAATTACGCACAGCATTATGTTCGGCTCCTGTGTTAGGTACGCCCAACTACAGTAAGCCTTTCACATTGTATGTCCACGAGAAGGAAGGCTGTGCATTGTCTGTGCTGACTCAGTTATTCGGAGATAGACAGCGGCCATGCGCCTATTTTTCATCCACTTTGGATCCGGTAGCACAAGCATTGCCGAGTTGCTTAAGGGCCACAGCAGCAGCAGCTGTTTCTATTCGACAGTCTGCTGGTCTAGTAATGAATAATACACTAATCGTGATGGTCCCGCATGCAGTAGACACATTGTTAAATAGGACCAAGACACAGCACTTAACTAGTGCTCGACTGTCCAGTTACAAATTGACGCTGCTAGCGAGCCATGTGCATATAAAAAGGTGCAGTACTTTGAATTTAGCCACGTTGTTACCAATTGCAGAGGAATCAGATGCTTTAGAACAGCACGATTGTTTTCTCACAACAGAGGAAGAGACAAAAGGGAGAGTGGATCTATTTGACACTCCTCTTGCTGAAAGTGATGGTACATTATGGGTAGATGGTTCATGCTTTAAGCTCCCAAATGGGAATGTGACTGCAGCATATGCTGTCACAACTTTGCACACAGTCGTTGAAACTGCACGAATACCACATGGTTCAGCTCAAGCCGCAGAACTAGTAGCACTTACGAGAGCATGTGTGTTGTCTAAAGGAATGAGAGTGACTGTCTACACTGACAGTCAGTATGCATTTGGAGTGGCTCACAGTTTTGGACGATTATGGAGAGAACGTGGATTCCTGACTTCGCATGGAGCTAAGATTCAGCATGGTCAGTTGGTGAATGAGCTTCTCGAATCACTGACCTTGCCCCTGCAAATGGCGATTGTGAAATGTAGTGCTCACAAGAAGGTGACTGATGATGTTGGTCGTGGAAATGCATTTGCTGATGAGACCGCTAAGGAAACTGCAAAGAATGTGATGAGCCGAATGTATGTTGCAGGCCCTGAAAGATGGACTGGTGAGGTTGGAATATGTGAGGACACGATAGAAAGTGTGAAGTCCATCCAAGCTGAGGCCACAGAGAAAGAGTTGAGCACGTGGAGAGAGAGTACAGGAAGAATGGATGCAAATGGTTGTTGGGTTGAATTGACAGAGCATCAGAGATGGTTGCTACCCGATGCGTATGTGCTTGCAGTGGTTACAATGGCTCATGGAATGGCTCATATCAGCGCGAAAGGGATTTGCGAGTTGTTGGCCCCAGTGTGGAAGAATTCAGGGATTACCAAGTGTGCAGAGAATGTTGTCAAGAATTGCATGGTATGTCTGAAGCACAATCCTGGTAGGGGAACCCCAACTCCAGCTGGTCATTTTGCACCTCCTATGTATCCGTTCGAGGTTTTGCAGCTAGATTTTATACATATGGAGAGGTGCAACAACTTAAAATATGTGCTCGTGGTTGTCTGTGCCTTCTCAAGATGGGTAGAAGCCTATCCCCTAAAAGACAATACTGCCTTGTCCACAGCAAAAGCCCTTGTAAAAGAGTACTTCCCCAGGTTCGGAATGCCTAGAATGGTCTGGTCTGACAACGGAAGTGAATTTGTGGGTCGTGTGATGAAAAGAGTGTGTGAAGGGCTAGGCATTAGGCAGAAGTTCCACGCTGCAAATCACCCCCAATCAGCTGGATTAGTGGAATGTTACAATGGCACGCTAAAACTTAAATTGGCCAAAATCCAAGCGAGCACAGGTCTTAAATGGCCTGACGCTCTACCCTTAGCACTCCTATCCACCAGAATGACTGTGCATTCGCGAGTGAAACTCAGCCCTTATGAAATAGTCTTTGGCCGGCCAGCCAACATATGGGGAGTGCCTAGGCCCACGAAATTCAGCGAGCTGCAACACCCTATTTTGCTTGATTACTTGTATGAATTGACGGCTAAATTGCGTGTTTTACATCAACAGGTCCACAACACCCTGCCTCCGGTCTCCGAGACTCCGGGTCACGTCATTGACCCCGGTTCGTGGGTTCTCGTCCGCAACTTTCAAAGAACAAGAAACGACCAGCCCAGTTGGACCGGGCCTCACCTCGTCCTTCTGTCCACGAGGTCAGCCGTCCGGGTGGAGGGAAGGCCAACTGGGTCCACGGGATCCATTGTAAAAAAGTACCCTTCCCTCTGCCCTATGACCAATGGATCCGGAAAGGTGGCACTGACTCAGAGCCTGCCGCTGTGCCACGTGTCATACCTGTCAGCAATGACCGTGTAAAAGATACTAACCCTGATTGTGAAAGCGAGAACATTTTTCAAGGAACTGTGCCACCACCAGAACAATTGAACTTTTTTGGAGCCTGAACTGCTGTTTCAGGACCAGACAGTACCAGGAAAAAGACGTTACAATCTAAGACCGAGAAAAACAGACTAATAAAGTGATTCCTTTTATGATTTGAGACCAAGACCTATGGACAAGCGAAAGTATTTTTTTCCTTCCAAGTACTATTTTTGAAAGTGCAGATCTCCCATCTAGGTAACTTGCTTATTTTTGTTTTTCGAACCGCCATCCGGGTTCCGCTGCTAGGGCCGCGATTGGTTAAAGTCTTCGGAAAGTGCAGCCAACGACGTTAGGTCGGTGGTTCTGGTCGGTCCAAGGGAGTTGCCCTAGACTGACAGAAGCACTCCTTAGCAGAATCAACCTCCTCGTCGCGGGCAGCACCTTAGAGAGGATGGAGTTTCCTGATGTGGAGAGACCTGCCAAACAAATGAACTTTAAGCAGAGACTATGTAACACGATGACAAAGAAAAGTTTTATAATATTGTGTATTTTTATGCTATCCAGCGTAATGATCTTTTTGATAAGTTATGTTTTATTCTCTTTCCATGTAACATTTGCGCCCACTGCATCACCCATACCTCCTCCTACTGTTTTCTCTCATTCTTTCCACCCTCTGCCTGACCACGAATCCAATAGAAGGTTAGAATTCATTAATAACTCCTTCGTTCAGTTATTACACCAACACCAACTTGTAATGAACACGACTAACTGTTGGGTGTGTGGTCTCATGCCTCACACAACGGATAAAGGTATCCCCTATTTGGTCCTGCCATTTAGTCACAATGGTTCAGTATGGGCATATAGGACAATGTTCATATATGCACGAGAAGTCCAACCCCTACGTTCTTTAAAAGACAACCTCAAGACTAGCGCCCTAGTCAAAGGTATAGTTGACATGATCAAAGAAGTAACTTCTTATGAAGATACTCCGGATGATGAGATACTTGCATATGTAGGTTGGAACGTGACCGGATATGGCACTACATTAAGTGAGAAACAGCAAGCCAAAAGATTGTCCCCTATCTGGATCGTACCCCATCAAGGTCACCTGTGTCTGCAAGGTATTGGCAAGAATCCCAGAGCTCAGCTAGGGAAGAGTATCTGTACAGAAACGTATGTTTTTGGATCTCAGACTTCCCCTGCGTTTTTAGCTGCTAAGGGTACTTACTTCATCTGCCATGATAGAGCCTATACATGGTTGCCCCCTGATTTCTCGGGCTCATGTTTTGTTTAATTTCTGTTGCCTCCCACCTACACAGCAGCGGCGGATTACCACCGGACAAGGGTAGTTAGAGGTGTTTTGAGTAAAGAAGACACTGCAGGTCAAGAATTTGGGGACTTTGCAAAGGGTTTTCTGCCGTTCTGGGGATCCATGGCTAACAGTAGAAATAATAAGGCAATTAACAAGGGTAGTTGAATCCACCGTGATTGAAACTGCTGGTGCCCTTAGTAACCTGACTGCTGAGCTCCAGTCGGATCGACTTATGACCCTTCAGAACCGGGTCGCTTTGGATGTAATACTTGCGGACCGAGGTAGAGTATGCAAATTGATCCAATCTAGTTGTTGCATTTTCATCCCAGATAATGCTCCAACCGTGTACGGGGCCATCTCCAAATTACATAAAATTTCTGAATCTATCCATGTGGATAAAGGAGATTGGTCGTTAATGGGATGGCTCTGGGAACTGATATCTGCCTGGGGATGGAAAATTCTGATGGTCATTGGGATGGTCTTAGCCATTCTTTTCCTGTTCTGTCTATGCATACAGTGTGCTCCTGCAAAATGTGGCCTCTGTGCTACATCATGTGTAAGGAAGCCTGTGTCAAGAGATGAACTAAGAACTAGAATGATGTTACAGCAACACCTCAATGACTTTAGGAATATAGATCTGGACTCAGACTAACATGAGAATAGATTAATTGCCTATGTAAGGGCAAAAGGAGGGTTTGTGGTTCTGAAAATCTGGATTCATATAATAGTACTGGACTCGAGAATAAAAACTTCGTCAAAATATGACGAATTTGGTATCAAAAGACCGAGAATGACGAGTACATCATGTACATGTATTTTCGGCTTGTTTGAGTGACGATTTCACCTCAAAATCGTCATTTACATTCTGAACCCTTAGCTCCCATTTATATGTTGCCCTTTACATAGGCCTTAATCCAGTTGAATTTGATTCCACAAGGACACATACTCCTTAATCGACTTCTCCCTGACCTCAGTACAAGTTAGAAACCATTGCCCCAGGCCAAACTCGTCAGGTCAGTTCCCTCCCAGTGGCCGAGCAAGATAGCATCTAGGCTCAACCAGCCATAAAACCATTTCAGCGCGCACACCTGCCATATCTCGCTCACATCTTTCTCCACTCCTTTGCTTCGCTTACTTTATGGTGGGGAGGTGCCCGTTTTTATTAGGGGTCCAGTGTTATTTGATGAAATGTTGTGCCTTGCCAAATGATTTGTTGTAGGCAGCACGAAGTGAAATATGGACATGTCATCATGACTCTGCTTTTTCTTTGTACTAGAAACATGTTAACTATTTACTTTACAACCAAGAATGTTTTGCCCAAGGCCCAAAACTGTGTATAAGAAGAGAAGCCTGACTTCATGAAAGTGTGCAGTCTCCTGAGAACATACCCGTATTGTACTTCTAGGACACCTGTTACCTTGGTTGCAGCCAATAAACTAATCTTTGACTTCACCTAGAAGACTCCGAGTTTCTGTAGGTCTGGATCAGGAGAACCCGAGGTCTCTGGGTGTTGATTCCCTGGCACCGCTGGGTTACCGGTTCTGTGCCGGTTCTTAAAAACCCAGTACTTCAGTTGGCGCCCAACGTTTGGGGCGATTCCAGTGGTACCAGTCAGCCTGAAGATCGTGAGGAGCTTCGTGTGGAAATTCCGGAGGACGGCCAACCACCTCATCGACCCCTGCATGTCGACGTGGTCCGAAGGTCTTTGCTGCGAGGTTCCCCGCTTCCCAACGACTACAAGGACTGCTGCCCTGGCTATCGCCCTGATTTGGACCCTTGAAGTTTTTGGTAGGGCGAAACACTGAGACGAGTCTTCTGGTGACGTCATCGATATTTTCAGTTAAGTATAAGTGGAGCGTCTCCCAGTCCTTAGTTGGACTTACTTTGTGGTATCTTTGGGATACAAAAGGTTTTGTATTGGTACTTGCAAGCACCATAACCGAAGGACTCGTGTATTCACGAGAAATATCGTAATCGATAATCCTTTGAAGTTTGGAACTAGACTAGAGAGCGAGGATGCCTAGTCTTAGACTTGGGAATTTATTTTGTCTTGGTAATAATAGGGACTCCCGATTGGAGGACTCATGTCCGGTTCCTCCAGTTGGAACTCCCACTTACGAACTGTATGTAAAACATGGGGTAGACCCCATCACCTACAACGAAGTATGGATTAAATACACCAGGAAAGATGGTGTTTTAAAATGGCCCCAATATGGTAGTTTTGATTCTGAAATCTTAGACAACCTTGAAGTTAAACCCTTCAAAAAGAAAGCCCGGCCGGCAATGTTTGACTCTTTTCGCTTATGGCGCAATGAAGCCAAACAAAAAGAAATTAAATTAGCTAAGAAAAATAAGAGAGAAGGGGGACTTTCAGTAATGCAAGCTGCTGTGCAGTTTAAAGATAATGAAGAAGAGCAGATGAATGAGCAGTTGCACAGGCAACGTAAACTGGCAATAGATAAGTGTTATCCAGTATTACCGTCTCTTCAGCAAGAGGCAGCAAAAGAGCGTGAAAAAGACCCATTAATGTCACATTTGCTAAATTCACCACCCCCCTATGCGCAGAATGCCACAGCACCCCCGCAACCTTTAGTTGCACAAGCTGCGCCTCCTGCTCCTCAACAGCACCCACCAGCTGTTCTTCAGCTGGCTCCTACTTCTTCGGTGCAGCCTCCTCCAGGCCCACCGACCACTTCTGTTTCACCTGTGTTTTCTACGATTTTGCCTACTGTACTTTTTACATCTCCTAATGCTCCCTCTACGATTTTGCCTAGTGCCCCCTCTATTTTCCCTGATACCTCTTCTGCTATCTCTACCCCTGCCTTATCTCACCCCGTTTTTCCATCTGTTTGTCCTTCAGTTTCACCTTCCATTCGGCAGAAAATGGCCAGCACTGTTACTAATCTTCTTTTACCTCTTTTTGGGTCACCTGCTACGACCCCTAACATAGGAAGAAGACAGTTGCGAAGTCAACTGCCTGATTATCAAGAGAGAGATTCACTGAATAGTTTAGCTCGGAAATGGGTCATGGACACTGCAAAATATGATGTACAGTCTGTCATGGAAGTCTTCCATCAATGGGAAGCAGCGACACAGAGATATGTTTTCGAACAGATGTGTGTTTTTCTTGGTGAAGATTTAGAAGACAATGATCAGGAATGCATCCCACAAGAGATGTGTCGTGTACGGTTTAAGTTTGGAGAGGGTATGATTGTAGGTCCAGATGTGGAAAAAGCAGTTGAAATGGTATTATCATATCGGAGTAAGGGACACAGTTCTGGGTCGCCATCTGAATCTAATACATCCAGTAAGAAAAAGGCACGACAATACCCTATGAGAGAAGTTCCCCCACAGTGGAGAGAGGGTGACGCGACTGCTGTCCCACCTGTTCTGCCACACTTTCAGCGTGTATGGGTACATGTCCCATGGAAGCGAGCTGAAGTTTTAGCACTCAAACAAACATTACCAGATCCGCGTAAAAATCCTGCAGGGTACTATAAAGAATTGTCACAAACTGCTGGGTCATGTATAATGAATTTAGCCGATATCGACATGTTATTCGGGAATGTTGTTCCACAGCCTTTATGGGGAAAGATTCGTCATGTAGATCATGACCAGGAATTAGGTGACACATGGGCTAATATTACTGCTGCAGATGCCCGCCAAGTTGGTGGTGCCAAGCCTGAGCCTCTGATAGCAGAACTCCCTGGTAAAATAGTAGATTACATGAAAACGATAATGCCTGCAATACGCGTAAATTGGGATAAGTTGTCTGCATGCAAGCAAAAGAAAGAAGAAACCGTTTCAGATTTCTTCACCAGATTTGAAGAAACATTCATTGACCACAGCGGTCAAGATATGACCACAGAAGGTGGTCAGAGATTGTTTGTCGATAAATTCGTGCACAATCTGCTTCCAGAATTGTGTAAAAAATTAAAAGATTCAGAAAGTTCTTGGGAAGTCTCATCTTCAGCCCAGATATTAGCTACTGCGCAATATTACGAAAATAGAGACAAAGATGAGAAAGATAAAGTAGAAAAGAAAACTAGAGAACTCAAAATGAAGGTTTTGCTACAGCAAGCCTATCCGCCACGTGGTGGCGGTAATCAAAATAATAATGGCCAGAATCACTACCAAAATACTTTTCAGCAGCCTCAACAGTATCAGAGAAACTTGCAAAGATTTGATTACGCTCAACCTCGTGTAGGCCCCAACCAGTGTTTATATTGCAAACAAGAGGGTCACTACAAATATAATTGTCCTGCCCTGTCACAACGTACAAATGGAGTTTCCGGTGTTAGAGGTCGTGGCAGTCAGCAAGCACCTAGAGGTAGAGGGCGTGGAAACGCCCCACAGGACACACGTCCCCTTCCACCACAAAACTCTATGAACAGGTTTGATCAGCAAAATAACGTATCTGACAGGACCGCTCAATACTATGTTGATGAATATTACACAGAAAATGAGCAGTGGGAGAATGATGATTGCTAGGACAGCCATAGACAAAGAGAGGGAGTTGTTTCAGTTCCAGTAGATCAGAGTGGACCTTACGTTGAGGTGATTACATCAGGTGTGTCAGAACCTTTTCTGTTGGATACTGGTGCTACAAAGAGTTCTATTATGCACTCCAAACTCCCTGGCGCACCTTTGTCTGGCGAAATGAACGTTTCTGTAGGTTTTTCTGGCGCCCCAGTTAGAAATCCGATTTCTGACCCTTTGTCTCTTTCTGCTGGTCCCTGCGAATTCGAAGCACCCCTCATACTGACGACAGGTTGTGGTAAAAATTTGCTAGGATTAGATTTACTAAAAAGATTGTATGCGACTTTGTACTGTTCTCCTTCAGGAGTACAACTTACTTTAGGTAAAAAAGTGGTTTCTCCCATGTATTTGTCGAGAAATGCACTTCCAGCGGAATTGTCACTTCTCCCAGATATTCTTTGGGTTACTGGTCCGAATGATGTAGGTCTTTTAGAAATTCCACCACATGTTGTAACATTGAAGTCGAATGTTAAAATGCCACGAATTCCACAATACAGAATATCTAATGAGGGTGAAAAAGCTTTGCTAGCGATTGTTTACGAATTGATTGAAAAGGATGTGATTGAGGAAACACGAGGCAATGTTTGCAATAGTCCTGTTCTGCCTGTTTTAAAACGAACGGACCCTTCTCAGCCACCTGTGTACAGATTCGTGATTGATCTTCGAGAAGTAAATAAAATAGTCGTGCCACAATTCCCAGTTGTGCCCGACATTACCACATTATTAACTATGATTCCAGCTTCTGCTTCATGGTTTTCAGTGATCGACCTAAAGAATGCTTTCTTCAGCATCCCAATTGCTGAGGAGAGCAGGGACATTTTTTCCTTTACTTTAGGAGGTCGAAGCTTCCGCTTTAAACGTGCTCCTCAAGGCTACTGTGAAAGCCCCTCAATATACAGTCAAGCTCTGAAAACACAGCTTGACACGATTGTTTTGCCAAAAGGTGCCACTCTTGTACAGTATGTGGACGATTTGCTCATTGCTGCAGATAATGAGAAAATTTGTAAACAGGCCACATTGACATTATTGCGTCATCTGTGTGATCTGCATCACAAGGTGTCACTTTCCAAGCTTCAATATTGCCGACAAGAAGTAACCTACTTAGGTCACCTCTTATCGAAGGAGGGAAGGAAACTGACCCCAGAAAGAATTCAGGCAATAGCGAAATTGAATGTGCCAAGAACACAGAGAGAAGTGCGTGCTTTCTTGGGCATTACATCGTACTGTAGACAGTGGATTCCACATTTTTCGTTATTGGCCAAACCTTTGGTGGCATTAACGTGTAAAAATACACCCAATCCCATTCCTTGGTCTGAAGAGTGTCAGAAAAGTTTTCTCGAATTACGCACAGCATTATGTTCGGCTCCTGTGTTAGGTACGCCCAACTACAGTAAGCCTTTCACATTGTATGTCCACGAGAAGGAAGGCTGTGCATTGTCTGTGCTGACTCAGTTATTCGGAGATAGACAGCGGCCATGCGCCTATTTTTCATCCACTTTGGATCCGGTAGCACAAGCATTGCCGAGTTGCTTAAGGGCCACAGCAGCAGCAGCTGTTTCTATTCGACAGTCTGCTGGTCTAGTAATGAATAATACACTAATCGTGATGGTCCCGCATGCAGTAGACACATTGTTAAATAGGACCAAGACACAGCACTTAACTAGTGCTCGACTGTCCAGTTACGAATTGACGCTGCTAGCGAGCCATGTGCATATAAAAAGGTGCAGTACTTTGAATTTAGCCACGTTGTTACCAATTCCAGAGGAATCAGATGCTTTAGAACAGCACAATTGTTTTCTCACAACAGAGGAAGAGACAAAAGGGAGAGTGGATCTATTTGACACTCCTCTTGCTGAAAGTGATGGTACATTATGGGTAGATGGTTCATGCTTTAAGCTCCCAAATGGGAATGTGACTGCAGCATATGCTGTCACAACTTTGCACAGAGTCGTTGAAACTGCACGAATACCACATGGTTCAGCTCAAGCCGCAGAACTAGTAGCACTTACGAGAGCATGTGTGTTGTCTAAAGGAATGAGAGTAACTGTCTACACTGACAGTCAGTATGCATTTGGAGTGGCTCACAGTTTTGGACGATTGTGGAGAGAACGTGGATTCCTGACTTCGCATGGAGCTAAGATTCAGCATGGTCAGTTGGTGAATGAGCTTCTCGAATCACTGACCTTGCCCCTGCAAATGGCGATTGTGAAATGTAGTGCTCACAAGAAGGTGACTGATGATGTTGGTCGTGGAAATGCATTTGCTGATGAGACCGCTAAGGAAACTGCAAAGAATGTGATGAGCCGAATGTATGTTGCAGGCCCTGAAAGATGGACTGGTGAGGTTGGAATATGTGAGGACACGATAGAAAGTGTGAAGTCCATCCAAGCTGAGGCCACAGAGAAAGAGTTGAGCACGTGGAGAGAGAGTACAGGAAGAATGGATGCAAATGGTTGTTGGGTTGAATTGACAGAGCATCAGAGATGGTTGCTACCCGATGCGTATGTGCTTGCAGTGGTTACAATGGCTCATGGAATGGCTCATATCAGCGCGAAAGGGATTTGCGAGTTGTTGGCCCCAGTGTGGAAGAATTCAGGGATTACCAAGTGTGCAGAGAATGTTGTCAAGAATTGCATGGTATGTCTGAAGCACAATCCTGGTAGGGGAACCCCAACTCCAGCTGGTCATTTTGCACCTCCTATGTATCCGTTCGAGGTTTTGCAGCTAGATTTTATACATATGGAGAGGTGCAACAACTTAAAATATGTGCTCGTGGTTGTCTGTGCCTTCTCAAGATGGGTAGAAGCCTATCCCCTAAAAGACAATACTGCCTTGTCCACAGCAAAAGCCCTTGTAAAAGAGTACTTCCCCAGGTTCGGAATGCCTAGAATGGTCTGGTCTGACAACGGAAGTGAATTTGTGGGTCGTGTGATGAAAAGAGTGTGTGAAGGGCTAGGCATTAGGCAGAAGTTCCACGCTGCAAATCACCCCCAATCAGCTGGATTCGTGGAATGTTACAATGGCACGCTAAAACTTAAATTGGCCAAAATCCAAGCGAGCACAGGTCTTAAATGGCCTGACGCTCTACCCTTAGCACTCCTATCCACCAGAATGACTGTGCATTCGCGAGTGAAACTCAGCCCTTATGAAATAGTCTTTGGCCGGCCAGCCAACATATGGGGAGTGCCTAGGCCCACGAAATTCAGCGAGCTGCAACACCCTATTTTGCTTGATTACTTGTATGAATTGACGGCTAAATTGCGTGTTTTACATCAACAGGTCCACAACACCCTGCCTCCGGTCTCCGAGACTCCGGGTCACGTCATTGACCCCGGTTCGTGGGTTCTCGTCCGCAACTTTCAAAGAACAAGAAACGACCAGCCCAGGTGGACCGGGCCTCACCTCGTCCTTCTGTCCACGAGGTCAGCCGTCCGGGTGGAGGGGAAGGCCAACTGGGTCCACGGGATCCATTGTAAAAAAGTACCCTTCCCTCTGCCCTATGACCAATGGATCCGGAAAGGTGGCACTGACTCAGAGCCTGCCGCTGTGCCACGTGTCATACCTGTCAGCAATGACCGTGTAAAAGATACTAACCCTGATTGTGAAAGCGAGAACATTTTTCAAGGAACTGTGCCACCACCAGAACAATTGAACTTTTTGGAGCCTGAACTGCTGTTTCAGGACCAGACAGTACCAGGAAAAAGACGTTACAATCTAAGACCGAGAAAAACAGACTAATAAAGTGATTCCTTTTATGATTTGAGACCAAGACCTATGGACAAGCGAAAGTATTTTTTTCCTTCCAAGTACTATTTTTGAAAGTGCAGATCTCCCATCTAGGTAACTTGCTTATTTTTGTTTTTCGAACCGCCATCCGGGTTCCGCTGCTAGGGCCGTGATTGGTTAAAGTCTTCGGAAAGTGCAGCCAACGACGTTAGGTCGGTGGTTCTGGTCGGTCCAAGGGAGTTGCCCTAGACTGACAGAAGCACTCCTTAGCAGAATCAACCTCCTCGTCGCGGGCAGCACCTTAGAGAGGATGGAGTTTCCTGATGTGGAGAGACCTGCCAAACAAATGAACTTTAAGCAGAGACTATGTAACACGATGACAAAGAAAAGTTTTATAATATTGTGTATTTTTATGCTATCCAGCGTAATGATCTTTTTGATAAGTTATGTTTTATTCTCTTTCCATGTAACATTTGCGCCCACTGCATCACCCATACCTCCTCCTACTGTTTTCTCTCATTCTTTCCACCCTCTGCCTGACCACGAATCCAATAGAAGGTTAGAATTCATTAATAACTCCTTCGTTCAGTTATTACACCAACACCAACTTGTAATGAACACGACTAACTGTTGGGTGTGTGGTCTCATGCCTCACACAACGGATAAAGGTATCCCCTATTTGGTCCTGCCATTTAGTCACAATGGTTCAGTATGGGCATATAGGACAATGTTCATATATGCACGAGAAGTCCAACCCCTACGTTCTGTAAAAGACAACCTCAAGACTAGCGCCCTAGTCAAAGGTATAGTTGACATGATCAAAGAAGTAACTTCTTATGAAGATACTCCGGATGATGAGATACTTGCATATGTAGGTTGGAACGTGACCGGATATGGCACTACATTAAGTGAGAAACAGCAAGCCAAAAGATTGTTCCCTATCTGGATCGTACTCCATCAAGGTCACCTGTGTCTGCAAGGTATTGGCAAGAATCCCAGAGCTCAGCTAGGGAAGAGTATCTGTACAGAAACGTATGTTTTTGGATCTCAGACTTCCCCTGCGTTTTTAGCTGCTAAGGGTACTTACTTCATCTGCCATGATAGAGCCTATACATGGTTGCCCCCTGATTTCTCGGGCTCATGTTTTGTTTCATTTCTGTTGCCTCCCACCTACACAGCAGCGGCGGATTACCACCGGACAAGGGTAGTTAGAGGTGTTTTGAGTAAAGAAGACACTGCAGGTCAAGAATTTGGGGACTTTGCAAAGGGTTTTCTGCCGTTCTGGGGATCCATGGCTAACAGTAGAAACATAAGGCAATTAACAAGGGTAGTTGAATCCACCGTGATTGAAACTGCTGGTGCCCTTAGTAACCTGACTGCTGAGCTCCAGTCGGATCGACTTATGACCCTTCAGAACCGGGTCGCTTTGGATGTAATACTTGCGGACCGAGGTGGAGTATGCAAATTGATCCAATCTAGTTGTTGCATTTTCATCCCAGATAATGCTCCAACCGTGTACGGGGCCATCTCCAAATTACATAAAATTTCTGAATCTATCCATGTGGATAAAGGAGATTGGTCGTTAATGGGATGGCTCTGGGAACGGATATCTGCCTGGGGATGGAAAATTCTGATGGTCATTGGGATGGTCTTAGCCATTCTTTTCCTGTTCTGTCTATGCATACAGTGTGCTCCTGCAATATGTGGCCTCTGTGCTACATCATGTGTAAGGAAGCCTGTGTCAAGAGATGAACTAAGTACTAGAATGATGTTACAGCAACACCTCAATGACTTTAGGAATATAGATCTGGACTCAGACTAACATGAGAATAGATTAATTGCCTATGTAAGGGCAAAAGGAGGGTTTGTGGTTCTGAAAATCTGGATTCATATAATAGTACTGGACTCTAGAATAAAAACTTTGTCGAAATATGACGAATTTGGTATCAAAAGACAGAGAATGACGAGTACATCATGTACATGTATTTTCGGCGTGTTTGAGTGACGATTTCACCTCAAAATCGTCATTTACATTCTGAACCCTTAGCTCCCATTTATATGTTGCCCTTTACATAGGCCTTAATCCAGTTGAATTTGATTCCACAAGGACACATACTCCTTAATCGACTTCTCCCTGACCTCAGTACAAGTTAGAAACCATTGCCCCAGGCCGAACTCGTCAGGTCAGTTCCCTCCCAGTGGCCGAGAAAGATAGCATCTAGGCTCAACCAGCCATAAAACCATTTCAGCGCGCACACCTGCCATATCTCGCTCACATCTTTCTCCACTCCTTTGCTTCGCTTACTTTATGGTGGGGAGGTGCCCGTTTTTATTAGGGGTCCAGTGTTATCTGATGAAATGTTGGGCCTTGCCAAATGATTTGTTGTAGGCAGCACGAAGTGAAATATGGACATGTCATCATGACTCTGCTTTTTCTTTGTACTAGAAACATGTTAACTATTTACTTTACAACCAAGAATGTTTTGCCCAAGGCCCAAAACTGTGTATAAGAAGAGAAGCCTGACTTCATGAAAGTGTGCAGTCTCCTGAGAACATACCCGTATTGTACTTCTAGGACACCTGTTACCTTGGTTGCAGCCAATAAACTAATCTTTGACTTCACCTAGAAGACTCCGAGTTTCTGTAGGTCTGGATCAGGAGAACCCGAGGTCTCTGGGTGTTGATTCCCTGGCACCGCTGGGTTACCGGTTCTGTGCCGGTTCTTAAAAACCCAGTACCTCATCTGGACCTAAGAATATTTTCGGCAGCCCACGCAGCAACCCCGTGCACACGCCTAATCCTTGCTGATGAGCGTTAATGAACGCGAAACACGTGTCCAGGGATGGCAAGCATACCAGTGAACACCCTCAAGACTTTAAACTCGGGTAGAAGCGCACCCGCTGATACCGACCACATCGACCATCATGCTCCGGGGTCACACGCTGATGGGACAAGCAGTGTGCGACCTCATTTGGACTTACTATTTATACAGGCTCCCTTGAGCTGATGGAGGTGACGACCTCGAGACAACGCACCTGCGCGCCTTAAGAGGTATCTGGACCTAAGAATATTTTCGGCAGCCCACGCAGCAACCCCGTGCACACGCCTAATCCCTGCTGATGAGCGTTAATGAACGCGAAACACGTGTCCAGGGATGGCAAGCACACCAGTGATCACCCTCAAGACTTTAAACTCGGGTAGAAGCGCACCCGCTGATACCGACCACATCGACCATCATGCTCCGGGGTCACACGCTGATGGGACGAGCAGTGTGGGACCTCATTTGGACTTACTATTTATACAGGCTCCCTTGAGCCGGTGGAGGTGACGACCTCGAGACAACGCACCTGCGTGCCTTAAGAGGTATCTGGACCTAAGAATATTTTCGGCAGCCCATGCAGCAACCCCGTGCACACTGCACACGCCTAATCCCTGCTGATGAGCGTTAATGAACGCGAAACACGTGTCCAGGGATGGCAAGCACACCGGTGAACACCCTCAAGACTTTAAACTCGGGTAGAAGCGCACCCGCTGATACCGACCACATCGAACCATCATGCTCCGGGGTCACACGCTGATGGGACGAGCAGTGTGCGACCTCATTTGGACTTACTATTGAAACAGAAGTTAGTTTCGATCATAGCTCAAAATGGCGGCTCAACTTAAAATATTGCAGCAAATGCTAACTTTTCATAGAGCAATATGCAAGTAAAACAAATGCATAACAATTACATTTCAACACCTGAAAGAAATGTAAATGTGAACAATGGGTCAATCTGCAAACGTAAAGGGTGCTTGGAAGCCGGTATTGGCTTTAATTACCAGAAGCACTGGAAGCTTCTGTTGACACAGATTTATTATTTTGGAGTGGTATTGCACATGAGTTACTATCAGGGCTAGATAGTTACTAGACAGGGGACAGGCAGTTGCACTGATCCTGCTCGACCTGTCTGCCGCCTTTGATACGCTTAACCACGAGATCCTACTGAGAAGACTGAGTGAGGCCGGGGGAAGAGGCTGTGCCCTGCGCTGCTTTCAATCCTTTCTGCAGGATCGACATCAGGCAGTGTCCCTCCCGCCTTTTCAGTCTGCTTTCCCTCCTGTGCCGCATGGGGTCCCTCAGGGTTCGGCAATTAGCCCTATTTTGTTTAATCTTTACTTAAAACCTTCGATTACGGTCATTAAATCCTATGGGATCAATACCATAAACGATGCGGACGACACTCAGTTGATCCTCTCCTTTGAGGGTGAGGATTCGACATCACTGGAGGTGTTTCATGAGTGTCTGCGGGATACGGCCGGCTGGCTACAGAACAATTCCCTTCAATTCAACGCGGCAAAAACAGAGGTGCTCTTCTGTGCAGGGAGTAGGACTCCTCGTCACTTCCCTGATGTTTTTTGGCCCCCTGAAACATCGGTCACAGTTCGACCAGTGGAAACTGTCCATAACTTGGGCATTATGATGGACAGTAGACTTACCATGGAAGCTCAGTTTGCGAAAACAAAAACTTGCTGTTATGCAATCATTAGGTCCCTTCGGAAGATTCAGCCTCTACTTCCCTTTCATGCGCGTGCTCTTGTGGCTAGATGTACAATCTTGAGCAGGCTTGATTACTGTAATGCCCTCTAACTTGATTCCCCTAGTTTCCTGCTGGATAGACTGCAAAGAATTCAATCAGCTGTAGCTAGATTAGTTTTAGGGCTGCCTAGAAGTTCGTCTGCGTCAGCAGCACTGGCTGAACTTCACTGGCTCCCTCTTAGGCAGAGAGTGAAATTCAAGTCCCTCTGCCTTGTCTTTAAAGCCCTTTTTGGCCTAGGACCCCCAGCATTGCAAACAAAATTTGCTTGGTACTCGCCCACTAGACTGCTTCGCTCTTCATCGGCTAGATTGGCGAGAGTACCTAGATTTAGGAAAGTCAGGTCAGGGGGTAGATATTTTGGGGTGGCTGTGCCCAAACTGTGGACCAGCCTCCCTTGGGAGATTAGGCAAATTAAGGAACTTCTCCACTTTAGGAAATGTGTGAAGACCTGGTTATTTCCTAAGTCATAGTCTCCTGTGCTTGCCCAACTCATATTCTCACCCTCATGTAGCCACCAGCGCCAGGATGCCTGTATGGTGACAGTGTGCTTTATAAGCTGATTAAATAAATAAATAAATCTGAGCTGTGAAGTGTGTGCTTTAAAAAGACAGTTTAAAAAATTACACTCATTACAGACTGGGTATTACTAACATTTACAGTTTGGAAGCACTTCTATATCTGAAGCCTTTTTGCATGTAGCAGCCCATTTAGTAATGTGTGTAATGCGAGTTTAAAATATGAATTACATATTCACAGTGCTTTCTGTCACAGACTGACCTCATAAAACAAAATAAACACACATCATTCATCATTATTCTCCACTGCACCAACCAGGTTGCAATTGTGTGGCTGTCTGGTTATGCACACAGGCTTCTGCAGGGCATTAACTAGTGGAGGTTTCATAATCTATTATAGTGCTTTATTTTATATGTAGTTACGTACAGGTGAAAGACCAAAAGAAGTAACAGAATTTTTTTTCCAGCCAAGGCTTTGACCCTGCCCCATGCTCACTCGACCCCACCCCATTGCGCAAAGTATTGCAGTTCCTATAGTTTTTTTTATGCACTTCGACCCCTGCCTGCTTTTATTTTCCCTCTTAGAAGCAACATAACAGTGCTTGTTAATTTCTGAAATAAAAAGTCCGAACACTTAGATTAAAATATAGTAAAAGGCAACCATAACAAATAGTTCATATTTTACTTACATTATCCATTTCTCTGCTCTTTTCCCTTCTTAATTCCTTCCCTTCCCTCTCTTCTAGTTTCTCTCATCTTAAACCTTGTATTTTAAAATGCTATACATTTTAAGTATCAGAGTAATTAAGCTGTTATAATATATTTATTGACGTCACTGAATGCTTTGTATACAATTATTTTATGGCTTTAATAAAAAATAAATGAAACCAGAAAAAAGCATCAACATAGAAAAACCTCAAATATGATAACCATATAACGAGAGTTTAATATTTGTTCTGTATGTTGGACACATTTTGAGAGTTCCCAGAAACACAATTAATAAGTTAGTCCTATAAAAACTGCGCGTGCAAATCCCGGATACATTAACTAATGAGGTAAGTTACAAGAACATTCAGGAGTAGTGCCTAAAACATGATGCTATTCATGATAAAATCATGAGCTGTGGTGAAACCGTGATGCTCCGCCATTCTCGCAGGGATGCACCTGAAGCAGCACCTGTCATCAAGTTACACCTTCCACCAACTACCGGAGCCGCCCCGCCTTTGAGTGCGCGCACGCGCAACACCCTGTCAACGCCAGAGGGAGGGGGAGGCGGAGAAGGCCGGGGCGTGACGTGGGAAGAGACGCTCCGCTGCGGATGGGTAAACACCAACATACCGGTGTTGGGTGCTCTGCGTATCAGGCCTCTAGGCACGCGGCCGGGTCCTGCGCAGGTAGGCATTGGGCAGCGACGTGGTGGGTAAAGGGTCTGCTACTCTACCTGCTCCTCTTTCCTCGTGGGCTGTGTATGAGATCGTCGGCCGTTGGGAGGATAATGCATGTTGCCATGGAGACCGAGGTAACAGCGTACTTGAGACGTGGCCCAACGGCGGGCAGTAGGGGGCGCACGTTATGACACGCATGCACGTTGTTCTGTGACCCTCATTTGTACATGGGCACACGATTTCAGTGATCACATTTGTGGCGTCTGTATGTTTACAATGTACGACGTTTGCCGGTCTCGCGAGTAACCGTTTGGGTGATACTTTATAACTAGTATAGACTAGTAAAAACATAGTGCGGCTCAGACCTAGGTTCTTTCCCTTCTGGGACGTTTTGTTTTGTGTTTTAAATGTAAACATAATCGCTAAACGTATCAGAATGCAGTAGAAAACATGCATAGGCAATGCCTATGGGCTGGCTTAAAATTAATTATATGGTAATGTGAGCCATTGCAAGTAAAAAGTATGGAGAGGGACACATATTTGTGTGGAAGCAAATAATTGTATAATAATATTGGTGTAGGTTAAAGGGTCACATGATAGTCGCACTGTCAAGCCAGACCTAAATATCCTTATAGGTTAATCCTCCCATAAATATTTGCAAAACAGTAACTCATTTTGTTTTATTTGTAAAAAGCCTGTGTCTAGGAGGTGTTGCAACAAGTATTCTCTGTAGTATGATCTGTAAGGCTGTGCCTTTAAACCTCAACTCCCAGGTGAAATTCCAAAGCTTTGATTTTACACGAAAAGGATCGGAAAGGGTAGCTTAAAAGCATTGCATGTTTCCAAGCGGAATCCAGTCACGCTAGCACAGCGTCAGATATAGCAAGTTTAGAAGTATGTGTGACGATATCCGCACGCTGTGGAGATGCCGTGGTAAGCCCAATTTGGGTTGGTGACATGCGGCAGGCTGCACACACTATACTGAGCACCCTGTAACTTATTGGCATGAACCGTATCACAGCAACAGATTTTGTGGATCACACAATGAGATCCATCAATGCTGACGCAGGACTGTACGTCTTTTGTAAACATTGACGTTCATTTTGTATTTTCAGCAACTTGTTTTATTTAATACATCCGGAACTTTGAGAGATAAAGAAGTGGACCTTGTAAAGGTTCATGCACGCTGTGCTTGCTCAAACTGTGACACACATGGCATGGCAGATACTGAGAATGTCTTCCACTGGCATTTCTAGAAAAGGAAAATAGTCATTTTGCTTCAGCAGTCACTTTGTGGCCACACGTCTTCAGTGTCCTTCATGAGTCTGATCAAGGATGCATTTAGTCATAGCCTCTGGTGTTGGTTAGTCTGGGGGTCGTAGAGTAATACGCTGTATGTCTTATTTATTCTTCAGTTATCAAGGATCTAGATGCTTTTTGAGGTAAAGAAATTTTCAAAACCGAATCTGGTTGTATTCTATTCAGGGGTAATGTATATCACAGGGGTAATGTATATCTCAGGCCTCATTCCAGTAAAGCAGGCATCCTAGCTTTCCAGAGATGGAGACATAGACTAGGTGATCAGTGATGATAGGTAATTGCTTACCGTAATATAACAGTAGTGCGTACCGAAAAGGCAAGCCTTCTTACCGTCTCCTTCTCAGCTTGAGTATGAGCCTTCTCTGGTTACTTTAAACTCCCTCTTGCCAATGCATTGCTGAGTCTAGATGATTCAGGACTTGGTTCATGTTGAATCAGGGAGCCAGCAGTCCCACCGTGCTAGCATTCAGTTTGCGTTGAGGGATTGAAGTATGCACATAAATGAAAGATTTGGTAGCATCTAATTCTGGTTGACACTGATCTTAATATAAGCACACCAGCCTTCTTCATGAGGCGTCTCAGCAGAGTACTGAATGATACAAAGTTTTGGATGTAACTGGCAAAATAGCTGATCCTGCCTAAGAGAGAGGAGATAAGAGGCATAAACTGGTGTAGGTTTCAACGCAAGTGCTTCTACCTTGCTAGGGTCTGGTAACAAACGTTAGTGGAAGGAGGTGCGTCTATCAAAATTTAGCAAAGACTTGGAGGGTACTTATTTCTACTTGTTTAGGGTGAGATGTTACTAGACAAAGGCATACATAGTTTGAGGGTCTTGTAATGCTGATGTTGAACATTCTGAACACTTGAATGTTGTCACTCTACTTAAGGCAGTTTGGGGTTCAGTAAATTATGTCATATTTTTTTCCTAAAGCCTTATATTTAAGAAAAACTCAAGATTTGTATCTGTGCAACCCGAAAGGAGTGAGAAATATTGTGAAGTAGTGTACTGATTCCCCGTGCTCCATTTGAGGCTACACCTTGTTGAATTCAGGTTTGAAAAATACTCAATAAAAAATTACGGAATTAAAAAAGAAAAAAACTCAAGTTCTATTTAGCTGATGTGTCCCATCACGAATGCAAAAGATCTTGCTCTATCTCTGAATGATGAGATTGGACTCTTTCATGTCACCAGAGAATATGATCTGCTTGCAGACTCTCATGCACTGGAATGATCAGGGAAATCCATAGGGTGGAACTGTATACCTGCTCAGTGACTTCCTCGTATGTGCTTTGCCTGGTGATCTACATTGCCCACCCTGGGCCTATCCTGCACTTTTCGTTCACTAAACTAGTGCTTGCGGAGGTACTCCATATTTTGAGCCACACACTAAAATGGGAACACTTTGTGGACATCAAAGCAATACTGAGTGACACTTAGATGTGTAAATCATTGGTGGCCATTTCTAGTTCCAGTGAACTGGGTTCATTTTCCTGCTTCAGATGGGTGTATGTGTGTAACTGACAGGCTACATATCTCCATTACAGTAAAATGGCTTACAATGTTTATGTGCCTACCGCAAGATCTAATTTGTCTTGCAAGGTGCATATTTAAATCCACGCAGAACAGCACTGGGTCAGTGGTTCTACTGCACACTTCTACTTGTTATCTGCAGCTGGCAAATTTGTTCTTAGCAAGATAGCTCAGAGGTTTAGCATAAACATATCTGTGTACATCCTTTAGAAAATAGATTTGAATTCTAGTAGGACTCACTGGACCATTTACTTTTCTGTGGTCAACAAAATTAATGCATTTAAATCTGGTAATGCTTATTCATGACTCTTAAATTGGTAATTAGAACTCGGGCAGAGAGAATACTAATTTGCCAAATTTGGTCTGAAATTCGTGGTCTCTTATTAAAGAAGGACAAAAGAGGACTATAAACCCAGGAAGGGACCCGTGTGCAATCCTGTCCCCTCTCACCCACAATGTGGACATCTGTTCACATTCCTTTTACCACCTATCAACACAAGCAGTGCTAAAGAGAGTAGGTCTGGTGTGTTTTAGGTATATCATGTCTTTGTTATATGGGCTATATATTGTGTGATGTATTTGGATGCATAAACATAAAGCACATATGCAGAGCATCCCGGTTCACATGGAGATTATCTATCTATCTATCTGTCTGTCTTTCTGTCTGTCTGTCTGTCTGTCTGTCTATCTATCTCCACTGTGAATTTATGATGTAGCTTCACTTTTTATTGCAAAGGCATTTCTATGATTTGCCCATAACTATTGATTCCCATGCACAGATCTACACCAAATTTGGCAGTCACATAGCACAGTAAGCTAAAGTCTATGGGACACATTTTTGGAGCATAGAAAGTCTGTTTGGCTTGAATTCCTTGTGACGCTGGAGGGTGAGGAGAGAGACATCCTGGGAGAAGCCTACAGGATGGCCACGGAAGTGGATGGTTTGTTTGGCCCAAGCTTGAGTATATCCTGCGGTCTGGCATTGGGGCCCGCGGATCGGCTGACCCAGTGCACCCTATCCAGCCGTAGGTCTGCAAACTCCTCCCATTCCAAGATAGAGCAAAATAATGCCTGGGTATATTCTTGGATGTCTGAGCCCACTGGGACCCCGTTACGATGAATACTGTTGCGTCGAGATCTATTCTCAAGGTCCTCCACCTGTACTCAGGATTCATCTTGTTGCTTATGGAGACTGGTGATCTCCTGGCACAGCAGCTCCACCTCGTTGCATCTTGCCATTTCATTGACCTCTAATGTAGAAACCCTCTCTTCAACTGAGGACAGGTCGTGACAATGCTCACGCATGTCTTGAGAGAGGTCATTCTGAGGTTTTGGATGTCAGTTTTCAATGAGTCAGAAAGGGAGGCCAGGAAAGCCCGGTACACCAGTGCTTGGTCTGAGTCGGTGGACTCTTCAGGCTCAGGGTGCGAGGGGCGATGGGAGGCTGAGGTTGGTTCCTTGGTGGCGGCTGGCGTAGAGCGATTGAGCATATACTGCACCGATTGTTCGCTTATTGTTTTGATGCTGCCATGCTGGAGATATCGTGCTTATGCTGGGGCCCTCTTCTGCAATGTTCCCTCACAAGCAGCCAGAGTATATGATCCACTGTAGTGTTGGGGTTCGAAGGAATGCCGAGGTGTCCTGGACCGGGTCAGGAGCTCTGCGTAGGTTGTTTGAGGTTTATGGGGCTGGAAATGCCTATTCCGCGCAGCACCACAGCAGCTTGTGGCCTTCATGCCTCAACGTTCATGTTTCTCATCACCCTTCTGTCAGTACCTCTGGACCGAGCAGCCTCTCCTGATGGCAGGTATGCACTGGGGGCAATGTGCACTTCCTGGTCCTCCAGGCACACCACGAGCAATCAGCAAGCGCTTTACTAGCATGCCTCCACGACCACCAGGGGAGAAGCAGGCGTGTTGGTGGGGACCACAGAAGGCCTCTCCTGACCCCGTACAATATGCAGATAGGAAGCTTGTGCCAGGGTGCAGGGTGCAACGTAGAGGCTATCTAGCAGCTTGGGCTCCCCGGGTACTGGACAAAGGTTGTCAGGCCGCTGATCACCGCCAGCAGGTTGTCGATGTTGTAGGGTAAGAGCGGGCGCTGAGATAGGTTCACAGTTCCTCTGGAGCGCTGGTTGATGGGTTCCTGAGCTGCGGCAGGGACCCCCTCCGTGAATGGGGTATGGGCGTCAGTTAGAGCACATGTAACAGGGCCCCCAGAAGACTTACTTATGCGGCGCTCCCAGCCAACCCTCCAGTTTCAGGTGTTCACGTGGTGCCCCACCCTGGGCTCCACGGCAGCCAGAACATGTTTTGCTAGAGCTGAGTAGATCCCCTGCCGTCCCAGGCACATTCTACAGTCCAGACAGGGAAGGCTGGCTGCTTATAGACTCCACAATAATTCCAAGTTAAGGATATATTATAGACAAGAGTCTGTACTATAATAAACAAAGTGCCCAGCCGGACACTGATTTAATTATTAAAGGGAATAACACTTATAAGACAAAATTTGTACAATGGGATACAGTCCTGTATCCTATACATACAACATTTAAGAAAAAAGACAGATTTTAAACCATAAAGACAAAAAATCAACAGGCAATTATATATAGAGCCGCTAGTTAAAAGGATAACAATTTGTCTAGCTAAGCACATGTAGATAACACAATTTTTGTCACATTGGAAACTGATGTGTCACTACACTGACAGTCGACGGCGTTTCGATCCTATACCCTATGAAGGATCATCATCAGGACTACAGATAACATTGCCTTAATCATAAGCCTAGTTGGCCAATTGAAGCACGGGGACAGGGGTGGACCATGTAGTAATTCAGCAATTATTGGTCCATGGACTGTATCCCACTGTACAAATTTTGTCTTATAAGTGTTATCCCCTTTAATAATTAAATCAGTGTCCGGCTGGGCACTTTGTTTATTATAGTACAGACTCTTGTCTATAATATATCCTTAACTTGGAATTATTGTGCTTAATCAAGGACCCTTGTTACTTGATAAAATTGCTACCCTGGTCCTTGACTATTTATAGGGTACCCCTTGTTCTGTTTAAACTGCTTATAGACTCCAGGCACTGCTGATCTTTGCGGATGGCGACCTGTGTGGCTGAGGAGTGAGAAGTCACGACCTACTCCGCCGTTAAACTCATATTGCAAAACCTCAGAAAGAAATTCCGAAAAAGATCACAGATAATTCTCAAGGCCATATGAAAATATAAGCATTACATTTTTGGTAAAAATGACAAAGTATTGAATGGGATTAGAAAAAAAATACTTATGAAAGAATTTTAATTTTATCAGCCAATTACGGATCGGAAACTGTGACCACCAGAACATTAGAAGTTTTCGAGACATGAGGTAATAAGTCAAGTGCCTTTGGCACTAAAACTGTTAATGTCTATTCTGATATTTAAAATTGAGAACATTAAAGAATCATCAAGGAAAAAGGAGAGACTGTCCTTGTTTAGGGTTACATTCCATAGATGCATAACTAGAAGAAGTAACTCTGGTGAGCATTAAAGCATTTGTGTTTATGACAATTATCCTGAGAATTAAAGCATTTCGTTTTTTAGTTACCTGCCACTTAATGTTTTTTCCAGAGCTTTAGAAAATGTGAAATGTTTAACCAATGCTGCATTAAGAATTGTTCAATCTTACTCTTGACCTGTGCAACGATAGTCTTGATATGTATTAAATGTACATTGACATGCATTGACATTCCTGCATTTCAGTGCCATTTGTGTCGCTGTATGGATGGATGTTAATCCCCAAGTTTGTGTAAACTTTGCCTTTCGGGAGTTCATTGTATTCATGTACCAAGTGATTTCTGCCATTGTACAAGGAACGAGTAGCTTGTTTATTTGGTATTCGCCAGATCAGGGTGTGAATCTATTCCTATTCATGCACTCTTTGATTCTAATGCACATGATACAATTGATGCTAAAATAAAACACAATGACGCTGATTTTATATATATATATATATATATATATATATATATATATATATATATGTATATGTTCCACAAGTTGCCTTTCTTCAGAAAGCACTCACAGCAAGAGTTTTCAAAGCGCAGGGACACCTTTAAATGAAAGACAAATGCAATCTTCTTGCATGCCTCGCCTGACGCGTTTCAGAGATAGACTCTTTCCTCAGAGGCCGCATGCTCTGCAGTGATTGTTTCAAAACTTCACCAACTGATTATCCCCTCGTTAAGTATCACGCCCATCCGGGCATTTGAGGAGTTGGAGTGCAAATTAAACCCATGTCGGTCAGAAACAAAGGACACTTGTATATTTATAAGCAGCATACCTTCTTTATTCAGTCAAATGTTCATTCATTAAAAGTGCCCCCATAAGTAAAGCACATCTTGCTGTTCCAAGGTAGCACAAAATCATCTCGCACCACAGGACTTGCCATGAATCCTGCAAAGGTGCAATCCCCGGCCTGGCTGGGCCGTACACATTAAGTTCCACAAGTTGCCTTTCTTCGGAAAACACTCACAGCAAGAGTTTTCAAAGCGCAGGGACACCTTTAAATGAAAGACAAATGCAATCTTCTCGCATGCCTCGCCTGACGCGTTTCAGAGATAGACTCTTTCCTCAGAGGCCCCATGCTCTGCAGTGATTGTTTAAAAACTTCACCAACTGATTATCCCCTCTTTAAGTATCACGCCCATCCGGGCATTTGAAATGTTGCATCACGGGAGTTGGAGTGCAAATTAAACCCATGTGGGTCAGAAACAAAGGACACTTGTATATTTATAAGCAGCATACCTTCTTTATTCAGTCAAATGTTCATCCATTAAAAGTGCCCCCATAAGTAAAGCACATCTTGCTGTGTCAAGGTAGCGCAAAATCATCTCGCGCCACAGGACTTGCCATGAATCCTGCAAAGGTGCAATCCCCGGTCTGGCTGGGCCGTACACATTAAGTTCCACAAGTTGCCTTTCTTCGGAAAGCACTCACAGCAAGAGTTTTCAAAGCGCAGGGACACCTTTAAATGAAAGACAAATGCAATCTTCTCGCATGCCTAGCCTGACGCGTTTCAGAGATAGACTCTTTCCTCAGAGGCCGCATGCTCTGCAGTGATTGTTCTGAAGAAAGGCAACTTGTGGAACTTAATAAATAAATAAATATATATATATATGTATATATATCAAAACAAAACCCTTTCAGGCATAGAGTGACGCATACATTATGCAAAAAAGAAGGAAAGAACTCTGGGTAGGTCTCAGTTTAGGTGGAAAGCAGGTCCTGTTAGAGCACTCTCAACACCAGCGACACTCTAGATCTGCTCACCTCAAATGTCTGTTTTTCTATCAAAGTTTTTAAGCATAGGATTAGCACAGTGCTATCCACGTCGAGATAGAAAATGACAGTCTTTTGCCATCTAAACAGCAAAGTCTTTAAGCATAGGACTAGTACAGTGCAGTCCTTGCCGAGCTGTAAAATAACAAAAGCCATTTATCACTCCAGGAACAATGTTACAGCTTTGAATTGGTAAAATACCAATTCAAGCCAACCTGAAATGAGTAAAAGCAACCCCTGACAAAGTGTTTCGCTCTAATTAGAGCTCTTCAGAGAGGTATAGCTTTGTCCAGACACAAGGGAGCACCCAGTATTAAGTCAAAACAAAACCCTTTCTAGACATTTGAGGTGAGCAGATCTAGAGTGTCGCTGGTGTTGAGAGTGCTCTAACAGGAGCTGCTTTCCACCTAAACTGAGACCTACCCAGAGTTCTCTCCTTCTTTTTTGCAAAATGTATGCGTCACTCTATGCCTGAAAGGGTTTTGTTTTGACTTAATACTGGGTGCTCCCTTGTGTCTGTACAAAGCTATACCTCTCTGAAGAGCTCTAATTAGAGCGAAACACTGTGTCAGGGGTTGCTTTTACTCATTTCAGGTTGGCCTGAATTGGTATTTTACCAATTCAAAGCTGTAATATTGTGCCTGCAGTGATAAATGGATTTTGTTATTTTACAGCTCGGCAAGGACTGCACTGTAATAGTCCTATGCTTAAAGACTTTGCTGTTTAAATGCAAAAGACTTTGTCATTTTCTATCTCGGCGTGGATAGCACTGTGCTAATCCCATGCTTAAAAACTTTGATAGAAAAACAGACATTTGAGGTGAGCAGATCTAGAGTGTCGCTGGTGTTGAGAGTGCTCTAAAAGGAGCTGCTTTCCACCTAAACTGAGACCTACCCAGAGTTCTCTCCTTCTTTTTTGTGTATATATATATATATATAACACACAGCATTTTTTCATTTTACTTTTATAAATAAGCTAATGTAGGCAATCTTTCTGTAGTGTTATGTATCAACCGATAGTATAGGTTCATAATCCAATTTACATTTGTATATTTTGCAAAGCAAAGAAAAAAGGGAAATAAAATAAAAATAAAAAGGAATGAAGAAAAAGACAAATACCTGGTATACTATTGTATACCAGGAGAAGCCTCATCTATGAATTGTGAGAATATTACAAATCGTGCTATGCTACGAACATATTACAAGTAAAGATAGGTAATAGCCATTTTAATAATGGTATTGCCATAGGGGGCTTTCACGCATGTCATTAGGCATCTCATCTATAGGCCTTCAAAGTTATATGACTATCCTTTAGCATCTTTGCAGTTAAATCATCATACCTACGAACATGACTGAGAGTCATGAGTGGGACCTTAATTTACAACTATCATGAAGCTACTCATTATCGATTCAGTGGCCACTGTGTTCGGTAGGTCTGAGAGAGTTTTATCATATTCAGAACGTCTAAGATCAGAAATATCGGAGTAAACAAATTTGTCTGAAATTATTGTTTGTCTTAAATATTTGTTCATGTTAGCAGTTGCATTGGCCTAAAAGGTTTAGTCATGTTGCAA
Organism: Lissotriton helveticus; assembly: GCF_964261635.1. Lineage (NCBI taxonomy): Eukaryota > Metazoa > Chordata > Amphibia > Caudata > Salamandridae > Lissotriton > Lissotriton helveticus. Next base: position 822,180,633 of record NC_136067.1, on the reverse strand, counting down.
TTTTCCAGAACAATGGAGCCCACCTCTATTTACAAAGCCAACAATTCTCACTCTAACTCAAACCACAGCTTTGTAATTTATATGATGTCTAAGAACAGTTGTGCAATTAATTGCAACACCTGCTGTGAATAGCTCTATTACAGAGAATAAGCCAGCTATGTCGGGTGCTGATTGCTAATACATCTGTAGCAACAAATATTCCTCAGAAATTGAGTGTAACGGACACCATTTTCTCTTTGCAAAATGGACTTCAAGACACTTCTAATTCATGTTATGTTATGTCATGTTAAGGGCTTTTGTATAGCGCGTGACTCACCCAGGGGCATCTCAGCGCTCACCAGAGGGGTACAGAGATCGGAAAACAAGAACAGAGTGTACTTATGCTGACTCTCTCAAAACAGCCAAGTATTTAGTTGTTCCCTAAAGGACAGATAGGTGTTGGATTTTCACAGTGTAGCTGGAAGTGAATTCCAGTATTTGGGGGCTATGAACGAAAATGCTCTACCCCCTGTGCGAGTTAGCCGTATACGGGGAATATTTTGGAGTGCTAAAGCATTAGATCTTAGATTACATTTGCTCAAATGTTTGGAGAATTTGTTTTGGAGATAAGATGGTCCTTCTCCTCTAATAGCTTTGAAGGAAAGGAAGCATATTTTGAACAAAGACCGTTTTTGTATTGGCAGCCAATGTAGGTGTCTAAGCAAAGGGAGGGATGGAGTTCCAGGAGGGCAGTTCAAGACCATTCTGGCCGCGGTGTTCTGTATCACCTGCAACTTTGCCAGAGTGGTGACTCCTACCTCAGCCAACAAGGCGTTGCCATAGTCTAGCCTACTCTCTACCATTGCCTGTACTACAGTTCTGCGATGCTCCAGCGGTAGGTAAGGAATAATCCTACGCAGTAGACGCAGGTTATAGTAGCATGATCCTGCGATGTTTTTCACATTGTCCTTCATATTAAGCTTTACGTCCAATTGGATTCCCAAGCTTTTTACTGAGGCTGATGGCTTTAGTGCCTCACCCAATTGGGGGGGCCACCAGTCCGAAGTCTAAAGGTGAGCAGACTTCCCCAAGAGCATTAGCTCTGTTTTTCCTGGGTTGAGTTGTAAACACTGCACCCTCATCATCCAATTTACGATCGCCAGCATACCGCTCATGAAACGTTGTTTCTCATCAGAGATGTTGTTACCTATTGGGAACAGTAGCTGCGTATCGTCTGCATACGAAATAATCTCGAAGCCGAAAGATTGAATTGACTTAGCCAGAGGGGCCAGGTATATATTAAAGAGGGTAGGGCTGAGACAAGTGCCCTGTGGCACCCCTTTGTCCAGTAGAAATCTATTTTTTGAGACATGTGGTCCAAGTGAAGTAGTTTGCCATCTGTCTCTTAAGAAATTTCTTAGCCACTGCCCAGCTGAACCCCCGATGCCACACTCACTTAGTCTCTCTGCTAGCCGCCGATGAGATATCGTGTCAAAAGCCGCTGAGAGATCTAAGAGGATCAGGATCGAGGAGCCTCCGGCATCGAGGGTACGTCTCAACGAGTCAGTGACCGCCAGCGTTGCTGTTTCTGTGCTGAACCCAGGTCGGAAACCCGACTGGGAGGGGTCAAGTAGGTCATTAGCTTCAAGATACTGACTAAGTTGGGTATTTACTTTGGATTCTAGCATTTTCCCCAGTAGGGGTAATAGGGATATAGGTCTATAGTTACTTAACTCCTGTGGGTCTGCAGATGGCTTTTTTAGGATAGGTCGCACAGAGGCCTTCATCTGACATCAGCCATCAAATTCCAGTAATTCTGACATTATGCAAATCACAATAATTGGTATCTTTTCCACAGCATATTGTAAACATAAATCAGCCCTCTAATGCACTCCCGAACTTCCATCTTGCAATGGCAACGGGTCTAGGGGGAAATCAACAGATCTCAAAATACCAATCATTTGTTGGATTCAAGTCTAAAATCTATTGACTCTAGCTCCGTTGTAGCGCCATCTGAATCACAACTAAAGGGCATTTAGCTACGCAAAATGTAAAAAATGAAGTTAATAATTTTGGAAACAATTAAGCTAATACAATACATTTTTCTGCTAATTATGATTTTATAGGGAACTGCGATGTCCAGAGCAGGGGAAATTTACTTCTCTTTTCTTCCCATCCGAACGTAGCTTATATGAATACAGTCTGCATAAACAGGGTATGATTTGCCCCGTGCCGAGCTGATGAAAAGGGCGAAGTTACCTGATTTGATCATAAGGCTGTAGTCTTAGTTTTTAATCAACGAAACATCTTTGACGATTGGGGTATTCTCATAAAAACTATTCAGAAATCCTATTCTATGCCATTAATGCCAAAGCCAACCACAAAAGCTATAGTAGTAGATGTTGAGCTCACTGTTAAGCCTTGCTTAAAAACATCAAAGAGGGCTGATGGTGACTTGAATACACTAAATAAATGGCTATCTATAATGTTGCAGAAAGGAGACCATCCATCCTACTTGCTGAAACAGGAGCAGGAAAAGAAAACTGGATGTGGCTCTCCCAAATACTCAATCAATCTGGCAATCCAGCCTTAGAAAACAAAGGTGAAAACACTGCTCCTAATTCAGGTGTAAATAAAAACAAAAATTAAGTGCTCCTCTTTCCATCAAGCTATATCCACCCTTGTTCTGTCCTTTTGAGATCATGGAATGTCACAGGTTTTTTAAGCTCGGATAGTTATACTTTCATTCAAAACTATGTAAGCTCTCACCACATATTCTGTTGCCAAGAAACACGGTTATTTCATGCTTCAGCAATATCCCTAGGAAAAAGAAGAAGGACTTCTGCGGGGGTTTGGCTTTATACATCTCAGTACACTTGATGTAACTAAAGAAATCTTTACACATTCTCCACATATTCAGGCAATTAGAATTACAAGAAATTCAACTTATTCTCTCAGTAGAATAATAGTAGTGAATGTGTATTTATATACCTGTAATAAAAAGAACAAAGTACCCAATGATAGCATTATTACTCTATTAGAAGATCTAAAATGCAAGTAAAGAATTAATAATAACTGGTGATTTCAATCTGAATCTGAATCTTTTACATTCAGAGCAATCTGAGGAAATCTTTGAGAACCATGACTTAACATGGGATTCCCCTGAACTGGTTTTATCATCTACCAAGACACTTCTATAGGGTACTCATTTCCAGCAACCACTACATAGTCTAGGTCCGAAAATTCTACCAGCTGATCATCCAGCTAGGAAAACAAGAATTAATAAAAACTCAGTCACAAACTTGGACTGCACTTTTGTATCCATATCTTTTTTTTCCATGCTGTTGAGACCTTTCCAATTGTAGAGCGGTATGAGAGTGACCACTTTCTGCAAAAAGCTCCTATTAAATTAAATTGAGAATAACACACTCATCCCAAATTCCTGGTCACTGTGTGGGAGCAATGCATTTAAAATAAATGGAACCCAAACATAGCTTGAAAAATTGCAGACTGGAAACAGCTGACTTTAACAATATTCTGGAAAGTTCTGATCCTAGCGTTTCCAGTGAAATTTATGGAGGAGATTTGGTCCCTTTCTGTGAATTATCTAATAAAATATACTGATAGTGGAAATGTCAAAGAAGATAACGTACATCTGGGCGTGGAATTGATCAACTTATGGTACTCCTAAAAATTAAAATCTGAAAGAAGAGCTCTTCATTGTTTATCAAGATAAATTAAGATACTCAAAGTTATTTAGAGTACTTCAATCAGAATTAAAGAAGTTAACAGAAAGTGCAAATAATACCAAAACTTCTATGGGAAGCCAAATTTTGGCCGCAGGAGGAACACTAGTGTACATTATTCATGTTATGCAAGGCCAAAACAGCAGGAAATTTTGAAATCATATAAATGAATTAAAGATCAACACTAATTCAAAATCAGGGAATTCCATACTGGCCTGTGTTTGGGAAAAGTATGTTTTCTCACTATATGTTATAAATGTAAAGAATGAAGTTGATTTACATCCTTTACATATGGCATCCAGAAAATGGTGTCTGAGTATCAGTGGGAGAGGTCTCAGGAGAAACTGGAGCATATAGCTGGTGTTCAGAGAAACTTGTACCGGATATTATTAGGAAAGGAAGAGCAGATTGAGCTCCTGGGCCAAATTGTATCCCTTCTAAGAGGTTGTATGAAAGAAGCACACATGGTTGAACCACGCGTACCTCTGCCATGCAGCCCAAACCTTGAAGGCGTCTTAACCAAGCATTCCTTTACCACAAAATCTCTTTGTATAAGTATGAATGGTAAAGGTGTATGTGTGGGTAAGGTTGCCACTCCCACCTCCCCGCGCTGTCCCTTAAACTACTCCAACCCCTTCCACTGCCCTAAAACTTACCTGAACCCCAGCCCTGAAAACTACCCCATCTACCTATTCCCCTCCCACTGCCCTAAGGCCTAAAACCCTACCCCTTTACGTACACTACCCGACTGCTGTGTTGTCCCTTAAACTACCTCAACGCCTTCCACTGCCCTAAAACCTACCCCGACACCCTGCCCTAAAAACTACCCCATCTACCCATTCCCCTACCACTGCCCTAAGGCCTAAAACCCTGCCCCTTTACGTACTACCCAGACCCCTGACCCCCTGCGCTGTCCCTTTAACTACCCCAACCCCTTCCACTGCCGTAAAACCTACCTGACCCCCCACCCTAAAACCGAACCCAACTACCCATTCCCCCTCCCACTGCCCTAAGGCCTAAAACCCTGCCCCGTAAGTTACTCTACCTACCCCCCTCCGCTGTCCCTTAAACTACCCAAACCACTTCCTCTGCCCAAAAACCTACGCTGACCCCCTTCCAGCCCTAAAATCTACCCCCTAGCCCCACTTACCTCACCACAGCGTCTTCCTGCTGCCGTCTTCCGGCAGCTAGACTGGGCACTGCCTTAACCACGCGTATGCATGTTTACGGCATATGCATGGTTAAGGCAAGCATGGTTGAGCTTGCTTAGTTGGAACACGCGTGGTTCAGACCTTGGTGTTCCAACTGTTTCCCCTTCTAAGATGCTCAAGCCTGAGCACTCCTATTGGGCATCCTTGTTAATCCTGCTCTTCAGGGGTTGCTTTGCTTCTGGCTCTATTCCATCCTCTTGGGTAGACTCCATCTTCTACCCTCTAGAAGGGTTCAAATGCTGACCCCTGCAAACTATCGAATGATAACCCTTCTTAATGTAGAAGGTACGTTATCACATGTCCCTATTGCTAAAAGACCTACAAGATCGGTCAGATACAAAAAATCTGGTTCCCTGGTATCAAACAGGATTCCTGGGAAATAGTGGCACACTTGATAATATCATGGCATTATCAATTTTGTCAAACCATTATGTATCAACTAAATTCAGGAAACTATATATCTGCTTCACCTGTTTTCAAACTGCATTTGATTGCATAAATAGAAACAGCATTTGGGCTAGATTGAACGCATGGGACATAGATTCAAAACTGTTAAGAGCTATCCAGGGCCTTAATACTAACACTTGGATGCAAATTAAGCTAGGCGACAACAAATCTAAGAAATTATATAACCCTACAGGGCTTAAACAAGGCTGTGTCCGTGCCCATACTCTATTTAATGTATATATTTCAGATATTGGCTATTTTCTATCCAATTCTAGACCTTTTCCACCGAAATTAGGAGGTACCCAATGCCCTTGCTCTTGTTCGTGAATGACACTGTCATCGTACATATAACTAGCATGGGTCACCAGTATACTCTAAATCGTCTTGGATTTTATTCAAGGAGATTCTAAAACAACTTAATAATCCCACATATTATCGCAGAATTCATGACAGCCCGACACCACCTTTAAAAGCTAAAATGTTGTATTTGACCTCTGAAGCTTGGGATTGTGGTTACCTATGCAACAAACGATATGACTACTTACATTTTACAACACAAAGAGTGCCCAAGATATATGTACTGCCCATAGTGCGTAAAGATGCCCAAAATCCACCAGGGCGGCCCATCATTGCTCCCTGTGGGTTGATACTTGAACCCCTGGCAAAACATATAGAAACATTCTTGAAACCATTTGTAAGGGCCACACAGGCATAGGTGAGAGACGACATGGACCTTATTTTTAAAAACTGAACACTCGGTGTTTGATGGAGACCGACAATTGTTGGTCTCCTTCGACATCGACATCGAGAGTTTATATACTAACATTCCTCAGGATGAAGCGGTATTGGTTATGGAAATGGTCCTGGAGCAAAGAGTAAGACCACACCAGGTCCCCACAGAGTTTATACTAGAGTTGGCTAAAATTTGTTTGAAAAAAAACTTTTTTTCTTTTAGGAATCAGTTGTTTTTGCAAATAAAGGGTGTGGCAATGGGGTGTTGCTTTGCCCCGGAAATAGCGAACCTACTCCCGATTTGAAGTTCACGAAGTCTCTAAGTAATGTCCGCATTAATTTCCTGGATGTATAGATTTTTGACAATGAGGGTAAACTGGAGGTGAGTTTATATACTAAACCCACAGATAGAAACACCCTTTCAGAATTCACCAGTGGACACCCTAGAAGTCTCAAGGAACATTTGCCTTATGGGCAATTTTTAAGGATACGCCGCAATTGTTCTAATAAGGATGATTATTTTGAAAATGTGGAAAGTCTACAAAATAAACTCTGCGCTAGAGGGTATCCGAAAAACTGGTGAGAACAGCCCTCCAAAGGGCATAGTATACATCAAGGGATAGTTTGTTAACTGCTAAAATAAAAGAGGAAGTAGAACAAATGACATGTGTCCTCACGTTTAACCCCAAAGCCAATAAAGTCAAACAAATTATTTTGAGAAATTGGAGACTGATTGAACATCTGCATATGCCTAAACCACAGTTCTCTTTTAGACAAGGTAAAAATCTGAGACAACACCTAGTAAGAGCAATAAGGGAACCCTTGATTAAAAAAGATACAAGAGTTTTATTAGGCTTACCGAAATTTGTAGGGCACTACCGTTGTAATAACTGTGTCGCGTGCATATGCACGAATGACTCAAAATTTGTTTTGATCAACAACAAGAAGCATGCGATGCAGACTTTTTTGAATTGTAACACCAAAAATGTGGTGTATGTAGTTACTTGCCCTTGTGGGAAGTCATATATTGGACAAACAACTTGTAGTGTAGTTCCTATATTCCTAATAGGCTCTGCGCATTGGAATAATATATCCTATAGATTTAGAGGTAGGACTGAGGTCAACTAGGTCTCTAGCGAATATATTAAACTTAATAGTGAGTGCCAGCTAGCTCAGAGGTTACTAGAAACTTTCTCGAATTCACAAGAAGGGATTAGTTTCTGACAACCGCATAAACATGGCAACTTTGTTTCCCAAGAATAAGAAATGTATCTCAGAGTCGCGGAAACAATAGATAAGAATTTCACTCAGTCAATCATGCATGCTTCGTTTCTCTAGAGGTGCAGAGAAATAGTGAGACAGGCGTTTTCAATAAAAGGGTTTTATTGAACAGTCTTCTTTCTCATGCAAAGGAAATGAACTGCTACAATCGTAATGCAGACTGCAAAGTATATTGCGCACAGCGAGAATAATATTATAAAGTAATACTGTAATAGCATTGTATGGTTTCTAAGCCATATAAAAATACATACATAAATAACAATGACTAAAAGTACTCAACTGGTGCTTCTAAAATACGCCTATCCCAATGTACCTAACCTAGGTCTAGTACGAGGGGAGAAGTAAGTATTGTGTAGCCTCAGTTTTAGTTTTCTTTGCCAAGATTCTATCCAAGATTTCTCTTAGGTTCTAATCAGCTCCATACCTTAGTTTAGAATGAAGGAGGTCTGGTATCTCTGTCTCGGGACTTCGATTGCCCAACACCCTGCGAGGTGAGCTTGGAAACACTGGAGAAAGGACAGCTTCTCGATCAGTGCATCAGCTGGAGGGTCGGCTTACTTCGGCTCTTGCTGTAGCGAGCTGCGTCGGGCAAGTAGATAGTCGAACTGCTCCGAACCACCGTGTCTTGCTAGAGCAAGTGAAGGCATATTTATACCTTGAAGGTGTCTAATTTGACGTAAAGTCGGGCATGATAACGTTAGGAAAGAACCCCTAGGGAATAGTAGTTCTTTGTAAAGTACATGATTTGTCGGACAAATCAATATTCAAGCAAGGGGAAGGTCCCTTACTGCTTAAGGCGATTTTCCTAGAAATCGTCGTGACGTTTTGTACGGGTGGAAGTAGCCATGCCTGTATTTGGTCTGCATGGACTATGTCTAAATAAGGGAATTATTTCTATGCCTATATTAGGGCAATGTGAATTGTACCTATATAAGGGCATTAATCGGGAAAATTCACTTGGAGCCTAGAACGCCACACAACAAACTCAAGCTGTACAAATGTGAGTCCTGCAACACAAATCCAGCATTAGATGCAGAACTCAAGGAGCACCATTGGTACAGCACTACATTTAGTGCGGGCACAGTGAGGACGACCTTGTATGGTCTGTATTGGTGGTAATAAAGGCATGTAATAAAGGAGAACTAGAAATGAGGCTGAATAGCAGAGAAGGAAGCTCATAGAAAGATACCAAACAACCACAGAGGGTCTCAATGACCGTGATGAACTATGGGCACTGATTTAGAAGAAAATGTATTACAATAGGGATGTATGTGTCATGATTTTTTACCTGAAAATGTGAAAGAAATAAGTATTTTTTTTGTACTATACGGTACAACAATGTATGCCCAAATATTCCACTAAGACGTATATGCCAAATATGGAACTGATGTTCTTTGGATAAAGGTGGGGTTGTTTAATATAGAAAGAATATGTATATAGATTGATTGATAGATTGTAAGCGCCCGGTTTTTGTACATACAGTGCTCTAGTATCCCGTTTGTGAGAGTGAATATGGGAACTTAGAGGCATATAAGGTGCGCTGCCTCACCCCCATTTTGTAGAGAGAGTTGGTCCCCTCTGGATATACTTTTAATATTTGCCCCTTCTGTGCAGCATAGCAGAGCCCGTTTGTATAGATACTAGGGAAGTACCCGCACTATGTAGGCCATAGATAGATTTCTGATGGGTCCAGTGGGACCAGGTCTATTCTCCCACTACTGAATAGTTGCTTCCCGCATGTGGGGACGTGATACAACACATTTTAGGAGATGGATTATGTACATGGGTTGATTTATTATTAAATGTGTCGGTATGTCCACGCTTCCACACATAAGAGAGTGTAGAGAGATAGAATTTTCTACCTGCATCAGATACAGTGAGCGCAGAAAGGGCGCTGATGCGGATTAGGTTTGGTGACATTTAAGAATGACATTGGAGTAGATGATGGTAGCCGATATTTAAATGATCGAGGGGGCGGTTGGATATACTCCTCTTGCCGTCATACCAATGGGAACATATTTGTATGTGGATGGCATTGCTGGTTAAAAATGACATAAGATTAGAGTAATCTTTTCTCCACAGAAGGCTATCTGGAGCACTTGGAAACTATACGTCAGTTTCCCGATAGTCTTTTCTTTATGTTGCCAGCCGGTAGCGTACAACGCGATTACGCGCGTACAGAAACAATCTCAGCCAGAGAGCGTTTGCAGTACATCCATGTGGCGGGAATAGTGAGGACCGTACTTGTTGACGGTGGACCCTTACGGCAGGTAATCTGAGTTGGGAACTGGATACTTTGATACTACTTTTTTTAGTAGGATTACTGATATTGTGAATGACGTGCATATAATTCTAGTACATGTTTCGCTCTAGGGAGAGAAGTGAAGGAACGGCCAGTGACCGGAGGGCTACAACTGTTTATACAAGCGGCAGAAAAATAAATATTTAAGGTAATTTTTGGTATGTGTTCGTGTACTTGGATAGAAGGATGTTTGGAATTAGTGATAGAAGGGAGTGAATACCAGCTTGACCTATATTGGCCCCCATGTTACTGGCATGGAACCACACTATGTGGGCATCGCTTACCCCCGATGAAAAGGATTCGCCTTGACCCTGATAGTTAGGATAAGACTTCAGGTATTTTCCACCTGACCAGGTGTTTGATCGGTGTCTCGGGGCAAGCACAGACATGGTGATATGCACACTGGAAAAAGGGTATTACTAGAGGAACATTCTGGAATTAATATATACTAAATCCACCCATTATACCACCTATGGGATTAGATATCTTCATGTGGTAGTCTCCAGACTACTTTTACTGAGGACTGTATGGGCAAATAAGGGAGAGAACTAGATTGGTTGAATACATGTATGGTTATGTAATTTGGTATTTTGATCACTATTGTAGATATTGTGTACCCTTTTTAATCTGGCTTTAGATTATAGACGCACATAAAGTGAATGAGAAAAAGGTGTGATACCTCTTGCGCAAAGAGGACTACCTCAGAATGTATCACTCTGAGTGAGGAGTTTACATTAATATACGTAATAATTAGGGTATTGTATATGTTGTATATATTGTGTATATGGATTGTTGTTGTGACAATGATTTGTGTTTGACTATTATGTATTTGTTTTTGTCTTAAATATATTACCAGCAGCCCGTCCCGACGTTGTCCGGGTATGAATTGCTGCCAGCCAGTAGTATATTGTTTTGTAGGATTTTGTTTTGATAGCATTTCTTATCTGTGACAGGCCTGTGAAACGCTCCGATTCCGAGTGCACTGCTGATGCACTTAAGAGTGCGCGTTCAGTAGTGTGTGAACTCGAGTTTCCCTACTTTGTTTTTCCTTGCAATATTATATAGCGCGAACTCGACAACATGGCATGAGCACAATTTACATTACAGAAGAACACATTCATTTGTGGTAGGCACGGGGAGACAAAACGATTTGCCTGGAATCACAGGATGTTGAGCTGATGCCGAGATTCGAACGTAGCTCCCCAGCTCTAAAGTTCGCAATTCTAGAACTTGTGGCGGGAGGTGTGTCTAAAAGTGTATGTCGGTGCTGGCCTTCAATGAGAGAGACCTGTGCATTTTTCAAATGGGTGGTGAAAAAATATGAGTGTGTTGCTGGAGAAGTGGGCCGCCGTGCCACCAATGTACACCCATTATTCCACAACTTTCTTTCCGCATACCATCACTCCGCATACTTTCATTACGAAAATACCATGACTCCGCAATGCCATTATAACGCATGGCATTTCATTTGATATGCTTTTACCACGCATACATTTACAACGAAATTCGTTGTAAATGCATGAATGGTGAAAGCATGTTTTTTTAATGTTTGGATAAGGTAAGTATGGGTGTAGGGGTATATGTTTTGGGGTACTGAGGTATATGTTTTGGGGTGTTTGGGTATTTTAAGTGTTCAGATATAGTTTTAGGTTATGGGGTACAGGGGTAGTTTTAGGGTTTAGGGATAGGTATGGGTTTTGGGGTACAGGGGCATTTTTAGGGTTCAGGGCTAGGTTTGGGTTTTGGGGTATAGGGGTATTTTTAGGGTTCAGGGGTAGGTTTGGGTTTTGGGGTACAGGGGTATTTTAAGGGTTCAGGGGTAGGTTTGGGTGTTGGGGTACAGGGGTATTTTTAGGGTTCCGGGCTAGGTTTGGGTTTTGGGGTACGGTACAGGGGTATTTTAGGGTTCAGGGGTAGGCTTGGGTTTTGGGGTACAGGGTTATTTTTAGGGTTCAAGGCTAGGTTTGGGGTACAGGGGTATTTTAGGGTTCAGGGGTAGGTTTGGGTTTTGGGGTACATGTGTATTTTTAGGGTTCAGGGGTAGGTTTGTGTTTTGGGGTACCGGGCTATTTTAAGGGTTCAGGGCTAGGTTTGGGTTTTGGGGTACAGGGGTATTTTAGGGTTCAGGGGTAGGTTTGGGGGTACAGTGGTATTTTTAGGGTTCAGGGCTAGGTTTGGGTTTTGGGGTCCAGGGGTATTTATAAGGTTCAGGACTAGGTTTGGGTTTAGGGGTACAGGGGTATTTTTAGGGTTTAGGGATAGGTTTGGGTTTTGGGGTACAGGGTATATTTATAGGGTTAAGATGGGTTAGTGTTTAAGCGTGTTGGGGTATTTTAAGGAGTAAGGGTGGGTTATGAATATGGGGTGCAGGGGTATTTAAAGGGAGCAGGGTGGGATTAGCACAAGATATGAGACATGGCATGAAGGGCGGAACGTACCACACGCCCCCAGCGTTTGTCACGCCCCCAGCACATGCCCACAGCACAATGCAGACACGCCCACAAGGGACTACTTTGCTGGCACGGTTCTTTTACCTTTTAAATGTATATGGTGGGCGTCTGCATAGCCTATGTCCTTCTACTGCAACTGCCCTTTCCAACGCTGTATTGGGTGTTGTGATTGGTGCTGTGGTTTCTGAGATCACCCGCCTCAAAGGTTTGGGCTCTCTCTTTATTATATTAGTATGGATGTTTGACGTCTATTCATGTGTAATTGATTTTTGTACCAGAGTCCCGCCAAATGATATGTGTATCTAAAAAAATCATTTATATTTATAATCACAAAATATTGAAAACGTTAGGGTAATTAATGGTGCCTTGAACGAAAATAAGAGTCATTGATCCCTCCATACTTTTTTTTCCTTTTTATATCTTGTTGATGTTTTATGCCCAGGTATAGGACATTTGGGCATACCCCCTTATTTGTATTTATTTTGGTGCCAATTCGGCACAACGAAACCCCTATGGCACCTTCATGATATTCTCCACAACAAAGTACCTTGTGGTGTGCGTCCAGGGAGAGGGAGCCTCAGATGCTGGCCAAGATGTCATGCACTGTCATCCTCCCTATCTGGAGTTTGAAGACAGTCTCAGCTCAGGTCCCCCAACACGCCTCAGACACCACCACACTATCAGAATTGCACAGATGTAGCTTTTCCCCTAGCTCCCAGATGTGACTTGGAGACAGGCTGACAGACACACAGAGTCATGGGCATTGATATGTCCACTTTCCCAAAGTAAGTAAGGAAGGGAAGTCCCTATTTTCCACAGCTTGGGAATATGATCGTACCCTCTTTAGTGAACACACAAACCCATGAATATAAAAACCACAATGTTTACAAACACTTTCAATAAGATGAGATACTTAAAACACAATATCTGATAGTGATGGTTTAAAACAATTGTACAATTTATTCAGTATAAAACTCATACATTCAATAACAATTTTAAGTGCCTTTACAATACAGTGTTAAAAATATAGGGGCATATTATCACGCCTGTGCGATAAAATTATCGCAGCTTTATCGGCCGAAAACGGCCGATAAAGCGGCGATAATGGGCTTGATAATATGCTCTAAGGAATTCCAATCGAAGCCCATGTTAGATGTGAAGACAAAGCGGCGATAATTTTATCGCACAGGCTTGATAATATGCCCCATAGTTCTTTTTAAAAATCACATGAAGAGCAGGTTAAAAACGTATTTGTTAAAAAGACGTCGACGCAGCGTTTCGGTTTTATTATTACACCTTCATCAGGACAAAGCTATGGTCAAAAAGAAACATACAATTAGAATCATACAGTGATTTGCTTATTATTTTTTGACATTATTACTCCAATATACATGTTATACCAACAAAGGATTATTTACATTTAACACAAAACATTTAGGGCACTGTGTATATATAATCCAAAACATGTGGTTTTCTGGGGTTGCATCGTCACAAAAGGGGATATTATCACTAGAACTAGGCTAGAAGAGAAAGTGCTTAGAAATTGCACAACCAAGTATCTCTAAATGTCGTACTTGCATACCTTAAGGTTTAAGGGAATGAATTATCGTCCTCTGTATTCAATTCGAGGTGATTTTCATCGTGGTACCATTCGTCATAAAAATCGAGTCACTAGCTTGAGCTTAGTGCAATAAAAATTTCTAAGGATTAAGAAGTGTCACAGATTAGAATATCCTGGGACTCCTATTAATTGCGGAATTAACACATCATAGGATAGACTGTTGTTACCTTTAGGCCTAGATCTATTCTTGCATCTGAGAGTTGAGGGAACCACCGTTTTCTTATTGGTGCTAGAATAACACTTCTGATAAAAAAAAAAGGGGAAAAAACCGTTTACTATTTGATTCTAAACGTACAACTGTTGCTCGGGGGGTCCATAAATCTTACTCACCCTTAAATGTGGAGAAACGTAGCAATATCTGACTAGATGCTCTTGACAACAGCGTTTTGAATTGCAGTTTTATCAATTTCGAGTTTTGTTCCATCCGTCTCTATGGGATTCGGAGTAATTAATTCCTCCAAGTCTGTAATATAATACAAAGTTTTGAGCCATTTAGGATCTGCTCTAGCTGCAAGTTAGTGTTACACCTGATGCTATTTGTCAGTTCGTCATCTGGGGTTTCTATAAAGAGCTGTATTACAATTAATATAGTTCAAAAGATTTATATACTCTTCTTGGGTTTTAGTTAAACTCATTAGCCCTCCAGGAAATTATACCTAGATTTGTTTACGATATCACAAACTTTCCAGTGGTTTCATTTATTCCTTTCCGGAAAGAACGTATTATCCATTTTGTCTGTGTTTCAATCTTATTTCCTGAATGAATATTAACCATTATTTAAATACTAGGAAGACACCTCTCTGAACGATACACGCCTTGCTATCACTAACTCTTCAATGCCGATGTCATGTTCTGAATTAAGGTGCTAATAGTATTTAGACACCAAGACTCGGATTGTCAACAGAATGGGTCTTTAGGTTATGTATACAGGTAGCATATCAACATATTCTTTACGCTTACCCGGTCGGCGTGGTACGGCCTCCCTGCTCCGCTCAATACTCTTTACTCGGAATATTAGCGACCCTGATGCGGTCCTTGTTTATAAGCGTTAGCGGATACCCGGTATGTCCGAGATTTCCCGCGAATTGTTGATGTCATTTCCTGTGCGTCTTAAACAAAGAACTACTCGGGTAGTTTCCAAACCGAGATCGCCCTTTATAGACAAAGTTACTCGATTATTCTTAATTATTGTCGTTTTTATATTTACTCTCCATGCTATGTTTAATTAGTGGTATAGATCATAGCAAGTATTGCTATCCGCATGGGTGCTGTCGCTCATGATCTCTACCTATATGGATAAGTTCTGAATGGGCAGCACTTGGTAATTAAACCACAAATGTATTACATCACTAACACTAGAAACGATTTTTGTATAATTTTGGCATTACGAATTTGTTTAGAGTATTGTTCATATTGGGTTTATTCAAGCACAAGGCCGCATTTTGTGCCAAACCATGCTGCTTGTTCCCATCTAAAAATTATAAATTATAAGTCTGTCGTTCACCTCTCCGATGAATATCATAAACGAGGGTGATCGGTATAAAGTACCTATGTCATCTACAACAGTACTAATACAGCTATTATATAAGAACAGTATTTAACTTTAATCGTCATAGCTGGCTTTAATGTACATATTCCTATTGTTTAAGGAATGGTCAACACACTAAGGAAAAGGGAACTGGTTTGTTTACAGAATACGTTCCCAATCCTCCTTGGAATTTAATCCTTTCTTGACAGTATTAAAGCGGGACATGTAAAATTGTTCTCGTTTTTTCCTTTTTACCTCCACGTCTCCCCCTCTAGCGTTCATATAGATAGTTTCCAGCCCACACCATGAAAAATATCTAATGTGTGGTTTGCTGTTTGCCAGTGGTCCGTCAGTGGGGCTCCTTTCTTTTTAGTCCTTTTAGCGGATTTGTGTTCATTTATCCGCAATCTGATTTCGCGGGAGGTTTCCCCTATATATGCTAAATTGCAGGGACATTTTATAAAATATATAATGTTTTTCGACCTACAATTGATGAAGGATTTTAGTTTGTGCTTGGTATTATTATGTTCAACGTATTCTCCTTTCATGACATGTGTATAATTAGAACAGTTACCACATGGAAAAGTTCCAATGGGTAATGGAGCATTATTAATACTAGCTTGTGTTATGGTTTCTTCTTCCCTATAAGTGTGTGCTAGTTTATTCCTTATTGTCTGATTGCGTCTAAAAGCAACCACGGGTTTGGGGAGTTTTTCTTTATTTTTGTTTGTCACTAGATGCCAACTTCTGTTTATAATGTTTTTAATTTTCATGCTAATGGAGCTGTAATTGGTGACAAAAATTAGTGGTTTTTCTTTCTGTTTCTCTTTGTTTTTATTCTGGAATAGGTTATCTCTATTAAAATACTTCGCTCTTTAATACGCTTGTTTCACCAAGCGTTTCGGATAACCTCTCTCAACAAATTTCCCCGTCAGTATTTTAGAATGTTTCTCAAAGTCTTTAATTTGTGTACAATTGCGTTTAAGTCTGAGAAATTGTCCAAATGGAATGTTATCGCGTTCACAAGGAGGATGATGGCTTGTATAATGTAACATGGTGTTACGGTCTGTTTTTTTGGTATAAAGTTCTACTAGTAATAAGCCTTCCTCATGCTTAATGATTATGTCAAGGAATTCACAACTGTTCCTATTAAAAGTGGAAGTAAACCTTAGATTAACGTCTCCAAGGTTTAACCACAATATGAATTCATTTAATAAGTCTGCTGGTCCCGTCCAAATAAAAAAGACATCATCAATATATCGGGACCAGTATGAAATATTTTCAAAAAAAGGTGCCAAAGGATTAAAAATATGATTGTTCTC
Organism: Lissotriton helveticus; assembly: GCF_964261635.1. Lineage (NCBI taxonomy): Eukaryota > Metazoa > Chordata > Amphibia > Caudata > Salamandridae > Lissotriton > Lissotriton helveticus. The sequence continues at coordinate 822,164,014 of NC_136067.1, read as the reverse complement.
AAACTCAGCAACGTAAAGACAGGCCAAGCTGGGAGCACAGGTTGCTCCCATGCTGATGCCCTTCACTTGTTTAAAAAATTCTTTGTTAAACATAAATATATTGTTTTTTAAAACCACAGTCACACAATCAATAATAAAAACTTCATGTGAATTCAGATCTCTGTCTCCACTATTAAAAAGGGATTCTATCATTGCAATTGTGCTGTCTTGAGGGATATTGGTATAAAGGACCTCAATATCGAGGGTAACCAGTAATTGAGTATTAGTATTAAAAGGTAGTCCTTCCACTTTTTGAATGATAGCTGCCGTATCTTTAATATAAGCCTTTTGAGCAACAACATAGGGTTGTAAAAAAATATCTGCATATTTACTTAAAGGCTCGGTAAGTGAACCAATACTGGAGACTATGGGCCTCATTGGGGGATTTTCTAGATCTTTGTGCACTTTAGGTAATCCATAAAGTGCGGGCACAATTGGATTTTCGTTATATAAAAATGTATATTCATTAGTACATATTACCTCATCTTCCTTAGCTAGGTCTAGCATCCTTTTCACAGTCTCTTTTAGTTGTAGCCGATCATTTCTATTCACTTTTTGGTAGTGCTCCCTGTTGTTTAAAAGAGAGGTCATTTTATCATTATATTGATCTGTGGACATTATAACAATACTACCGCCTTTGTCCGCGGGTTTGATTGTAAGCGTGTGGCAGTTCTGTAATTTGCTTAAGGCTTCCTTTTCTTCCAGGTTTATGTTATACTTTAACCAATTGTTCTGATCTAAGAGGTCTGAGATATTCTTTTCTACAATTCTCTCAAATGCTTCGATGTCTTTATTGACCTGTCCTATCAGTGGAGTCCACGTGGATTTAGGTTTCAGGCCTGATTTGTTTATGAAGGGAATCGTATCTTTGTCCTCAAAAAAGGATTGTAATCTGACCTTGCGAAAGAAAGTCTGTATATCTCTTTCTAGACTAAATCTATCAATTGGGGAAACTATAGCAAAGCCCAATCCTTTTGCTAAAAGTCTACTTTCTGTTTCTGTGAGAACTGTGTTTGAAAGATTGATTAGGGGAGCTTTATTTATGGATCCCAATTCTTCTGGCTCCTGGTATAGGGTCTGCGATTGAACTGAGGTTGAGGGGTGTACTTGCCTCTCCCTCTGTTCCTCCCTCTCTGTTGTCCAAATGGTTGACGCTGTTCTAAAAAAGAGAGAGATTCTCTATCGGGCCTTTGCATGCTATCCTTGTCCTTCTGATTGTATTGCTCACCTGACGTTTCTGGTTCCGAATCAGAGCTGGTATATGAAGTGTCGAAAAAACGAACCTTCTTTTTCTGAAAATATTTTGGTTGATGTTGCCATGATCTATGATTTTGAAAGTTATCCCGTGGACGCTCATAATAGTCTTTTTGAAGGTATGGATAGGTATGCTCTGGATTATATTTGGCAATATTTTTCCTCAGTTTATTACTCTTTTTATTGATAAGATAATCTCTGAATCTGTTCACATCATTTTGAATATCATCTAACTTTTTTTTGGCATCGTCTAAGGCAGTACTTTCTTCTAATTTTTGTTCTATATCTTGTATTTCCTGTCGCTCAATGATAAGGGTGTCTGAGGCAGTTTCTATTATCAAGAGCATCCAGTCACGGCTGCATCGGTTGGCCACAAAGGTCCAATTTTCTATAAATTTACGATTATTGATAAAGATCCCCGGCTCGTTTGTGACTTGGAGTCCTTTTGGGATTATTCCTTTTTTACAATAGTCTATTAGGAAATCCGAGTGTAATTCTGTTCTCACTAACTTTTTTTTAGCATTCCACAGATTACGCCATTTCTCCTCATCACTATTGTTTATTTGAACAGTTGTGATGTTTTTGGTGGTGCCATTAATTATTTTATTAAATTGGTTCTCACTATAACTACGTGTTTTTAAGCCATCCATATTGGCCTAAGCACCAAGGTGCTTAGAGGTATATAGAAACACCTCCCCGGTTAACCAACCGTAAGTTACAAGTCAAAAAGAAGTAAAGGAGGTCTCCTTACAGATCCATTCAGGGACAAGGAGAAATATCTGAAGAAAGGAAGGGAAGTTTTTAAAAAGAACTATATTTTTAACACTGTATTGTAAAGTGGTAGAACTGGCTATTTCTGGTAGGCTAAGGCTGACGCCAAAGCCAGGCAGAAACCACCATTCTAGTCAGGGCAAGGGAGTCACATGCCAAGATAACCCCTGCTCACCCCCTTGGTAGCTTGGCACGAGCAGTAAGGCTAAACTCGGAGGCAATGTGTAAAGCATTTGCGCCAGCACACAACAGCAACAACGTCCTAGGCACACCACAAAAGGAACTCCACACAAGGTTATATTAAAATAACTTTTGTATTGTCAAAACACATCAGATAGAATTCACACATGTACATTGTGCCAACTGGCACGGGCAATATTCACAAGGGATTATGTACAAGACAGGGCCACATGGGCCACTGTCATAATCAACACTTTTAGAAATAGAAATACTGTCAGAAATTAGAATAAAAGGATATAAAATAACTGTAGCACAAATTAGCAAATCTAGATCACATCCAGTAACTACTGGGAACAGGTAAGTACACACTACGCAATACTAATAACTATAGGCCTAGATCACGCATGGACACATAACCTCTCTAGTATAACTAGACTAGGCAAAACACAACCACCTAAGAATAAAATACATTTAGGGGTAGAAGCAAGAACACATTACACATGATGCATCAAAAACACATTCAGCGGTGTCGGGAAAAAGAAAACACATGATGCATAAAACATTCAGAGGTGTAAGGAAAGAAGACACATGATGCATAAAACATTCAGAGGTGTAAAATCCAGGAAGACACATGATGCACAAAAACATTCAGAGGTGCCAGGAAAGAAAACACAACTCAATAGCGCAAAGACACATGATGCCTAAAACATTCAGAGGTGCAAGGAAAAACCACACAATTGCGCAAAACCTACATAAGCCACCACCTGTGGCAGTCCCTAGGCCAACTGGCCTTGTTGGGGCTAAGACGCCCTGTGTCTCAATGTCAGGGGCCTAAACGGTGCAGGTGCCCACTACTTGCTGGGCAGCTGGGAATCATCAAAAACTGCGACAGGGCCCTCACTGACCCTTTGGCGCAAACTGCGCCCACTGCTGGAGCCACACAGGCTCTGGGCATGTCACGTGCCCCAAACGTTGGAGCCACCCAGGCTCTTAAACAATTATGCTCATCTAAGTTTTAGAATTATTATTTCATTCTACACATACGAGGAAAACACTATGTGAGAGGAGTTTGATTTTTAGAATCAATCTTTTTGATTTCACATTTTATTTCAACTTAACGTTTTCATTTAGTTTTTTTGACATTTCACCGAAATATTACAAAACACATCACAAAAAAAACAATTACTCAATGATATTCATTCTCTCTTTTTACCTCATTCATCCTCATGTTCTCACTAAAAAGCTATACCATACACACTCAATACACATTCATCCAACTAGCGATCTAAATAACAAACAAAATTTGAGAAACCATAGACTCGCATTTAAAGACATAAATCACTGTAATCAAGAGGTTGTTCAATTTTCTTATGGTTTCAACGTAGCGACGTTTATATGAGAAGGTCATATAAACGTCGCTACGTTGAAACCATAAGAAAATTGAACAACCTCTTGATTACAGTGATTTATGTCTTTAAATGCGAGTCTATGGTTTCTCAAATTGTATATAAACTGTATCAAATATAGCTGTTTGTTATTTAGATTTGTGATTTCTATCTGATGTGTTTTGACAATACAAAAGTTATTTTAATATAACCTTGTGTGGAGTTCCTTTTGTGGTGTGCCTAGTATGTTGTTGCTGTTGTGTGCTGGCGCAAATGCTTTACACATTGCCTCCGAGTTTAGCCTCACTGCTTGTGCCAAGCTACCAAGGGGGTGAGCAGGGGTTATCTTGGCGTGTGACTCCCTTGCCCTGACTAGAATGGTGGTTTCTGCCTGGCTTTGGCGTCAGCCTTGGCCTACCAGAAATAGCCAGTTCTAACATTGTTGGTCAGTGGTGCGGATTTGGACTTGTGTTTGCACAGCGCCACAGCGACAGCTGGCTACATTACAAAACTCTGCATTTTTCAGATAGTCACATGTTTGGGATTATTTTTTGTGATTTTGTTTTTCCTCAAGAGTGTCATTTTCAGATGGTGTTCCTGCGCTTTATGTTTAGTGGCAGATGAGAGAAAGTGACAGGGCGGGACGCCAGTAGAAGGGGGAGGTTCCCATAGATAAGGAATCCCTTGCTGGGTCCAGTGGCCAATCCCTATTCCTGTTCCTGTGTGGGTAGATGGAAGAGAAGGAGTGTGGAGGAGAAATGGCTTGCTTGGGAGGGTGGTTATCCCCTGAGTGTAGTGTGTGTGTCTGGATTCCCCAGTATGGTAGAATCCAGTGGTGGCAGCTAAAATATGTCAAGTGCGTGAAGTCCCATTCCCAGTTCCCAGAGTATGGTGCCTGGTGCACAGTAAGAGGGGTACAGGTTGAGAGTTAGAGGCAGTGAGGAACTGTCTCACCAGTCTGGAGGGGGAGTGTGTGGATGAGTGGTGTCTTGAACTGGAGGAGTTGGTGTGAGTTTTTTTTAAGGAGCTTGCACATGAGGTGTACCTCTGGTGGTGTGCAGGAGGTCCTGCAGAGGCACTGGACAAGAAGGTGGATGTCTGGCGGTGTGCTAGATGTCTTGCAGAGACATTAGGGAGTGATTCTAAAAGTAGTGGCTTGTGTATCTGATGATCCTGTGTAGGTGAAGAGGTTCATATGTAGCCCAGCTAGGTCCCATTAGGATGGTAGGGGTGTAAGGGCTCACGTCCTGTCTCAGTGGAGGCGGAGTGAGTGTGGGACGGTGTGTCCCATGTTGGCCCGAAACCCTGTCTCTGGCCTGGAGGGTTCCCCCGGGAGCGTCAGGTCAGGGGCCTAGGCTGTACTTACAGGTCATTTGAGGAGGATCTTCCTGTGTCTAGAGGACGGGGAGTGTCTGTAATCAGAACTCCGGCGGTCCTGGTGTTGAGGGGTACCGCTCCTAAGTGGAGGGTACAGAACTCTGGAAGGGGGTGCAGAGGGGCGGTGTACTTCTGACCCCGGTGCAACTGAGGGTTTAGATCCTAGGTTGGGGGATTAGGAAGCTTCCAGGTCAAGAGGAATCTCTACCAAAGTGGATCAGCTGAAGAGATTGAGGGGGCTGCCCTTGCTGTGTGTTCTGGGGCCCACCTGCAGTTTGTTGTTTCCACTAAGGTAGAGGAAAGGGGACTTTGTTGTGTGCTGTGTCCCCCCACCTGCTTGAAGAGGGACTGTGCTGTGTGCTTTGTACCTCAGAAGTGAAATAGTTTCCAGGTGGTAGACCAGTGATGGAGTGAGCTCTTGATCTGGTGGGAGAGTTGTGTTCTGGTGAGTGCTTCCCTGTGAGGGTGCGTAAACCCAGAAGTAGAGGTAGGGTGGGGCATGCTTGCCTGTGAACTCTGGTCAGCCTGAGGGTATGGTCCCTGGGTTGAAGGATCAGTGGTAGTTGTAGCTACACTGAGAGGGAGAGTGGAGAATGGCTATTGTGTGCCAGGGGTTACTGCCCCCCACTCTGTGGTTTGGACAGGACCTGTGACATTTGGATGGCCTAGGGCCTGGTCCTGGCTGTGGATAACTAGTGTGTACCATTGGGGTATCCTAGTTGGGCCAGAGAGCTTTTGTTGAGAGACATCTATGTGGGCTCAGAGTGGCGAAAAACCGGAGGGTGTCCCTGCCGTGCGGGCCCGTGTCCGTGTTTTGTCGCCCATAGCAAGGAAGCCCATCAGTGGAGTGATTGGTCTACCCTGCGTTTTGGCTGGAAGGGGGTTGTGTTGGACCTGGCCCTTTTGGCAGGTTCACCCCGAAACTTTTTGCTTTTTCCTAGCCTGTTTCTAGAACCTGGTGTTGGTGATTTTAGGCCTTTGCGCACTTTTTCACTGTGGTACAGTGTAAAGTGCGTGTGCTCTCTGTGTATGTGTGGTGAGTGACCTGCCCTCCCATAGGAATGAATGGGTAATATGTATGCCCATGGTAGTTCCTGGTATGTGGGGAGTGCAGGGTCGAGTTTGAACTCGTGAGATTGAATGCTGCGTAATGGTCTAGGCGGCATGATTGTGTCTAGTCTAGAAGTGCCACTTTGAGAAGTTGGTATATTTGTGTAATTTGTGCCTGGCGTGTGATTGGCTGGTGAGCCTGGCCCAGAGTGCCTGGGCCAGTTTGTGGATTGACTGTCTGGTTTGAGGATGACAGGGGCTGCAGAGCCCCCAGGAGGTTGTCTGAGTCAGCCCGTGGATGAAAGGCAGCATCTGCTGCCAGGGAAGTGGGTGGAGATAGCACCTGAGAGTGAATGAGGCCGTGCCTGCCTGCCACAATGCTGGCTCCACCTCCCCGCTGGGCGACTGTCACCTCTGTCCCTGATACTGAAAGGACTTCCCTATAACCAGTTCTAGCTGGTTCTCACACTGCCTACACAAAGACTTCAAAGACTTTTCTGTGTATAAAAAGGGGCTGTGTCCCCTTCCAAAATGTTCTTGTTTCCGACTTGAATCTACCAGGGGCGGGCGCTGCCCAGCCCCTGGATGCCTGGAGGACTTCTGGGGGACCCCTCTACCTTGCCTGGGCAGATGGGGGGACTTTGCTTTGCCCTGGGATCCTTTGGACCTTCTTTCTATCCCCCCAGGACTTTGCTGGACTTTTCCTGATTCCCCCTAGCGCCTGGGAGCGCTTTGTCCTGCTTCCAGCGCTTGAGAGCGCTCTATTTCGCCTGTAGCGCTTGGGAAGCGCTTTATGTGGCTGCTAGCGCTTGTGAGCGCTTTATTTTATTTATAGCGCTGGGAGTGCTGCAATTTTCCCCTCAGCGCGTGGTAGCACTGTTATGGCCTTCCGCGGCTGCCCACGCCGCGTATTCATTTTTTATTTATTTATCTCGCCGGAGCCGACCCCTCGGATAATGATTCCCCGCCTGCCTGCCTAAGCGGGTCCGCTGCGCTGCCCGCAGCGACCCGAAAGTGGTTGGCCGGCCGGCCAATCCTGGGGCACCCGGCCGGAAGTCCCGCTCCCGCAGCCCGGGTGCCGAGGAATGGCAGCCGCGAGGCGAGGGTAGAAAGAGGAGAAGCATGGCGGTTCTGCAGGGCTCCCATGAACGGAGGGAGCCCTGCGGCAGAGGAGGAATTGACCCCGCGGTGTCCCGGGTCCCAGGAGGGGGCCCGGGTGACGCCAGAGATGTGCTGCCGCCTGCCCGAAGGAGCCCCGCCGGAGGAGAGCAGCCGGTAAGTGTAGACTGGCTGTGGGGCTCCGGGCGTGTGTTGTTGTAGCGGCGAGTGAGTAGACACAGAGCCAGGGGTGCATTTAGGGCGGCCCCGGATGGCAGCGGGCCAACCCAACGTGGTGAGGATGTCACAGAGCCTGAGAGGCTCCAACATCCCGGGGGCATTTTTATTTCAGAGCCCGAGGCGCCCGGGGGCAGTTATGTATTCAGAGCCACGAAGGCTCCCTGGGGGCATATTTGGTGTAGAGCCCCGAGAAGGCTCCGGGGGCCATATTAGTTAGAGGGGGCGTCGGGGCACATTGCCGGTGCCCGCCCCCTCCTACCTGCGAGGGATGTGTTAAGAGCGTCGAGGGCTCCATCGGCCATAATTGTTTAAGTGCTAATCACCACTGGGTATGGGCTCCCAAGCAGCAAGGCCAAACCCTGCCTTTAGTTGTATTACAAAAAAGATGCCAATGCTGCTCATCTAAGTTTTAGAATTATTATTTCATTCTACACATACGAGGAAAACACTATGTGAGAGGAGTTTGATTTTTAGAATCAATCTTTTTGATTGCACATTTTATTTCAACTTAACGTTTTCATTTAGTTATTCTGTTTACATGTTGCTTTCTGGCACTTGGTTATAGTGTGGAGTGGCTGAGCTTCACTTGTTATATATCTGATCCTCTTTTTGCTTGTGTTTTGGTATCTTGTTCCTGTCATTCATTTATTTTACATATTTTTATTGTTTTTTTCTTAACATGCAATGATAATAACAGTGTGCAGGCTATCTGTTTGCTGCTTGCTGCTTGGTGTGTTCCTGTGATTCATGATAACAGGACAACCAATGCCTCTACCACCGAAGGCAGCTGCGTTTTGAGGCCACTGTTTGCAGAGCCATGCACGCAGAAGGCTTGCTAAACATTTAAACAAAGTCCTGGGCCCACATTAAGGGTAGAGAACAAGAATGTCAGTCCATTCCAAACGTATTGTAGGTACAATAATCACAAAAGGTCGACATCAGTGGATACTTTTTTTCTGCTTGTATTTAGCGAAAATCCTTCATACAGTAACATCATAGGAAAAAAACAGCCGACACGTGTTTTGTCACCTGGGTATTCACCCGTGACTCATCAGGGCTGTAAAGCTACAAAAGCGTGGACTCGCAAAACCGGTGATAATTCCAACCCGCTAATTCCAAACTGGCGTGTGTGGGTAAAAAAAGGGGAACGAGTAGAAAAGCGGTGTGCCAAGGATAAAGGCAGGAGGGGGCAGGGACGTGTGGGTCTCTTGCCCGTGGAGACCGGACCAAGTCAGGGCTAGCGGGCGGGTACGTCCGTCCTATGACCACCGAGGTAAATACAAACAGAAAAAAAGTATTCACTGGTGTCGACCTTTTGTGATTATTGTACCTACAATACGTTTGGAATGGACTGACATTCTTGTACTTTACCCTTAATGTGTGCCCAGGACTTTGTTTAAATTCATACAGTGTGGGCCTTTGCCCTCACTTTCAGGGGTTGTTTGGGTTCCCCCTGACCTGGTTAGCACCATATCTAATTTTTACTTTCTCACACTACTGCTTACTGCCTGGAGCGCCATTTTTCCTGTTCACTTAAACCCTAAACTGAACTGTTAGGCGTGCTAAACATGCCTTGCAGGTAAGCCCGCGGTACAAAAGGGGGGTGGTGATGGACGGAGCATCTGAATCAATCAAACACTCACACCCAGTCAAAAGATCTGGGTTTAATCCATCACCGTTCTGTAGCCCACTCTACCACCCCAGTTCAGATATGGCTATATGCAAATCAGTCTGACCCTGTGCCTCATGGGAACAGTCCAGCCCCAACTGCCAAGCCATGTCTTCCCTGGACCGGAAACAAGCTTCCGAGGACTGGTTTCTGGCATTCCAGCCGTCTTCAGCCCGGCTTGCTTGAATTCAGTGGCAAAGTGAGCAAGGGACTCCCGTCTGAGCATACCCTGCCACACTTATGGCGGCCAAAAGCGGTACAAAAGGGGGTGGTGATGGACGGAGCATCTGAATCAATCAAACACTCACACCCAGTCAAAAGATCTGGGTTTAATCCATCACCGTTCTTTAGCCCACTCTGCCACCCCAGTTCAGACATGGCTATATGCAAATCAGTCTGACCCTGTGCCTCATGGGAACAGTCCAGCCCGAACTGCCAAGCCATGTCTTCCCTGGACCGGAAACAAGCTTCCGAGGACCGGTTTCTGTCATTCCAGCCGTCTTCAGCCCGGCTTGCTTGAATCCAGTGGCAAAGTGAGCAAGGGACTCACGTCTGAGCATACCCCTGCCACACTTATGGGTCTGAGCATACCCCTGCCACACTTATGGCGGCCAAAAGCGGTACAAAAGGGGGTGGTGATGGTTGGCGGTACAAAAGGGGGTGGTGATGGACGGAGCATCTGAATCAATCAAACACTCACACCCAGTCAAAAGATCTGGGTTTAATCCATCACCGTTCTTTAGCCCACTCTGCCATCCCAGTTCAGACATGGCTATATGCAAATCAGTCTGACCCTGTGCCTCATGGGAACAGTCCAGCCCGAACTGCCAAGCCATGTCTTCCCTGGACCGGAAACAAGCTTCTGAGGACCGGTTTCTGGCATTCCAGCCGTCTTCAGCCCGGCTTGCTTGAATCCAGTGGCAAAGTGAGCAAGGGACTCACGTCTGAGCATACCCTGCCACACAGGTAAGCCCAGCTGGTCTAAGTGTATACACAGGGTCAAGGTAGCTATTGGTTCTTCTTCTGAATAGGTTAAAGATGTGTCTTATTTAAACATGGGAGGATTTCCTTGCACTTCAACCATGCACAGGTGAGTATCTTGCTGCCTTGTTAAAGTTGTGCCTGTTTTCACTTATTCCGAGCACTGTGAGCAGCCTTGCATGTCTATCCTTTTACCTCACCAGCTCTTTCTGCTATTATTTTAAAAAGTACACTGATCTTTCAACAGTGTTTACAAATACGGCCTTCTTTTAAAACTAGATTTTGCGACTATTATAGAAATCTGGTGCACGGAATCATAAAGATTCCATATCGTCTGTGCATGCAGTGCCCCGTCCCCTGTTTATGAAGTTACTCACCGGAAGCAATTGCTGTTATTGATGGTGGAGAAACCTTTTTAACATGAGAAGTTTTTGATGTCTCAAAACTTCCCTAGAGTTTAAATAATTGCAATCAAAGTCGTAATTTCATCCGTACGCACCTTACCTTTTGGTGTGAAATGCTGTTTAATATTACACACTTTGGGGGTCTATTTCAGAGACTGCTGCTACGTTTGTTTTGGAATCTTCCAGACCTTTTTTTGGCCTAGTTCTATCTTTGGACTGCGTGCATAAGTCATTCGAACGGTTGTTATATTTTTTACCTCTTCTCCATCCTAGCTCTGCCATTATGTATAGGGCCCAAACCCATTTGATGAGTCATACTCTGGACTTATCTTCTCTTCTACCATCTGTATAATATTAAGACCTACTTTCCCTCTTCATTATTTAAGCCATTTGCCCCTCCCTTTTCTTCTCACTGGCCTTGGGATAGCCGTCCTAACCCAGATTTCATCTGCACCTCTAACCTACAGGTCTTTGTGCAAATTTACTGTGACTAGTTTTAATCTAGCCCTTTTCAGTCCACCCTATATTCTGTCTCCAGATCCTACAATTACATTCTTGGGTTTCATTGAATAGGTATTAGCTGCTAGTTCTGCTGTGAAAGAACACTCCACTTTCAGTTTCAGTTGAGTCTCCAAATGTATTCATTAAAAGAGTTGTGAAAGTGGAGAAAAGGGATTCCCTCAGCATCTACTAAGTATTCAAGCTCACTAGGGCAAGGTGAAGCACACGATCTATTCCCTAATACAGAAGTTTCTAGAATAGGCCAAATGTCTGAGAGGCTTTGCTACTACAACAAGCAGGCTTTGGGATAAGTTCAAGAGCATAGGAAGCGAGCAATCTTTTTATAGTATCCGCACAGGAGCACACTTTTGTACAGAAGCAGCACCTCTGAGAAATCAAACTTCAGGTGCCAGGGGAGCTCCTTGTCTTAGGGACAGGAGCTGTCAGTTACAAGATTTTACTATGGACAAGAAACATGGTTCTTTTATACGGTCTGTATTAAAGGGCTCCCATCTTGATGTAGTTAAGGGATCTAAAAAAATCCCTGCAAGTCGCTCTATCGCTGGAGTATTAGTCTCACATGAGCAATGTTCACAATACAACTAAAGACATATTTGTTATTGCTATGGAGCAATCTGATCATTATTGTAAGTAAGAGCAAATGCCTTTCTCCTTAAACAGGCCCATTATAACCACTATAACTAAGTTCATAGTGGCAATTATAATGCGCACAACCCCACCATAATAAAGTCAATCAATTAAAGTCATTTGAGAATTATAGTGTTTTAGCACCAATCAGACAGCGTATTCAAAAGTTCCGCTCAAAACTGGCTAAGGGCCCTGACTTCAAGCAGCGCACGAGGGAGGCGAGAGATGCACGTTCTAAATGGTGCAAACATTGAATACATTGCCAATACACATATGCAGGGAGTCAGGTCTTGTCTTCTGTACAAATAGACTAAAGAAACCTTTCCACCCCCTTGTGGATATTATAGTAAAGGATGGCATATGGGCCAACTTTCACTTCTCAGACCTTAAGGAGTAGAGTACCATTCCGATTAAGTACAATGTAAGCGTGGGTGTGGATCCATGTGTCCCAGCTACTCAGGTGCTCCCTTACAGCCCATTTGCTTTGCTCTTTTGTGCCAGCGTCACATTGGCAGTAGCCTAATTTCCATCTTTTACCACTCCTGTGCCTCCCTTTTGACACCCCTTGCGTAGCAGCTTTACTCCAACGCTTGAGGTTCCCTTGCCACGTCACTACATCTTACCATACCTATGCCCATTTTGCATTGATAGCACTGTGCTTCTTCAATCATCTCTTTGCTCCTATTAACTATCGCCACTCCCACCTTTTCACCTCCCTAATCCTGGCCACCTACATGCTGCTGATATCCAAGTACCTCCCTTAGCACCCCTCATTCAATACTCTCTCCCTTGCCCTCCCATGCTCCTTTCCATCCACATTCATCCTTAACATTGACAGTGCTCCTTGCCACTCCTATTCAGTCTTGGCATGCCTGTACAACATTGACACCCTTGTGTCTTTTCTACCACATCCTTATCACAACTGTCCCACCTTTCCTTTTCTTCATGTGTGCCTACTTGCATTCCTTGTGCCCTCTTAACACCCCTCTCTTATCAATCAAGTACCTTGCTTCTTCCTTCCTGATTTCATGGTTATCCATGTGTTTCACTGTGCTTTGCCATTACTGCCTCTCTTGTCTTATTATGAGGCTGGTCTCAAAGGCACTTTGGAGTAAATAAAGCTGCACTACTATAGTACTCATTTACATACACTTACGTTCCCTGTGAATTGGCAACAAAACATCTAAGATGGGATTAATATGAAAACATTCAGGGAAAAGTTGTGCAATTTCTACAAATAGAAAGGGCTGTGTCCTCTTTGCTTTTTTACTAGTAGGGAGTTGGACATTTGGGGCTGATTTACAAAGGCATGTAAGACTGTGTAAAATAGTAGTCCTATAATATTCATTCTCTTTTTAAAAACATTTTTTTTTGCAGAAACACTGTAAATACCCGCCTTCAAAGCGCACTACATTCTATCCGCGTTAAGGATAGTCGAAACAGTTGTAGAGTGTTACACAGCCATTCAGCCCACATCCCAGAGGTCGGGCGGCAGATGTCAATCATTTGCTGACTTTACATTTCCAAGAACCTGCGCAGGCAATTAACATCCAGTAACTCCTCTGCATTTTTACTTTTACCCCTCCCCACCCCCCTCCCAACTTGTCCTTGTAACTGAAAGTTGTTCTACAGTCATGGACTTAGTCACATCATACACTTCTGGCTGCGTTTGTGGACATTGCTAACTACATTGACTCGACAATGTACAGCCCTTTCTCCCCATCCCCACACCACCCCGTATGCATCCGTATGTTATCCATTTCACAGTTCCCCGCATCTCACCTCCACTCTCCATTGGTCTCCTTCAAGGCTACCTCTCTGGCCCCTTTCCAAACTCCGGGTCCGTGGCAGTCCCGTTCTCCCCTCTCCCGGGTCGTCCCGCCTCCGTGCACCCCCTCCAATCCATGGTATTGCCTCCATTTGGTCCACACTCTTCGGAACTTTTTGGGGCAACCTCTAGCCTTATAGGTCACTCTTTCTGCCGCCATGTACATGTCTAAGCACCTTCTCCATTCCTCAATGTCTGGTGTTTCTGGGGCCCCCCAGTGTCTCGCGATGTCCCTTTTGGCCACCACCAGTGCTAATACTAGGAAAGTAAGTAGAGGGCGTGGCAGGTCCACCTCGTTCGTCATGCCTAGCAGAGCCAGTTTTGGTTCCTGTACTAGTTCTACTTCTAGGACCTCCCCTAGCTCAGTGAAAATGCTTGTCCAATAGGTTTGTATCCTGTCGCAAGCCCATATGTTGTGTGGTAGAAATCCCCTTGTTAGTGCCGACACCTGAGGCACGCCGGGTCGTCTATTTTCCCCATTTTAAGGAGTCGCACCCTATCGAAATAAGTTCTGTGGAGCACATTTAACTGGATGAGATGTAGCCTTGGTTTTATTGCCACGTCTCGGGGATGCATTAGGATGATCTCCCAGTCTAAATCCTCCATTTCCCCCACTTCCGCTTCCCACACTCCCCTAAGTTTCATTAAGTCACCCAGTAAGTTATTAGTCAGTGTTTTATATGTTAGTGAAACCGCCTGGTCCAGTATCAGTTCCTGGAGGAGTCTGCCCTCCAGTGGCGCATATTCCGGTATCTCTGTGAGTATGATATTCTGGGCCCTCCAGGCATGTCTCAGCTGTGTGTGTTTAAAGCTTTGTGATTGGTGTAGTCCAAATTCTGCCTGGAGTGTCTGGAAGGACTTCAACTCTCCCTTTGCGATCACGTCTCCAATGCTTGAAATGCCGATGTCATCCCACCTTTGGAAGCCCCGTAACTTACTGAGTTCTTTTAACCATCTACAGTGCCATAGCGGCGTCTGTCTGGTGGGTCTCCCTTCCCACCCCATACGTTTAGTGGCAGTGGTCCAGGCTCTCAGTGTGATTACCGTTGCCGGCAGGAGCGACGCCCTCGCCTTACCACCATAAAGATAGTACAGTATGTTGTGGGGTGACATTTTGCACCGTTCTAGTGCGTATGTCGGGTGGTCCGCCGGGGCGTGGATCCAGTCGTTTACCGGGGTCAGGTGTTCTGCCCAATAGTAGGCCTCCAGGTTGGGAAGCGAGATTCCTCCGCTATATTGATGGCGTTGGAGTGTCTGCAGGGCTATCCGCGGTTGTTTACCTAACCATAGGAAGGTACGAAGGTCCACATGAATTTTAGAGATCGCCCTGGCCGGGAGTGGGTAATATTCATTTTGGAGCGCGTACAGGAATTTTGGGAGGGTGATCATTTTGTACATAGCCGCCCGACCCAGTATGGTGAGCGGCAGTTGTTTCCACCTATTCATATCAATCACCACCTTGTCCATTATCCGCTCTATGTTTTTACGGAAAGAAAGGTTCCTGTCTAGGGTGATATATATACCGAGATACTGAAATCCCTCCGAAGTGTTGATCAATTGCTCCGGCAAGTTCCCCCATCTCTCCATCCCCTGTGGATCATAAATAACAGACTTATGGCAGTTTATGGTGTGGCCTGCCCTTGCTCCAAACTCATCCAGCTCCCTAAACAGCTCCGGTATCGTGGTTTCGGGTTTAGTGATGTAGAGGAGCACATCATCGGCATAATGCAATATTTTTTCCTGCGCCGCGTCAGAGGCCTCCCGTTTAAAGCCAGATATATCTGGATTCTGTCGTATTTTTGCCGCCAGAATTTCGATAGTTAGCGTGAATAGTAGGGGGGATAGCGGGCACCCCTGTCGCGTTCCTCTTTCAACGCGAAACTCTCTAGATAGTCTCCCATTCACCCGTACTCGTGCCCTTGGTGCAGTGTATAGGAGCTGTATCCACCCCTGGAACTTGGGGCCGAAGCCGAACCTTTGTAGCGCCGCCATGAGAAAGGGCCAGTGCACCGCGTCGAACGCTTTTTCTGCGTCTAAGGAGAGAAACCAGTGTGGTTCCCTTCTGCCCTTGACTTCTTGTAACCAATTGTGCGTTTGCCTGAGATTTAACTTGGTGGCTCTATCTGGTAAAAACCCCGATTGATCCATGTGGACTAGGTCGGGGATTACCGATCTCAGCCGGGTAGCTAGGATTGTTGCTATAATCTTCACCTCCATATTAAGGAGTGAGATGGGGCGGTAGGAGGCACAGTCATCCTTTGGTTTGCCCTCCTTGTAGATCGGTACAATGGTGGCCAGTGCGAGATCCGGAGGCAAGTTCCCTTCCCTATATGATTCGGTGAAGAGGGTTTTTAGGTGTCTCGTCAAGAGATCGGTTGTTCTTTTAAAGAATTCCGCTGGGAACCCGTTTGGCCCCGGCGTCTTACCCGTTTTCAGTTTGGTTATGGCCTCTGATATCTCGTCTAACGTGATATCTGCTTCCAGGGCTGTACACGTTTCGGAGGGCAGAGTGGGCAGCTCCGTATGTCCCATATATTGCAGCGCTACCTCGGAATTCCCCAAGTCTTTGGCCGCATAGAAGCATTCGTAATAAGACGCGAAAGCCTCCGCTATTTCGTCGTCGGTATTCACAGATCCCCCTCCCATCTATTTGACTTGTTCCACCCATCTAGCCGCCCTTTCTTTCGTACTCAGCCACGCCAGAAGCCTACCAGACTTATCCCCCACATGGTATAGACGGTGTAAGGTTGCTAAGGATTGTGTCCGTGCCTCGTTAGATACCACTTCTCTGTACTTCCTTTGTTTATCAAGCAGTTGTCTCAGAGTCCCTGCCTCTTTGCGTGTCTGGTATCCCTCTTCCAAGGACAATATTGTGGCTTCCAGGTCAGTTACCTCGGCTTGTTTTTTTCTGCGCTCCTCCCCTACCCTCATCTGTATTCTGTCTCGCAGGACTGGTTTCATCGCCTCCCAGAAAGTGACTCCCGAGGCGACTGTACCTTCATTCTCGGCTATGTACACCTTAATGTCAGCCCTAATGCCACATGCAATCTCCGGAGTCTGTAGATCCCAGGCTGCCAACCGCCATTCCTCACCCCCTATCCCCGTCACCCCTCCCACCTTTGTGTATAAGGGCGAGTGGTCCGAAATTCCCCTCGCTTTGTATTCTACCACATCACCTACCGTCAAGTGTTGCCTTGCCATGAATATATAGTCAAGCCTCGAGAAGACCGTGTGTGCTCCGGAATAGTAGGAGTAGGCCGTTCGCGTCGGGTGTCGCCACCGCCATACGTCAATGAGTCCTATGTTTGTCATTTGCTGTGCCAGCGATGTCTGTGTCCTCCCTCTGCGTGCGTGACCTGTACGGTCCAGCTCTTCTGACATTACATCATTGAAGTCGCCCCCCGCTATTTGTACAGTGTGTGCCGTATCCATCAGAATGGACGCAATTGCCTTGAGTGTACGTGCCTGTAGTTTTGGGGGTGCATAGACCGAGAGTATTGTGTACCTACGTCTTCTCCACAACCCCTGCACTCCTACATACGTGCCCTGGGGGTCGCTCCATGTGCGGGTGGTGTTGAACGGGGCCGATTTACGGATCAGGATTGCTACTCCTCTGGAGTCCGATGTGTACCCCGCATGAGCTAAGACCTTATAATGGCCCCTCGCTATGAAAGCACATTTATCTCCTCTAAGATGTGTCTCTTGGAGTAGTATGACATCTGCCGCAGCCCTCTTAAGGTATGCATTCACCAATCCCCGCTTAATTTTCGATCCCAGACCATTTACGTTCCAGGTTAAGATGGAGGTCCCCCTATCAATCTGATGCGGTATGTCTAATGTATCTGCCATTGGGGGGAGTTGTTCTCGACTACCATTCGTAGCGGTGGTGGATGTTTGGAGCGAAGTGTCGAAGTGTATGACTGTAGCTTTCCTCCCTTAGGTCCCCCATCCCAACTTTTCACTGCCCCCCCCCCCAACTTGTTTGAACATTGTGACCCCTTGCCCCCAGCCCCCCCCAACCACCCTCCCCTTCCAGACTCCTCCCCTTACAGGACAGAGCTTTCAGTGGGAGCCGGTCTGTCGCCCACCCGGTTCCCCCCCGCTGGTCACCTACACCTCCCCCTTCCCACCCAGTGAGAGCTTGGTGAGGTTACCAGTCCAGACCGTGCGCCTGAATCTAACAAACCAAGTCAAACACAAACGTTTAGAAAATGTAGAGAAAAAACAAGGGGGTAGTGTCAACTTGCGTGCCTCAGGCCGTCCCGGCCGCTACCGCTGGTGGACCACTCCATCATTGTTCATGAGTGTGAGTCTTGTGTGGCAGTGTCCGTCCGACTATTCTTGTCGGAGGAGTCCTGTTCTAGGTTCCGTATCTCCTTCACCAGTGGATGGACCGAGCCCATTCTCTCTCCTCGCACCTCCTCGTCGGCTTCCGATGCTCTGTGTTCTGCCTCTTCCTCTTCCTCACCCTCTGAGCGTATCTGCTTCCGATTACCTTGTAGTCTGGAGCCCACCGTGGATGATTCCCCAGGGGATTCCGATCGCCCCCTTCTTACTCCGGCAGAGGTGCGTGAGTGGTACGGTGTCCCGTGTGTGCGGGAATTCAGCCTTCTAGATTTCCGTCTTTGCATTCTCGGCAATCCCCACTGTGCATTGTCCATTAGGGACCTTTCCAGTTCTTCACGTCCAGCTGCTTCTCTGCCATTGAAAATTGGTCGTTCCTCTAGCCACTGCCAGGCATCGTCAGGGTGATTGAAGAATATCGATTTGTCTTTATATATCACCTTGAGTTTTGCTGGGAAGAGCAGCATGTAGGTGATGTTCAGGGTCCTGAGTTTCGCCTTTACCATATCAAAGGAGCGTCTCTGCTTCTGCACTTCCTGGCTGTAGTCCGGGAAAATCATGATGTTCATATTTTCAAGGCGGATCTCCCCCAATTTCCTTGCCTCCCTCAATATCAAGTCTCTGTCCGCAAAATTGAGGAAGCGTGCAATCACTGGTCTGGGTCTCGCACCCTCCGGAGGCTTCACTAACAGTGCCCTGTGAGCCCTTTCAACGACAAAGCACGCCGAAAAGCATGCCGATGGAAAAGTTTCGGTTAGCCATGTGTGAAGGAACGCCGCCATATTGCTTCCCTCAATTCCTTCTCTAAATCCCACGAAGCGTAGGTTATTGCGGCGCGCCCTATTTTCGGCATCATCCACTTTCCATTGTAGTTGTCTGTGTGAGGCTTGAAGTTCCACCATATCTTTCCGGAGTGTGGTCAGCGAGTCTTCCGCTTCGCCGATTTGCATTTCCGTCTCGGTAACTCTAGCCGACAGGTTCCTGAAATCTTGTCTTAGGAGAGTGACCTCCGACCCCACCTCTCCGATTTTGACCTCTAGGGCCGCTCGTGACTCCTGGATGTCCGATCTTGATGCCTGGATGGCTGCAAGCAGCCTGCCGGTGTCTACGGACCCCTCGGGCGCTGTATAGGGGATCTCCCTGCTCTGGCGTGGTGCCGCGAAGTTGTCCATCGGGCCCTGTTTTGTTTGTTTGGTTAGTGGATCTTTTTTCCCCATTGTCGGCCGTTTCAGGGCAGTACTACTCGCCTACTGCTGTCGTTAGAGTCCGCCGCACTAGGTCCAGGTGCCGGAGGTACTCTGCCCGTTTCGTGGCCCGCCGGCTCCGGTACCGTCAAGGTATTCCAGTCGTGCCCTTTGGATATACGATGCCAGCTCCCTCCTTCCTCTTCAGGTCTCGGTCTCACCACCCGGATGTAAGTCTCGTGGCCGCCTCTGCTGCCGCTCCGGGGTAGTGTCAGCGTCAGACTGGTTCCCCCGCTGAAGGTTACCAGCATTCCATATTGGGCACGCTCGCTTCAGGGTTGTATAGTAGGCAGATATCTCCCTCCACGCACCTGGGTATGCCGGGTCCAACCTCTTGCAGTCTTTATTCCCTGTGCACTCGCAAGGGGGGTTCGGGGTCTGTGTCTTTCCCACGCCGGGACTATGGTAATGTCACCTTTGACTATCTGGAGTAGGTTGTAAGCACGTGCTGCACCTAGTTGCAGGCCCTAGTTCTCTCTCTAGTGGGTGGCCCTTTGAGTCTCTCTGGTCGGGGAGTCACGTCTCACACCTCCCTCGCCCTGCTTGCAGCCGGTGTCACCCTCTTAGTGCAGTCTACGTGTGCCAGGCTTATTTAGAGCTGCCGGGTCTCCCGCTCCCCCTAGTTTCAATCGCTCCTCAGGCGGGACATCTCCCTACTCCATCTCAGGGTCCCCGGTCTGCCCCTGTGAGGTATTCGTGCTCTCTCCGTCTCCCCTCACTGCGTCGCCATGTCCGGAAAGGCGTTGCTGGGCGCCCGCCGTTTTTGGTGAATTTTTCTGTCCCGTGAACTCCCCTGTTGCTGCGCGGGGTCTCCACTGGTCCACGTCCCCCTCTGCGGCACCGGCGAGCTAACCGGGGGCTCACCGACTGCCGCCGATGCCTGCGGTTGCCATCTTGGTGCCGGGTGATTTGGGCACCGGGGGGCTCACTCCTTCAATGTGTGGCCGTCCGGACCTCTCCACCGCGGGGTCCACTCCCTCCCTCCTGGTCCTTGGCTCGCAGCGGCTCCGCCGTCCTTCTCTCGTCTCCCGGTCACCGGCTCCAGATCACGCCGCCATCTTGGTAAAGGATCGCCGGGTGCCGGTACCGTCTTCGGCCGGAGGTCCGGCCGGTGAACTCCCTGAGCGTCTCCCAGTGCCTCGCGGAGCCCAGCGTCACTCTACTCGCTGCGGTGGGGCCATTCACGTACCTCTTTCCAGCTCCGTTGCTGACACTACACCGGCAGCGCCATCTTGCCTCTTCGGCTCCTTTCCCGGCCGGCGAGCTAAAACTTCGATTCCGCAGCTCCAGAGTCACTAGCGGGTCCCCTGGGGTCGCGCAATGGTGTCAGAGTTGCTAGGTACTCGTGTACTGACGTTTACATGCGAGTGGTCTCTAGTTTAAAGGCGGATTGTGGTGTAGGCGGCCGGGAGCTCCCGGACTGCACGTCTAGCTCGGCATGCTGCTGGCCACGCCCCCCTATAATATTCATTCTCATACTCAAAATGCTTTGAAGAATATTCCTCACTGTGTCCCCTTGCCATCCCTGCGCTGCCATAGCCGCCCATTTTCTACCTTTCTACTTCTCTAGCTTAAACTTTGCCAGGCCCAGTGGCGTCTGCCTCTGAACAGGAAGGGTGGGGTGGTTGGGGGAACAGGAGGGAATGGATAACAAAATAAATAAAAATAAACTTACCTTCGCCGCCGCACAACTCTCTTCTGTCCTCTTTATCTGCTGGAGTGGTAAGCACCGTAAGCACCTAGGCCCCCCGTACTCTCCCAGCCTATCACGAGGCAGCATGAGCAGCGTCGTGATGGGTCTGAGCAGCCTTTTTGGCGACTCGGGCAGTGCCTGGGAACCTGGGCATGTTCTCCATGTGGCTGTGATACAAATCCCTGTGGAGAACATGCTAAGTGTGCATGACGGTTTGTTCAGCCCAAACCGTCATTTGCACTTAGAGGAGTGCAAAATACTCTGCTCTGGCATCACAGAGCCAAGCCCCACCCAACCTGGTTCCGAGTCCAGCATAGAAAAATAAAATGATAATAACTTCATGTTATCATTTTCTTTTTTGCACTGCTGAAATAGCAGTGGGGCTCCTCCACCTTTGCAGAGTAGCCGCCACTGGCCAGGCCATTCTTCCATAACTGTGCTCCCTTGTTATCACTGTGTTTCACAAATTAGCTATAGTCTTTACTTCCACACCCCTGTGTTTCTATTGTAATCCATTGCCATATAGCTATACCCATACTGTGATTGCTGTGCTGTGCTGGGGAACTTTAGTTGCCTTTGGTGAATGACTCAGTGTCTCATTTTTGAATAAATGTTTTGTTTTACTGCTAGAACATACACTTCTAAACTAAAACATTGAGGAATCATAAATTGTGTTTTATTATACAAGTCTATTCCTTATTACAAAAATTCAAGAAATACTTTGCAGGCATGACGCATAGCTTTTTTTATTTTTCGAAAATACATATTTTGTATGTTTCTCAGTATCAATATTGTTATTTAGAATTGATCCGTTGGTAAATTTTACTTTGTTCCTTGAAAATATAAACACATTGATATGAGCGAACCTTAATTTAATATACAGAAAATAAATTTGCAATGTAATAACAACTCTTTTCCTGGTTCCCAAATTGTTTTCTATGGATAAGTTTGACATACTTCTAAATTTTCATTCGTAAGTCATACCAGAAAGAAAGTTTTATGATGTGGGTCCTCGTTTTAATGTATGTATTTAATTAAAAAATGGCATAGAGTTGTAATGCTTGTAGATCATTTAAGAGGACCGAGATTGAATAAGAGAACCTTATTTCAGTTTTAGTTAGTTCCCAAAATATTGCTGTCCTAGATCCACTCAGAACATGGTATTTCGTCTATGTAATAGATGGAGAACAAGGAACATATTTCACCAGTATTGCTCAGGTGAATTTGACTTGTAAAATGTTTTACAGACACTATTGAAGTATTGAGTAACGATGTCTCTTTGCTTTTTGACTTGCAGGTACTCTACACGCCTATTATGTAGCACAAGGAGTACTTCTATAACATATTCAAGATTAATTACAAAGATGCACCCCTCCAAGGATAAGAAGGCAGAGAAACTGATACCATTTTTCAAACCACCAGTGCCTAAACAAAAAACAAGTGCTGAAATTATAACTGAGGCAAGGAATGCACTAAGGACTATAAAAACTCAAAGGCCATTTACTCCAAGGGATGAACAAAGAAAGCTTTTTGGACCTGCATCTTCTAGAACACCAGAAAACAGACCACCGTCGACTTTCAGGTACGGAACAGATCTCTCGTTATTAGTCATTTGGGTGTCACCTTAATAGGGCTCATCTACAGACGGACCTATTGTATATAACACATAACAATATTTAGAGCGGGTTGAGTAGTCGAGCCCTATGTTCATGAGTGGGAGGCTCTGTTGTCTGTCTCAGTTGTATTATCTTGATTCAGTGGTTTTCCTTCCTCTTCCTTGATTGTCCTGCCCAGGCGCCTATCAGTCTCACAATGTTCTGATTGGAAGAATAGTATCTTTCTGCTGCATACCTGAGGGAGCTTAATTTATTTAGTATTGCCCACTCCATGTGAGTGCATTTGATGCATTTCTTTTGTTGATCTCACTTCACACTTTTTCTGAGTTATTCAAGCTCTCCCTGGCACTCTCTTACCCACTCCCTCACTCTGTCCTCCCCATCCCACTTCCAGTGGTACATTTTGTTATTATTTTCATGAGAGATGTGCTACCTGTCTGCTTGTTTCCTTCCCTTGAGCTCACATTTTCCCTGATGCTCCATATCCTTCGGCCCAAGTTTAATAAATTTTTACTGCTTTTTTTCTGAGGGACCAGTTGCTGGAAGTGCTGCTTACTTCCTTTTTTGTGCTTTGCACATACTACTTTTGAATTATTTTAAACATTTTAATTCACTTTTCTCACATAGTCGCCTGCCATGTTAAAATTGTAAATTATGTGCATATGTTGACATGCGTCATGGCGCACGTATTTGCATGCGTCCTGACGCATATATATCAGCGGCCATACATGTGTGCATCTTAAGTCATGCGATTGGCAGCAAGCATTGGCAGAGCCACTTGCGTAATCTTTTATAACCTAGACCTATTCACTTTGCCAGTGATTGCTTTCTATTGTATGCAAGGGACTGTTTTATATTTTAGCCCAGCTCACAATTTTAGTTTTCTTCCACATAGAGCTCTCTGGGTTTCATTACACCAGTGGGTATCCCAAAGACCTGTTGTAATACGTATTGCCCCTACATCATTCTCCATAATCCTGCCTCGTAGTAATAACATTGTTTTTGCTTTCAGAAATCAAAGTATAGCTATAGAAACCTACCTGCTATTTTCCAGTTGTTTGGTTGGTGCCCCATGAGGGACTTTCTTTAAGTACTTTATTTTTCAAAAATTACTTCTTTGATATATTTACAGTGCAGCGTCCACTCGTTCCTGAAGATGTGCTGGGTTTGTGTCTCTTGGCCAAAGCACAGTTTTAGATGTTGCTTAGCAATGTGCAGCTCTTGTTCCAAAGTGCATTTTCTAGTTGTCTCCTGCCAGAAATCCACAACTTACCACACCTATGTATGCTCTCTCGATTGTGGAGATTTTGAACGCAGTCCTGATGCAGACCTGGGTGATCCTGCTAACCTTCTACCATTACATATTTCTAAGTAACCACTTGACTGTTGAATCTATATTTATGAAAGGCCTTTGTGTTCAGAACACCCTAGCACATTTATGTTTTTGTGGCTAAGCAGAGCCCGCATGTCTGGCCGCTAGGTCGCTCCTCCCACCTTCCCACTCTGCACTCCGTTTCCAGACGCACTCACAGCCACTGAGCAGTGAAGCTATGTCACGGTGAGATGGTGTGCAGGCAGGCTTCAATTCAAGTTTCCCGAACTGGACACCGGTGGTGTTCCCGCATCAGGGGTGTTCCCACATCGGGGTTATATTTCAGTCAGTTGTTCTCCCGTCCATATATTGGGAGTTGCCACAGGTAGCCATGACACAAAATCATTGTGAATGTTATGCGCAGCGAAACGCTGCAAAAGGACACAACAGGCATCAAAGCATGTCCACTTCACAACAGACTGTTGGTTCCCTTGCTCGCGTTCAGTTGTTCTGGGGGAAATATCAAGGGGACGAAGTTGGTGTAACACTGTGGTGATAAAGTGTTTAAGGAAGGCATTCCGGGACTACTTGTTCACTGAAGTCACACTGAGATACTTTCTAAGAAGGCTGTTAAGCCTGGGAGGAGTTCATGACTATAAAGCCTGTCATCAAGTGTCAGGACGTGCCTGCCTAATATCTGTTGTGTCCAAAACCAGTGCTATGTATGGTCTGTGTTACTGTTTCGGCTTGGGAAAGTGACCAGGAGACTGAAAGACATTTTGTTCTAGGCTATCTTCTGTATAGGAGCATGGTTGAAAAGATGGATCTGGGTTTAGGTTTTTGCGGAGTGGTCGCATCTCAATTTGACCAGGTATTATGGTCCGATAGAAGATGATACAGAGTTAGCTTTATAAGCTTTCAATTGAGCCATACTGCCACCTTGGTTTGGGAGGGGATTTCAATTTTCCACAAAATGTGAAGTTGGATTCCTCAAATAACTTGCAAAGGCAGACAAAGCCCAAAACGTCAGCCTTATTATAATCATTCAAACAGGGTTTTGCCATGGTAGACCCATGGCGTCTTCGTTATCCGGACTTCAAGAAATTTACTTGTTTTTTGCAGCAGTTTAATACCGTGTCCGATTTAGATTTGTATGGTTTTTTTTGGCTAATTTAAATAGAAATTCAACCACCATTTTCCCCAATGCTTTTTCAGATCACTCCATAGACCTTCTTGAAACTGGTCTAGGTGTTGATTTAAACTCAAGGCAAAGATGACAGCTGGATAGATTATTGTTGGTAGATCAGGTTTGTTATTATTTGGTTTTTCCAAATAAACCAAAATGCGGCTTCAATATTGTCAGTTTTGGTCTCCTTTAAAGTTACATTTAGGTGGTGGACGATTGGTTATAAAGAAAATAAACCGGGAACACTCCGTGCGAATTCAGGAGCTGTAGGAAGCCCTGGAAAAGGCATCAGAGACAGTAAGAGCTCAGTCAGGCGTCACAGAATTTTAGGGATTTTTTTATTGCTGAAGAAATATGTAATGCTTCCAGCAGAAAGCATTTGAAAAGAGGCAACAGATCAGTAAACTTTTGGCATGGTCCACTAGGAGTAAAATGAGTCACAACTGCATTCATACTATTCTTAATCTATTTCCATCACTCAAACAAGTGACAAAGAAGAAATAGCACAGTTATTTTTATCAACCTTCAAGGACCTTTATTCTTGGTAGAGCAGGACCAATATCTTAGTTTGTTTGAGCTCCCTAAATTGTCCCAAACATATAAGAATAGTCTTATTGTGAAAATATATTTGTCCGACATAGCTTTTAATACAATGGCAAATGTAAAAGCACATGGGAGCAATGGTATTCCAACAGTATTTTATATAGAACTTGCTCCACAACTTCTAACTTTTTTGAAAGAATTATTTGAGTTGATGTTGCCAACTCTTTTACTGAAGCACTGGTAGTCCGCTTTCTATAAAAAGATAAGCTACCTCTTTATGTCAACTCATATCTGCTGATTAGTCTATTAAATATTGAATCTAAGCTTTTCACCAAAGTAATTGTGACACAATTAATGCCTGTGGTACAAATATTTATTCAGATAAACCAGATTGGGTTTATATCTGGTAGATCAGTATCGGCAATAGAAGCTATCTGGTCATCAAATATTTTTCCACAATTTAAAAGTGGTAATAATCTTAACCCCTTCAGTGCTAATGACAAGGGTAACTCGTCATGGAGTTTCCATTGATTTCAATGGAAAGTCAATGGACCTACATGCACACCCCTTAGCAGCCAAGTGGTTAATCGATGCTGAAAAGGCTTGCAACCTAGTTAATTGGGGTGCATTATTCAATATTTTAGCCAAATTTGATATCCCCAAGAAATGTAATCAATGTTTTATAATATGTGTCAGAGGTGCAGAGGTCAAGATGTTGATTAATGCTAAAGAGATTGGTGTGGTTGAAATAAATAGAGGTGATTGCCAGGGCTGTTCAGTGTCTCCACTTTTGTCTACCTTTTTTTATTGAGCCCTTGGCGGTTACATTATGCAACAAGCTTCTGATTAGTAACTCTTTGGAGGGGATGTCAAAAAGTACGATTTTTGTGATTGACATTATCTTATATCTCAAAGCAGACAAAAACAATACTCCAGGACCACTCAACATAATTCAGGAATTTACTGCGGTGGGTGGTTATAAGATCAACTACTCAAAATCGGAAGCCTTGTTCAGGGCAGAGGCGAGCGATAGTCCTCTCTATTTGCAACAACAGTTGGTTCCTAATTATCCAGTTCGATATTTGGGAAGTTTTCTAACCTCAGTTATTACATATCTGTTTCATCTCACTTATCTGACTGCGTTGAGGAAAGTTAAAGACTTATTGAATAGATGAGTACTTCTTCCATTATCTATTATTGTACGTGTTTCACTGATAAAAATATCGATTTGACCACTATTCTTTTTTTTGTTTTGCTACTGTTAAAATTAAAGTGAATAATTCATTTTTCCACAAATTCGACTCCCTCTTCAGTAAGGTTATATGGAGGAAAAAACATCCCAGCGTTCATTTGGCAGGATTACAATTAAATAAGGAACAGTGGGGGCTAGTGCTACCCAGGTTCAGGGTCGTCATTTACCATTGTTTTCAGATAGTACTGTGCAATCAATCGTCCGGGTCAGTTATTTGTCATTTTCTTCTGATCCAGATGATCAAGTGATCAGCGATAGATTTGCCAGCTTTTTTGAAAATTGCTAAATTACAGAACAAAACTAGATATAAAGTGGTCCATAATATGGTGTGTCATAGTAGACAGTTTTTAGGTAGTGGAGTATTCCTTTATGAAATGCATTTATTTTGTTAAATGAATGTAGATATATGCGATTGGTGATTTCAGGAACTCTTCTAGAAAGATGGAATGTTAAATGGCTTTGCTTAGTCGACATTTCTTTTTTTTTTCTTTTTTTTTTTTCTTTTTTTTTTTTTTACAAATCTGAGTTTGAGAACCTGGGCTGAGCTTGAGTTAGAGCTGCAGCTCGTGCATTGGATTCAATTCTTTTTACCGTGTTTTTCCAGATAAGTAATTTCTTGAAAGATAAATGTGCAATGTTGAATGCGGGCTCTCATCTGCTGATGAAGTTATTCACTAAGAACAGAATTCTTGGTGTAAGGAATTGGTATAGAGCTCTATGACAGTATTCAAACGCAAGGCTGATTCCCATCTTTTTAGATAAAATTGCTAAGAGCACTGGTTGTAAAAAACGATAGGGGGAATGGCAGATTATAGTTGATACAGGGTGCAAAGCTCTTAAGAGCAGAAAACTTTTAGAAAATGGCGTTCCTTTCTAGGTGGCTAGCATATTATACCCCTAGTGCTCTCCATAGGGTAAACCCAGCAACATTGTGTCAATGCTTCAGGTGCCAAACCAATGCACTCAAATGCCATCCTTTTCTTACCTATCCAGTACTGCATGACTTTTGGTATCTGATTATTCAAGGTTTAAGCAAAATGCTTGGGTTGAATACTCAGCCTGATTCTGCTTTAGCTCTATTTGGTTTCTTCAAACACATTAAAGCACCTCACCGGCCAGGTCAATGATTTATTTATATAGCTATGGTGGTAGCACATATTTGGTATTACAAGGTTGGAAATTTATAAAATCTCCAACTAGGTAGTCTCTAAATGTACATGATTCTTTGAGACAGAGTATTAGATTTGAATGTTTTGATGACACCCCTCCCCATGGTATGAGCGTAATGCACTTTATTGAAATAATATTTAGAAGTAACGTAAGGGGAATTGGGAGGCTCTATGTTCAATGGTTCTATCAAAGGCACTTTAAAATCATTTGTATTATAACAGTTAATTAATCGGATGATTAATTGAGAGTGATATTTATTTGTGCTATTTGCACTATTGCTCATCTATATGGTTGGCTCAGTGTTAAGATCATAAGCACTTTTCGATCGTCTAGTATTATGTCGATATTAATGAAGATTGATTGCAAATCCTGACATTTGCACTATTGCACATTGCCACTTTAATTTGCACTGATTTGATAAATGTTAAGATGCTAATGTTCATAAAATATTAATCCCCTCGGTTATATCAATTTTTTTTTAATCCATTCTGTGTTTGTCTACTGGTTTGATCCCCCTGAAAAAGACAAACCTAAATGTCTTCTCAAGGAGTACAAAGCCGCGGTGCTGGCGGAAAAGAAAAAGCATTTCACCAAGATGACCGCCTCCCTTAGCTCCCCTAGGGAATTGTTTAAAATTGTTGACTCCTTATCTCTCCTTCAATCACCGGACCCCATTAGAGCTACTCAGGAACTCTGTGACCAGATTTCTAACTTTTTTCATGTGAAGATAATGGATATCCACTTAGGCTTAGAAGCTCTCAATCAAAACCTGGGGGCTCCCTGTGCCCCAGTGGCGCCCCCTCCCCTGGAGGAGGATCCTGTAAGGTCCCAGGGTGGTTCCCTCGCCAATTTTCCCCCGCTCACCCTGGTGCAACTTAATCTGCACTTGGACAAACTTAAATCAGGATCTCCTCTTGATCCCTGTCCTTTGAAGATCCTAAAAGAATGCAGGGATGTCTTACTTCCTCCATTCCTTGAAGTTATCAATCTAGCAATCCATGAAGGTGTTTATCCGACCTCATGGAAAATGGCCATAGTGAAACCTCTCTTAAAGAAGCCCACATTGGACCCTGGGACTTTAAAGAATTTTCGCCCCATCTCTTTACTCCCAGCCCCTGCGAAAATGTTAGAGGCCCATCTAAATAACCATCTGAGTGCCTTCTTGGAGAATTCCAGCCTTCTTGACCCCTCTCAACACGGTTTTCGGAAGGCCCACAGCACAGAGTCCGCCCTTACAGTTGTCACTAATAACATCCGCGCGAAGGTCGACCGTGGCCAGACTACCCTTCTGGTCCTGCTCGACCTCACAGCCGCATTTGACACCCTGTCCCCCTCCATCCTGGACATGCGCCTTAGGGAGATAGGAGTGGACGGACCGGCGCTTAGCCTCCTAACATCTTTCCTTGATCACCGTGAACAGAGGGTCAAGCTGGGTGAGTTTCTTTCCCCAGTCAAGCCTGTGCAGTGTGGTGTGCCTCAGGGCTCGTCCCTGAGCCCCACACTTTCAATATTTACGTGACTCCTTTAGCCAGGCTTGTAAGATCTTTCGATACAAAAGGGGATGATGGACGGAGCGTTTGAGCAAATCAAACACTCACCCCCAGTCAACTGATCTGGGTTTAATCCATCACCATTCTTTAGCCCACTCAGCCACCCCATTTCAGACATGGCTATATGCAAATCAGTCTGACCCTGTGCCTCATGGGAAGAGTCCAGCCCGAACTGCCAAGCCATGTCTTCCATGGACCGGAAACAAGCATCCTGGGACCGGTTTCGGATTCATAATCCTCATCAGCCAGGCTATCTTGAATCCAGTGGCCAAGTGAGCAAGGGACTCACGTCTGAGCATACCCTGCCAAACTTAGGGCGAACAAAGCGATACAAAAGGGGATGATGGACGGAGCGTTTGAGCAAATCAAACACTCACCCCCAGTCAACTGATCTGGGTTTAATCCATCACCATTCTTTAGCCCACTCAGCCACCCCATTTCAGACATGGCTATATGCAAATCAGTCTGACCCTGTGCCTCATGGGAACAGTCCAGCCCGAACTGCCAAGCCATGTCTTCCATGGACCGGAAACAAGCATCCTGGGACCGGTTTCGGATTCATAATCCTCATCAGCCAGGCTATCTTGAATCCAGTGGCCAAGTGAGCAAGGGACTCATGTCTGAACTGGGGTGGATGAGTGAACTAATGAATGGTGATGGATTAAACCCAGATCCGTTGACTGGGGGTGAGTGTTTGATTTGTTCAAACGCTCCGTCCATCATCCCCTTTTGTATCGCTTTGTAAGATCTTTCGGGCTGGAAGTTCTATCCTATGCCGATGACACTCAGATCATGGTCTCCCTTTCGCAAACTGTGGATTTCACGGCCAAAAATTTCAGGAACTGCATGGAAGCAGTTGCAGGCTGGATGGTGAGGAACTTCCTCAAATTAAATGGGGACAAAACAGAGGTGCTCATCTTTGGAGGCAAGCAGGAGATCTGGTCGATCGACCGGTGGCCTCCTGCTCTCAGAGCCTGTCCCACGCCCTCTCAGTCTGCTCGGAACTTGGGCGTAATTTTTGACACCAAGCTCTCCTTTGATAAACAGGTTAGCAGGACTGTATCAACCTGTTGTGGTGTCCTAAGAACCTTGAGGAAAATAGTGCATTATCTCTCCACCGAAGCTCGCAAACAGGTCACGGTGGCCCTTATATCCTCCAGGCTAGATTACTGCAATGCGCTATATTTAGGAATCAATAAATGACTTGTCCAACGTCTCCAAGTAGTGCATAATGCAGCAGCAAGGTTTGTTGTTGATGCCCCGAGGCTCTCATCTGGCTCCTCCATTAGGAAAAACCTGCATTGGCTCCCCATGCAGGCTAGGATTGAGTTTAAGGTTCTCTGCCTCACCCACCGTGCCCTTCACGGAACTGGGGCGGAAGACATTAGATCTCTTGTGTCCTTCTACGCCCCTGGCAGGGCACTTCGCTCGGCCAATAAAAGCCTTCTCTCTGTGCCAAGAATCACTAAAGCAAGGTGGGGTGGGAGGGCCTTTTTCCCTCTCACCCCTAGGATCTGGAATTCCCTTCCGCCTGAGATTAAGGACCAACCCTTCTACCCTCTCTTCCGAAAGACCTTGAAGACCTGGCTTTTTAGGGAGGCCTACCTATAGCCGGCGCACTTCCCCTCTTTCCATACAGCATTTCCATCCTTAGCGCCTTGACGCCCATGGGCATAGTTGCGCTATATAAATCCCTATTCAATTCAATTCAATTCAATTATGCTGCTCAATAGAAAGATTTTGTGTGAATGGTTCATTTGCTTCCTTACATGGAAGCTAGGAAGAACAATGTAAAAAAGATGGACATTTGTAAAAATAAAAGAAAGAAAGATAGAATGTAATAAGAAGTCAGGAATGTTGAATTGAAAGCAAGAATGGTGGCAAGAAAAATGGGTAATAGTAGATTGAAACATAATGAGAAATAATTTACTTAATCAAAGACTATTAATGAACACTTCAGAGACAGGGAGGTTTTATTGAGGTGACAAGAAAATAACATCAACTAGTACATCCTGAGAATAAATGCTTTTAGAAGAAGTGTTGGATTATCTGTTTATTCAATGGGGATTTTCATCTCGGTGGCTGGAGCCATTGGAGGCCAGTTTTTGAAGGTTGAATGCGACTTCTTATGTCTCTAACTCCTTGTGGTCTTTGGCAGCAGACACACAAATCAAAGAGAGAGAGAGTGAAAGACCGGGAGAGGGACTGGAAAGAAAGTGACAACAGGAGTGGAGTGGGACTGGTCTGAGCATTGCATTTTAACAAGGGCTGGTTTGGAGATATTAGCCAGGGATACATGTGGTTCCCAGTCTGGCCCTGATTTCCAGCCCCACCTTCATGTAAACCTGTTACTGCTTAGGCTTGGGATTTATATCAGGCTAGCTCCTGGTGTGAGCACCAGAGCTTTCCAGCCCCCTATACTAGGACATAGAGAACATGTCCTTATTATTTTAGAAGTACTGCTGAAGACATTCCCTCCATGGCCTTAACACTACTTGAGTTAAAACTAATAGTAAACACAATGATTACCAATGTATCTAACCGAAAGTAATGGTAAAATGTCCAAAAGCAGAAACCGTGTCTACATTTGTTAGGGGGCTGAATGCAAAGTGTTTATTGCTTTTGATTTAGGATTATTGATGCTGGGTATGAAAAGGGTAACTCAGAAGGCTTCAAAAAGCAATACTCTCTTCCTTTACTCTCACATAATTTAATGTAAAGGTATTTTCCAATTCTCTAGTTAATTTTAATCATATATTCCCAAATAAGTCCACACATTCCCTCTGCTTTTCTCTGTGGTTAGGTTCATAGGTTGTTTTCTAGATCGTGTGTCTCCCACAGTTGAGCACTGGATACAGTCCTGGTCTATTCCCGGTTGTCTGACAAGAGATTGGATTCCAGGCCAATATGGAAGCTCAATAGGTTAGGGTCCAGGTCTCTTGTGTGTGTCCTTCAAGCCTGGGAGAAGGGCAGTTGTATGAGGCTGCAAGAATCCCTCCCACCTTCCTCTGTTGGTGTTTTGAGACATGATACGTTGGTGGCATTTTTGACTCTCTTATCCTTTTCTCTATTGCTTAGGTGTGAATACTGTCCCTACCCACTTTAAATGGGTCGTACGTCCTATTGTATCAGCTTCCTTTCCAACATAGTAGTTGGGAAGGTTCCGTACCTTCACCAGGAAACTGCTGCCTGTTCGCACTGCTTGTCCAATCTGGTTTGTGGGATGGGTCACCCTAGGCTCAGATTTGTGATATGGGTAAATACTTTCTTCATGAGAGGGAAGCACAATCTTGTTTAGTTGTAAGTAAAAGGACAGTAGTGACCTTACATGGCCTGTCTTTAAATGGGTTCCCTCCCCCACACTACCTGTCAGTCACCCTACCCACTGTGGAGGTCCATGAATCTTCAAGCCTTAAAAAAGGACCTATCTAGAATCGTACCTATGGAGTGCTCCAGAGAGCTAAGCCACTATTATTGGGACCCTGGGCTTAGTGGATACCTGGTATAACAATTTTGAAAATTGATAAAGACATTTTCTTTTGTATCCTGATGTTGCTGACATCCATCATCAGATAGGTATCCAGTGTCTTTGTCTACTTATAGAACATGTTGGAGATCTTTTCCTTACCACTTCAGGATTTCAACACCACAGTTAACTCGACATCCAGCATAAGTCATTAGTTTCCTTTGGTTATAAAAGTGCTTCCTAGACCATAGTTTCAATGGCATGTGGCTAGATCAAAACAACCACAAAACATTTTTTGCGCTCTCCAATCCTGAAATTCTCAAAACCACAAAGTATGCAAGTACAAAATGGGACTTGGCCAGTGCGCAAGCCCTTATGCAATTTGGAAAATAATTTCTTAATTGCAAAACAGTTGCTGCAACTCATTCCGAATCACAAGTTAGGTGGAGGCAAGAAGGGGGCGTCCCATCCTAATTTCGATTATCAAGGAAGTGTATCATTTATTTGTGACCGCAATTGTGGAGCTTTCTCTTTGGGAATTCTTTCTGATGGCCTTAGCGGTGTAGGCTTCCCCATTTTTTCCTAAATTGGAAACCTTTTTTTAATGCAGCACCTGTTTCTTTGAGGAACTTTGGCTGGAATAAAAAAAATGAATTATTTTCTTTGGAATGCAAATTTAGGGAAGGTTGTCTGCTGTCTCTTGCATATCCCTGTGTTCTTAGCCAATAGCATTGGGTTGCAACTTTCATAAATATTCATTAGACAGGGTTGTCTTTGATCCCCTGGGAATGTGAGTTTTGGAAAACGGCCTACTAGTACATAGGCAGCATTGTAGAATTACAGGCAGGTTACTAAAAGTTGGTGTGCAGTTTCAAATGTCATGAAAATGTCATATTCGTTATGACTGTGCGGTACAATCTCTAAACAGCCTTTAATCCCAAATCAGCAAACGTGGTTTGAGGTAAACCTCTTTTTCAAGGCATAGAAATGCTTGGTTGTTGTACAATCATAATTCATTCTGTGACACGTATATTCAGAACCAATTTCTTTTTTTGTAGTTTTACCCAAGATTAATAATGAATAGTGTTTAGATTATCTGCCAAATAAAGTTTTTAAAGTTTCCATGTTCATCCTTTCCTGTCCTTCTCTCCATCATTTTCGATATCGGGATAACATGCGCTTCACCTTATATCATCAGGTCTCTGGTCACAGTTAGAGAAGCCTGTCCACACTTCATGAATACTTAAACCATCACTGGGGCCAGTCTTAAGAGTTAGTCAAGTGTCCACTCTTGTGAGGTCCATTAATTTCTCTAAATCTCCTTAGTCTGGGATGCGAGGTTGCATATGAAACCAATGCATGAATGTTTTGATGATCACTGGTACCAGAAGTTAGCCAACTGTTGCATGCTTTACAGTCCCTAAAATGGTGGTGCAAGAAGAAGAACCTCCTGTAACAAGTACTTCTTTGTCCTCTGATGTAGTCACAGACATTGGTGCCAGTTGCCTCTCTGGAGAACTTAGGTATTCACATGGAAAATCTTACCACTCCTGGGATGTGGGTCCCAAATTAACTGATATCACATCAACATGTCGGAGTTGAGGTTAATTCACCTTGTTGTTAAGTCTTTCTTACAAGTTTGTCAAAGTGGGGCCAATCCTACTTTAGACAGAAGACAGACAACATGCCTGTCACATATTATGTGAGCAAGAAGGGAGGAACACATTCCAGGATGCTCTCCCAGGAAACTCGGGCATTTGGGCATAGCTTGCTGGTGAGAGGTAAGAGACATACTGCTGATAGCCATACATCTTCTTGGACTGCAAAACACAAAAACAGATGATCTGAGTCTCCTTTTGTTAGAACAGCACAAATGGGTTGTAAACAACAAGGTGCTGCCAAGCATGTTTTCTTGTTTAGGCTAACAGGAAATAGACTTATTTTCAACAGAAGAAAATGCAGAATGCTTTGCTTTACACCTTCATGTTCCCAGAATGGCTGAACATGTGTCTCTCTCTCTTCCGGGGTCTTGAAATATGGATACTTGAAGATCCCTGATGACTACATAGACATACTGAAACAGGTGATGCATCCTTCTATGTGGTCTTTAAAAGCATTCAAATGGAAGAGTTACTGCTTATGTTTTTTTAAAACTATTTTTATTGGTTGTCTGCATTTACAACAGCGTAAAGAAGTAACCCACCACCGTATAAAGTACAATTTAGATACCGTTCACACAATTAAAAGGCTCTTTCCCGGTGAGGTATTACAGAGACCCAGGTAGCAATGTCAACAAAAGGGGACCTAATCACCAAAGAGGCCCCTGCCCTCTCCATTTCCAGTACTCGTCAGCTGCATATAGTTTGTAAGCAAGCAGTCAACCTGAAGAAATGCCTGGACGAGACGGTGTAAGTTTATCTTCTTCATGTAGCAAAACCTGGTTTGCAGTTTCCTACTATCAGAGAGCATTGCATTTGGTTGACCATCACTGCTTATTGTAAGTCTTCTTTGGAGGCATCTTTCCTCACTATTGCAGTTATTTAGGATTTCCTTGTGGGATTTAGAAAAGTGTTTCCTCCAGTCAGAAGGCCTTCCCCATGGGAATTGAATGTGGTCCTTCTCAGCTGGATGGGTCCCTCTTTTGAACCAATCTGCAAGGCTGATTTACATCACCTTTTGTGGAAGGTTGTATTTTTAGTTGCTAATAACTATTACATCTGCCAGGAAGAAGAGTGGGCTTCAAGCTTTGTGTATCAATAAACAATACTTGTTTGTCCATTGTAACAAAGTATTTAGATCTCGCCCTTTGTTTCTTCCAAAAGTACTTTCCGATTTTAATACTACTCAGACTGTTTCCTTGCCTGCTTTTTCCCCAAATCACTGTCTGCCGCAGAGAGACGTTTACATACAATAAAACTCATGTGGGCATTAGATTGTTATTTCAATAGGACTAAAGATATCCTTCAAGTGATGCAGCATTTTATCAATTATGGTGCTCTCAGGGCAGGTCTAGTGCCTTCTGAACAGACCATAGCCAGTTGTATAGTTTCTTGCACTTTCCACAAATGAACATATAGCAGCAATTCTGCCCAATATAAGGTTGTATATACAAAATACAGGTTCAGCGCTCAAGATTTGATGACGTTTCGATATTCTAGTAATGCAAGGATCATCATCAGGACGTCACATTATGATGCCTGAGAATATTACTCAGTAGTAATAGGGAAATAACTGGGAGAAAGAAAAAAGAGGGAAAAAGAGAACCAGTTGGCAACCTAATAATGATACAATTGTATTACTAATTAACAGGGTGTAGGCTTGCAATAAAGTTGCTCCTCAATACTCTAAAAGGAGCAAGGGGAGGTAGGTGGAGTGCAGGTGTTAAGTGCCTAAGGGCTTCATGTCAAGTAACGGCCCAAAATGTATCTGTGAGGGAGGCTCAAGGGTCATCGGGAAGTGGAGGGTGTATACGTGATCAAAGGGTAGTGACTAGGAACCAACCCACTTGGAAAAAAAGAATCAGAATGAAAGGATCGAATTGAAGAAACCAATTTATATTGTCACAAAATAGTCGCTGCTCACCATGAGGAATTACCACCAAACCTATCTAACGGGACAGTGCCCGGAAGTAGAGGAGTCACATAATCCACAGCATATCTGAGACACCTTTTTTAAAATCCAAAACCAAGGGCATTGAAAGTTAAGCCATGTACCATACAGGAGAATCCCTAAATACTTGAGCAATCTTATCATGAGGGAAAGTTGCTGTTACTTCGAAGCTGTAGTCTGAGCAAAGCGGAGCACATCCCCCAGTCTAAGACTGGGTGTGAGAGGCACGGGAAGAATTTGATCGCGTTGCGGCCACTAATGAAGGCGGGAAGCTGAAAGGCTCGGCAAAGCCCTCCTCATCATCAGGTGTTTGGGCAAGAATCTCGGGCATGTTCAAGCACCAGTGTGCTAAATAGCCGGGTGCAGAAGATTAAAAATAAAAGGAGGACTACAGCTTGAGAGCTTTGGAAAGCAAGGTGCAGCAAATGATGGCCATATTGGGGATGAAAGCAGGCTGGGAGGCTTACTAATATATTGATAGAGAGCACAACACGAGATTGAAAGGCGTTCACTTGACATTAAGGCCCTAGACACTTAACACATGCACTCCACCTGCCGCCCCTTTGCCCTTCTTGGTTAATGATTAGCCACTTTATTGCGGGGCTACACCCTGTAATTATTACTGCAATTGTACTATTAGGTTGGCAACTAATTATTTTTTTCCTCTTCTTTCTTTCTCCCAGTTATTTCCCTATTACTACTGAGTAATATTCTCAGGCATCATAATGCAATGTCCTGATGACGATTCTTGAGTTACCGTAGGATCAAAACTTCATTGACTCTTGCACACTGACCCTGTACTTTGTAAATATAATCTTATATTGGGAAGAATTGCTGCTATATGTTCATTGGTGACGAAGAGTATTTTCCTGATATGCTTCACATATAACTGCCTGAGTTTATTCATATGATTTTTGTTTTTTTCTGTCTCCGCCTACCATCTCACTTATTTGTTATATATGTGATTTTACTTGCTTTCATAGACTTTGTGTCTGGTTCTTACTTTTTCTGTTTATTGAATGTTTGATGTTTGGCCATAGGGGCCCTTGTTCCTTTAAAACATTATGGGGCCAGATGTAGGTCACTAAATACCGGTCGGTATTTGGTGATTGAGATGTAGGGGGCCTAAATTTTACAGAATCGGTAAATTTACAGATTCTGTAAAATACTGATTCGGTAAACTTACCGAATTGGTAAATGTAGATGTAGGTGGCACTGGAAACAGTGCCACAGGCCCCTAAGAATTCGTTATTTACCATGTAATACTATTGCATGGTAAATAACTAATTCCTGTGTACACGCACATCTGTGCATGTACACCTGTGCCATGTGGCACACATACATGCCACAGGGCATGTATGTGTGCCACATGGCACACAAGCCTGAATCAGGGGTGCAACAGGGTGTCAAAGTGACACCCTGTCCCCCTGTGGAATTCGGTAATTTTACCATCAGCGGCCTAGAAAAGTACATCTTATCACGATCTGCAAGAAGAAAGGAATAACCTAAGCCTTAGATTATATTCCTTTATCCCATCAATAAAGCACTTACCTCCCATTTCAAACCTGCTTAGATACCCCCAAAAAAATAGAATAAAGAAACCATGTTAACCAGAGAATCATAATATGCAAATGCACGAAGCAACCCAGGTCTTGCTCAGAGTACCTAACTTATTCTATTCACTACATGCTATGAACTAATTTTCTCTCTTCAGGTTTACACTCAATACTCTACTTTGGAGATTTGATCCTTTGATTGCTCCTCTGAAGGTACTGACCATCCTGGAAGCGCTATTTAAATAATTCTGTAGCCACCTCATTGGATTTACACTTACCTTTCATGAAGGACTGATTGACTTGCAGACAGCTATTTCCTTTCCTGACTTATCAATGTATGTCTATGGAAAACCACACAATGCCCTGTCCCTTACGCTTCTTACCTTTAAGAGACGCCTTTACCATAAACCCCCTGCAAGGGAGACGTACACAGAAACTATTCGTATCCCTATTACCATCACACTTTTAACAGTAATGCACTTTGACACACTCCTTCAATGCAAGCTTGTGAAATTGCTGACCTCATAAAATAACTAAACTAAACTAACATTAATTAATGGATAGGAAGCCCACATGAGCCACCAGAATACACAAGGGAAGCTTTCGGACATGGAGGAAACATATTATAGAAATATACTGAAACTGAGGGCAGCCCCTCTACAGTTGAACTCATTTTATCTTGCAATCAATCCCAGTTCCAACCTAACACAAACTGACAACACCACAACAATGGACTACCTCAAAAGAAAGCTGAGACTTTCTAAGATGTGCAAATAATTTGACAATGATTCCTCTCGAGGACCGTTCACATCCCTATCGCTCACCTCCCAATCCCACACCTCCCAAACCCACAGAACTTCAAATGATACTTGCTCATTTGATCTTTGAACTTGCTGGAAGAACACAAGTCCCTGTTTAGTAATGAACTGCTTTCAGCATCTCTCCAAATGGCTAACACCAAATATGAACTAAAGTCTTTACGAAAGGAAATACAAAATGCATCCTATTTTGTTATGGCCTCATTCCAAGAGGAATGCCCTTTTGACCGACTAGATCAAGAACATTTCTATATGCTTTATCTTCTATTCCACTTCAGTCAGAGGCGATTACTAGACTGAAGCAGTGCACTGTCCCAGTGGTGATCATTGCCTAAATCTAACCTCTTCAGTCGTGCCGTTCAGAACTACTTCACCATCCATCGTAT
Source organism: Lissotriton helveticus (assembly GCF_964261635.1). Taxonomy (NCBI): domain Eukaryota; kingdom Metazoa; phylum Chordata; class Amphibia; order Caudata; family Salamandridae; genus Lissotriton; species Lissotriton helveticus. Next base: position 822,124,844 of record NC_136067.1, on the reverse strand, counting down.
CATAAAAGTGGCTTCTGTTCAGTCCTTCCCTTCAGCATGTCTTGGAAGATTCTTAATTACTGCCACCCGTCACTCAATTTTACTGCCTACCTCACGATTGTCGGCATTAACTCTACTTCACGGGTGTCTGCATGAACATCATGAAGAAGGCAAAGTGCCCTTCCACAAGATAATCTTGTGCTTTTAAGGTGAAAAGGTGTTTTACATTTAGTATCTAGCAAAGCAGGTGGCCTGAATAACTCTCAGTAAGAGACTGTTTGGATTAGACTGGCCTCTAGTTCTCTTCTGTTGAAGTTTGTTTGGCTCTCATAATTGCATTTAGAAAGTGCTCTTTCCAGATATCTGTCATCACAATCTCAGTGAGTAAAGATTTCTTAAGATTTTTTTTTCCTCTTGTGAGAAGGCCCTCTCTCCTTAAGGGTTTAATATTTTGCTAAGTTAATGGGCCCCTTTTGATTATATGTAAAAGTCAGAGCTTTAGCACATGTCTTGAAAGATCGCCTCTTAGTGACTGTCTCTTCAGCTAAGAGGTTGAGTGAGCATCAGGCTCTATACACCAATGCAGCTTAACTGTCTTGATTTAAACAAAGTATTTTTCTTTCTTTTATTTGCGTTTCTTTCTTTCTTTCTTTTTTTTCTCCTCAAGCAGAGAGGGCTGTATGTTCATAGCCTTTAGAAAAGTGTTGACTTAGAAAGCAAAGGAGAAGTTAGTGTCCAAGAGAATACCCAGGCTTCTTACTTTAGGCGAGGCCACTTGAGGCCTTCCGAGGTTTGTAAGCCAGGCAAACTGAGTATTAGGCTTGGGATCTTCAGAATATTTGTATTGGTGCCGTTCATAGATAGGAAGCTGCGTATGATAAAGAATACATTTTGAAAGCAGCAAATCATGCTGGTTGTGCTCTCAGGACTGTTTTTCAAGTGGAAGTGGATTTGGGTATCATCTGCATACATTTAGAAGTTTACCAGATGTTGTCAAAGGAGAAATGCCAGATGGCGTGTGTAAATGTTGATTAGTAGCCTTGAGAGATTTGATCCTTATGGGATGCCAGACATGACAAGGCATGTGTATGATTCGAGTGATATGATTCTGACTTTTTAGCTACAGTCTGTGAGAAATTGTTGGACCACTACACTGCATGTTCAGATATTCTTGACAAAGTTCAAGCCTTTATAGAAATATTTCATGGTCGACGGTCATAAGCTGCTGGAAACTGAAAGAGAAATCGGACAGTCTTTTTTTTCTCATCCTGGGCAAATGGAAACTCTTCCATCATATTGGCTAGTACAGTTTTGGTGCCCCTGTGAACTTTAAAATCTAGATTGGTGGTTCTGGAGAACATGGTTAAGTTCCACTTGCACTTTAAGTTTTCGTGTAACGTCCCTTTTAATTATTTAACTGAGAATGGGGAAGTTGAAGACAGACTCTTATTTATCCTGTGCCTTGAGATCAGTATGTTTTTTGCAGGTGACGGATGACAGGGAGTGTTTTAAAGGGCCATATACAGATCTTGAAATGAGGGAGCATTTGACCACATCAGTTATGTCCATCACCAGAGGAAGGAAGAGGTGCTTGAAAAATGTGACTGGTCAAGGGTTGATAGAAGTGTTGGGTGCTGTCAAACCTTGTTTGAGAGGAGGAGCCCAGCAGGCACAGTCCATTGCACCCCAACGGTGGTTGTTGAGGTCTTTCGATTTTAGTGTCTTGAAGTCAGCCCTAATACAGCTCTGCAAACTGTGCCTAGTACACCCTTTTCTGCACTTGACGCTCATGATAGTTGCAAGCTTCTCGAAGCATACTTTAAGTATTCTTGAATACTTCAAGTATTCTTCTTCTTCTTTTTTTTTTATGATCCTCATTTTCCACCATGGTTTAAAACATTAGGGCCAAGTGAGAGCGACAAGAACTGCCACAGTAAAGACTGGAAGGGACTGCCAACCATCCGTTCAGCGTCACCAATCAGTATTGTCGCTGCCACCTAGACCCCCACGCAGGAGAAACCATTAAGGTGCGAAGTTGCTGCCCTCATAAACCAGCCTCTAGACACCCGACAAAACAGGGAAACAAACAAAGCAGCGTAATCATTGGACCATGGGGAAAAAAATAAAAAAACATAGTCAACTTCACTGTTGATCCCATTTCAGGAAGTGCCAAAAGGCTCTTTTCTCTTGATTTCCAGACCTAGCCAAGTCCAGCTTTGACACCTGGAGAATGGAGGCACGCCAAGCAAGAAGGCAAGGTGGTTTTGAGTCTTTCCATTTTTTGCAAATGTCCCTTCTTGGCAACAAAATGGAGTAGAAAAGGAGATTTTTACCTGGACTTCTAGCCCCATCCACAGCCCCAAATATTACAAGAGGAAGATTTATCAAAACTTTAAAACTTTAAAACTCAAGGAGGTCGTCAGTAAGGCACCTATAGAGTCCCAAAAGGAAGACAGAAAGGGGCACTCAAAGAAGATGTGTACATCGGAGGCGGCTGCTAAACCACAACTGGCACTTGCAACCGGGTTGTCCTTGGAAAGTTTTGATAGTCTCTGTGGTGAATAGTAAGCTCTATGAAGAGTGAAAAGATTTTTCATCCGAAGCCAAGCAGGCTTAACCATGTCCCACAGCACCTTAAACGATGTAAACCACAAATTTTCCAGGTCATGACCAGCGAGGTGGGATCCCCACAGCTTCTCCGGCAGATGGAATTCGCCGTCAACCTCATCTAACATTAAGTTGTACCATAGAGAAACCTCCTTTCTGCCTGGGGGTTTATCAAGCAACAGAGACTCTAATTGGCTACCCCCTCCTACTGGGTATCTACTCTTGAGAGTGATCTGTGAGTGCGCCCAACTAACAATACGAAGATATTTAAACCTTGAAAAGTTTGGCCCAACTTTAATATTCAGGGATTCCCATCGCAACACACAGCCTCCTACAAACAGATCACCCCAGACCTCCAAGCCCGCAACTTTCAAGGGCACCGCAAGACTGTCTACCAACCAACTCGGGCTCCCAGGTGAATCCCACAACGGTGACCTACTTGAAAAGTGCCTCAACCTTATGGAACTCCTGAGTTTAACCCAAGTTCTCACCATCCCCTGCAAAACCTTCAGTTTTATCTTGTTAAAAAATTTGGGGTCTCCGAATTTAAACAAAAAGCTTGTCTGCACTCCCCCGTCCCCTCTAAGCAAAGCTGAAAAAATGCATCCGACCCCAAGATCCGTGGGCATTTTTAATAACATGTGAGCATGGGAAAGTTGAAATGGCCATGTTTATATTTGGAGATCTGGAGCTGCTAAGCCACCTTTTTCTCTACGCCGCCTAAGTTTTTTCCAGGCATTCCTTGGGATATGTTTATCCCAAATAAAATAACTAATTTTGCTCTGTAGTTGTGACAAAAGTGAGGGTTCAAAATAAAGGGGAATATTGTTAAACAAAAAAGTAACTTTTGGTAAAATAGTCATTTTATCAGGTTTATTCTTCGTAGGATAGACAACGGAAGCTGTGACCAAGACCGCATTAATCTACGGCAGTCTTTTGCTACCGCAGAGAAGTTAAGTGTAGCAATTTTATTTATGTCCTTAACAATATTAAGACCGAGATAGCGCAAATTTGGACTAGGCTGAACCCCTGCCCCAGGGTCATTATCGTTCCAAACCATAATCTCTGTTTTAGAGGCATTAACCTCATAGCTAGAGATCTCCCCAAAGTCCTGAGCTAAACTGATAACTGATGGAAGTGCTGTGCGTAGTTCTGAGGAAAAGATCAAAATATCATCGGCGTACAGGGCCACCTTCTTCTCCCATCCCCTATACCTAAAAGACTTGATGTTAATGTCATCTCTCAGCCGTTGGGCAAAAGGTTCAATGTATAGGTCAAATAGGAGAGGGGAGAGAGGGCAGCCCTGACGTGTTCCCCTTGTGATGTTAAATGGGTCTGATAGTTCTCCATTAACCAACAGACAGGCAGAGCGGTTCTGGTAAAGTAATCTCACTGCTCGACGAAATCCATCCCCGATGTTAAACTTACCTAAGACCCCCGACAGGTATGACCAATTCACCCTGTTGAAGGCCTTGGTTGCGTCGAGCGTAAGAACAGCTAGGGGAAGGGAGTCAGTCATTGCCATATCTATAGCCCCTATAAGATCGTATGTCAGTTCGTAAAGCTGACGACCCCTCACAAATCCTTTCTGATCTTGGTGCAAAATGACGGCAATACTTCAAGTATTCTTGACAAATTCTGAGTATCAGGTCCACAATGTATTATGACAACTAATGAATTTGAGTTTCTTATGACCTGAATACAGAACTGTTTGGCCAAATTTCTCCCTGGGTCTGTGTTGCATCCTAGATTACTGCCGCAGTGTATCTCTTTAACCTTTCCCTTGGGTTCTTTCATTTCTTCTCTTTTCTTCTCTAGTGCTTGATGGAAATTGAGCTTGCTCATATTTTGTAAAATGCTTTTAATCATGAAATGTAATGTAGTGTCTTATTTGTAATTTTAAACGTTTGTGTTATATAGTTGTATTGTTCTTTGTGGCCCAAAAAACGTTTGAAATGTTCATGAAAATAATAGCATGAACTGATTCCTTTTGAAAAAATAAAACATTTAGTAGTTTTCCAATCACTATGAGTGTAATGTGTGATTGCTAAGAGTGAAGTGGTGAATAATTATCAGTATTGGCAGTTGTTTTGTTGTATCAATTATAGATTGGTCCAGCCTTACTGATAAAGGCCAGAACCCTCTATTGATTAGCACTACCCAGGATTTAGCATCTGACAACATCCAGACCAGCTTCTTTGAGCACCCTGTGCCAGCAATGAGTGAGGCCGCTCTATACCATCCTTTACCACTTTGGAGGATGTACTAAGCTCAGAACAAACAAGCGAGGCAACTGGAGCAGCTACTGCCACACCCCATGGCAAAGGGTAACATGGGCTTGAAGGAAAGAGACTGTTATTGTATATTGTACTGTAGAGCCCTGTTTAGATTACAGGCATAGCAAAACCAATGTGAACTCTTTTTAGAGTAGCTCACACGAACTGGCATGTAGGTTGATACCGCATAGTGATTGCTTAGTGATCTTGCAACTGTGTTATTTTTGTTTAACTTTGCTATTCCCTAAAGATATTCCAGATCTTCGGGAGCCCCAAAGGACCGTAAAAGAGTGCCAGAGGTGTTGTGGTGCCTAGCGTGAACTTGCTGTCGGGATTACCAAATCCTACACTGCAACTCATTAGTGTGTATAGTATTTCATTTTACTGTGCCATTAAACTACTTCACATTACTGTAGATAAGCACTGCACTGGACTGTAAATTACTGTATTTATTGGTTGATTGTTTAGCCCTGAGTCTTAGCCCTCCCCCCCCCCCCGTCCCCAACTCCCGGAGAAGCCTCACTACCCTGAGACTGCAGTGTGGAAAGGGTGTGCCTGTGCCAATTTGCTCAGCCATAGTAGTATGGGCTACAGGACATCGGTGGTAAGTGACCCCATCTACCACAGTGGTATCCCAGTAACCTCTGTCTGTCCCTCCTCCCGAACAGAATGTGATCGAGAAGGAAACATTACTTAGACTATTTATAATCTTAGTTCTCCATCATGGATATTCTCCCTGAATTCAAAACATCTTTCTCTTATGCCGAGGGCCAGGATCATAGTCTTCAGTATGGCCTTTTTTATTTGTTTGTTCCGGAGCATTTCTGTAAGAAATGTTATGCATGGTAAAGCAACAGTACGTAATCACATTATTGGCGGAGTGGTTATATAGAGCTGTGAGACTGAAGGAAATTGAGGGAAGTGAGTGAAGACAGTGATCAAGACTGCACATATATATTTATATGATACATATATTACATCAGGTAGCCAGCTTTGCAAGGGACTTGGGTGTTAGGAAGATGAGGCTGTGGTGAAGTAGGTATATAAAAGAAGGTGGTGTGACAGCTGATCACAGGTGAAATTTGAGAGCATTTTCAAAGGTTGATATGAAGGGAATGCTCCTGAGATCGAGCTGCATTGCATTTCAGTGGAGCGAGGCAGGAAGTTGGAATGAGCAATAGTGAGATTGTGTACTGAAGGGGGATTGGGGAAAATGAAGAGGTGACAATTAGCGGAGTCCATTCGTTGGTACAATGAATAGCAACAGAATTTCAGACAAGTTCTCTCAGTGCCCCCAGAAGAAGCTCCAGCACTGGAGGTGTGATGAGGTGACTAGGGCAGGGGTGAGGCAGTGGGGTGCAGGCGAGGATACTTGAGCATGGGGGGAGGTGAGGATGGGGGAAAACAGCAGGAGAAAAGATTGAATGCAGTCCATGAGAGGGTGAGTCGGAACATTAAAAAGCATGGGCCATATGCGGCAAGGCCAAATGTCCTGAAGAAGTGTGTCACATTGGATGGTAGACAATGGCTGCCCAGAACAAAATGAAACTCCAAGTGACCTAGCACAGTGGATATATATGAAGAGGGATTACGTTTTTATCAAGAGACACTGATCCTGGTACGAAAATATAATAGTCTTCTAATCTCTCCATGGCATTCCACCCCTCCCACTGCCTGCCCCTCTTGCTTTGTCTGAGACTCTCCCTGCACTGCGACATGTGGTAGAAGCAGACTCCATATCAAGGGGCATTGTCCTCCTCATTGCTTATTGCCATAAAAAATATAAATATAATGAGGAATTCCTGCCCAGCATAGATACCTATTGAGCAGGATATTATGTGCTAGTACATCTGGCCCAGAGCGGCTTTGGCTCTGGCTGTAGCACTTCCCTTAATGTAAGACTCTTCTTCATGTAATGTCGTGGGTCGTACAGGTATGATTGCAGCCTCGATAGCATCTTTGGATATACAAAAAGCATTTTATTGACTGGGGCTAGCCCTAGGTACTGGTAGTGCTAAAGAAGATGGGTTTTTGACCTGAAATGTTATGTAGACTTGTTCATTCACAGTCCACGTATTTTATGCACACTAACTGTGTGTGTATTTATTGCAATGGGGCATTGGGTGTGGGACCAGGCAGGGGTGCCCCCTTGCCCTTTTCCTATGTGCCTGGGCCCTAGAACATATGGCTTGCCAATTCAGGAAATAAGGGGCTTCACATAGCTTGTATCTGACATGTCATGTAACTATACGGTGAGGACTCTGTTAAATACCAAGAACCCCACAACTCAACTGCGAGAGGTGATTGGCAAGCTGAATGAATTTGAGAATGTTTTTGGACACAATTGAGCTAAATCATGCTTGTTTTCATGGTACCAAACATTAGCCTGCACCCCAATACAGAATGACATCGCCCCATTGCCCTGGGTTAATTCAACATTAAAATACGTGGGAATTCTAATAAAGCACACAGACTTTGACCTAATGGCTGGCAACATTCAGAGAGCTCTTGGATTATTTAGGAACTTTTTGTGTATCTGAAACTCTTGTCCTTTTCAATAATGCACAGAATCGCTTTGTCCATACTGGTGATTTCCCCAGATTCCTGTAATTTTTAAATATTCTACCAATGATCCTACCCTACCTATTATTTAAAACATCTGTACTCCGTTCTACCAGTTTTGGTATGGAATGATGGCATGTCCAGCGTGCTGATTGGTGAGCTCTGGCTGTATCTGCTATCTGGCTAGTGTAAGACATATGGGTTAATAACATACTATCCAAACCCAGCCCGAAAATGACTTGAGGAACCACCATTCTAGTAAACGTATTTTCAGGGCAGCGCCTGACGCTTTTCACAATTTGGAGCAAAACAGTTTGCCTTCATGCGAGTCCTGTATGATCCAGTAACGAGGTCTAAAAAATAACACTCCTTGCAAGGTGCGGCAGAAAGTATGCAAGGCAAAATAGTAACTCTATGATGTTTCCACATTTAGGTGGGGAGTGACCTACACCGTTTCCCACCATAGAGGCTTACTTACTATACTTTTTTGAGGCAAACATGCCCAATTGTTTCCAGGATTCAGAATGGCACTCCAAAATAAATGTGAATATACACATAGTTCCAACTTTGCGGATGTCCCAAGCATCCTCATGACACCTGCAGAGCCTACCCTTTTCACAACCTTTCCGCGAAAGTCCTTGATACTTGCAGGAGTTTCACAGTGGTAAGCAAAATTTCTGCATGCAAACATCAGCCAATCCTGATTCTGGGAATCCATATTTGGCATTTCTGTCCACAAATTAAATTGCAGATGTAACTTTAAGACAAGAAGACACAGGAAACATCTTTTGTCTTCCCCAAACTCTCACAACCTTCAGGTGGAGTACAAAATGTTAATGATGTAAACCCATGATGTACTTCTCAAACAGAATAGTGTGCTCATTTATCCAGATTTAATTTTGCAATGACGGGTTGCATTTTGTAAGCGCTATTTACTGGATTATGGTGTTGAAGTTGTTTTCCGGAAGCCTGGTCAGGAATATGAGGTCTCACCCTCTCAGTGTTTGTGTCATCCTGTTGTCAACCAGTTGAGAAGCAAGGGAGATGATAGCAGAAAAAGTAAAATCCTGTACTCTTATTTCCAGTACACTTGTGTTCCCTTTCTCCTTGCCAGAACCAACACAGCTATACACTCAATAAGGATATGCCTTGCGGCAACATGACATGACCGAAAAAAATAATTTAGGAACTGGATATGGCAGTTTTCCATGCAGAGGTGGTCCTGGTGGTGAAGCTCGCGCTCACTGAGAGATGCTTGTGCATGCAAGTCTCTCCCTCACATTCGTTTAAAGTGGCAGCCTTCTTTTGAGAAGCTTTTCTGGCAGTTCCCAACCCATGGACGTCAATTAAGGGCTGCCGGGGGTCGCAACTGCTATGTTATGTTAGTTTATATTTATAGAGCGCCAAATCACCAAAAGGTCTTTAAGCGCTTACAGCATTGACCATGAACACGGGAATCCCTTATTCCTGCTGGGGTCAGCATGTTTAGGGTTAGCTTATCCAAATGCCTCAGTGAACAAGATGGTCTTGAGTTTCCTCCTGAACAGGAGTAAGGTGGCTTCCCCACGCATACTGTCTGGTAGCGACCCTAAGCCACCCAATGCGACCCCTGCCACATTACGTGTAACCCCTGGCTGGAAATCACTCAGCCAGTGTGAGCAGCACTTGATTGCTCTGGTGAAGGAAGCTCTGCATCATGATTATAGATTGCCTGCAAGCTGGCTTGGCCTACCAGCTCAGGCCTGTGCAGACCTTGTCCTCTCTACCGTGCTGTGGTGAACCCAGCCGGCCGGCACGCAGTCCTAGACTTCTGGATACATGTGTATGTTCCTGCTGCACTGCGTGCCTGGACCTCGCCTTGGTTACTTGCAGGGTTGATAGTCTAGTAGCGCGAAAGCACTGCTACCAATGACGAACCTGGTAAGATTTATTGGCCAGCCCCTGAAAGGTCTCTCTCTTGGAGTCGGGCTCGTGGGACGACGCATGTGTCAGACTCCAGTGTGTGACTAACGGTGACCAAGTTACGGCTGGGTATGTAACCTCTGCACCTCTCTAATTACATAGTGCCTCCGTGTTTTTCGTTATATGATATGCTAAATGATCGGTTAGAAACTCCAAAGGTTGAATTGATGCGTGTGTCAATCAGGGCTCGAGTTGGGGTACCACGTGGGTGGACGGCATCCCCCCACTTATTTTACCGGGGTGTCGCCGTCCCCCCTGCCAAACAGCTGGACTTCACTCTTTGGCCTCTCTGGCTCGAGGAGCTCGGCACCTTTCGTGACGGCACTTCCTGTCATGACGTCACTTCCGGTGACAGCGTCCCCCCCCAATTCTTTTTTTACGACTTGTGCCATGATGTCAATACATTGTTATTAGGGAAATTCCAGCTTTAATTTCCTACATTTTAAGAGCTATTTCACTTTTGAAGCTTTCTGGGCCTCAATCAAATTCAAAGCAGTGGATATGAGAAAGTACACTCGTGCACACCAATGTTTGATGCACACAATAGAATGTACAGATGCATTATTCACTTAATGCTTTTTTCCTAACCAAGAATGAATGTTGTCAATAGCATGTTGTGGTAGCCTTTCACGTTTTTCCAAAACCCCAGAGAGTAACATTTAGAATCTATGCTAATTTTTAAAGATCAGTCTGGAGAAAACAACTAATTGAGTTGGAAAGCCTCAGGGTAAAGCTTGTTTTAAACTTTGTTTAACAGTCTGCCTGTTGGCACCCATATGCAAGGTGTCATGGCTCACTGTTGGTTCAATTTTGTCCAACAAGTTGGTAGTTTTGTAATCTGTGCTAAGAGCCCCCAAGTCTGTTGCATGAAGATTTTGCAAACTCCTAAATAGGTCTATGCTCAGGTGGATGGACGAGGCCTATGGTCAATTGACTTTATATGGTGGTGGTAATTGGCGAGGTTTTCCATCGTTCATTACCTACTGGCGGTCGCCAGTAGGTATATATAGTTAGGATTTTTTCTCTATGGGATTTTTGAAAATTCTATGTCTAATAACTTTGGCGTTTGTGGACGGAATTGGCTGAAATTTTCAGGAAAATGGCACATTTTGTTTCTGAGCAGCCCTTGAAAATTTGGGGGGGGTTCGTCAAGGGGGGGCCGAGAAAAAAGGGGGGTCCCAAAACGTGTTTTTAACATTGAGTTTTCCATAGGGCGGTTGGCCTCACTTTTAGCCCGAACGGCTGAATGGATTTGCACGAAACTTGGCAAAATTGTAGGGACTGGTAGCCCGATGTGCCTTTTGTAGGTCTCAATATATGTGCTCCAGTGGATTTTGAGAAATTAACGTTTAAAAAAAGATATATATCTGTAACAGCGGACCTGGCAGCGTCCCAGGACGCGTACTTTACGCGCAACGGAGCTTTGTGAAGCGAAGCTGATTGGTTCTCCGGCGTCTGTCAACATTCCAAAAAGTCCGTAGCGGCCGCCATCTTGTCTCTCGGTAGGATCGAGAGACAAGAGGAGGTCAAAACAAAGGGGGAAATAACTATAAGGGGGCATAGTAGATCCTCGCTGACCCCCTAGGTTTGATGTGGAGGTTTTAAAAGGGCCCCGCGGGGCAAAAAAAAAACAAAATAATAATAATCGAACGGTTGAATGGATTTGCACGAAACTTGGCAAAATATTAGGGACTGGTAGCCCGATGTGCCTTTGCTAGGTCTCAATATATGTGCTCCAGTGGATTTTGAGAAATTAACGTTCAAAAAAAGATATATATCTGTAACAGCGCTCCGCTTCGCGTACTTTTCGCGTTACGGAGCTTTGCGAAGCTGATTGGTTCTCCGGCGTCTGTCAACATTCCAAACAGTCCGTAGCGGCCGCCATCTTGTCTCTCGGTAGGATTGAGAGACAAGAGGAGGCCAAAGCGAAGGGGGAAATGACCATAAGGGGGCATAGTAGATCCTTCCTGACCTCTTAGGTTTGATGTACCATTTTGCCAAGTTTGGTGTAATTCCGTTCAGCCATTCAGGCTGTAGACGTATGTAAATGTCCTATGGAAAATTGCATGGGGAAAACACATTTGAAAGTGTTGAAATTTAGAACCAATTAAAATGTTACTTTGGTTTTGTATTTGTGTGTGATGAAAGTTAATTGGTTATGTATATATGTCAAATGAGAGGAAACCACAGCCATTTTGTGATACTACTGTCTGAGGTACATTTGTGAGGAATTTTTGGTGGTGAATTTCTGGTGTTTGATTTACACAGTACTAACACTTCTGCTACTTTTAAAAAGGTGAGTTGTTAATTTGTAAGGGGAACTATGTTGTACACTTGAAGATAATTTGAAAAATGTTTTCTGTTATTTATTTGCAGTCCTTCTGTTATACTAAATACTTGATAAAGTTAGTTTTATATTATGTATTACTAAAAACGATAAATGAAAGTGATTATTTTTTTCTGCAATTTACAGCAAGCAATTTCAAAATAAAATGGCTCACAATGAAGAGACCGTGGCAATTTCTTTTGAATTGTCCAACACATTGATTGAAATTGAGAGCACCAATAATGAAATATTGTCACAAGGAGGACATGACTTGTATGATTCCATTAGATTGATTGAAATGGACAGCACCAAGAATGAAATATTGTCACAAGGAGATGACTTGAATGATTCCACTACATTGATTGAAATTGAGAGCACCAATAATGAAATATTGTCACAAGGAGGAGATGACTTGTATGATTCCATTAGATTGATTGAAATGGACAGCACCAATAATGAAATATTGTCACAAGGAGGAGATGACTTGAATGATTCCACTACATTGATTGAAATTGAGAGCACCAATAATGAAATATTGTCACGAGGAGATGACTTGAATGATTCCACTACATTGATTGAAATTGACAGCACCAATAATGAAATATTGTCACAAGGAGGAGATGACTTGAATGATTTTTTTGATCAATCTCTTGATGGCGAATTTATCGAGTGTTTGGAGACCATAGAGTTACAAGAATCATCATTGGAGACTTTTAATGAGGACATTGCTGATGAGGACATGTTACTAGTTCTTTCAAATTTAGAAAATTCTGAAGAATAAATTTATATTTAGAAATCAAAAATTGTTTGAGACATTATTCATTTTTATTTTTAATTTATGAGGTTGTAGCGAAGTGATTGTAGTATAAAATGAGACTTATAGTATAGAGTGCAACATTTTTATGTTACATGGTAAGTTTACTCATATTTACTTCCCTTCTGCCACTATATTATCTCCAATGTGTATTTGACATCTCTTCTTCATCTCCGGCCTCCTTTCTCTCACTGTGTGTCTCCGATGCATCTTATCGCTGCTATTTTGTGTAATTACAGAAGAGAGTAAAATAAAATAGTTTGGAACGTGAAAAGGGGGCAAAGTAGAGTACTCCTCACCCCCTAGGCCTTTTTAGGCGGTCCCAAAAGGATCAGTTTCTGCTTTCCTGAGAGATTATGGTATGAGTTCCATATACCACAATAACTTGCATTACAACATGCAAGATATCTATCTCCTATTACCAACTTTTGGAGATATTCGCGCTAAGCGCGAATATCTCCAAAAAGTAACACCTGCCCTGAGCAGTTCTTAGCCATGTTATCCAATGGGAGGTGGATAACATGGCTAAGAGCATTAGCTCGGTAATGCATGAATATCGCTGAGTTTTTAGCGATATTCATGCATTGCGGCCGTTTATTATCGCATTTGCGATAAACCTTGATAATAGCAAGGTTTATCTTCGATAATTTCTGACGATGCTTAGTGGTAAAAAATTGGTTGGTAAGCATCGTTAGCGATAAATATCGCTTAACTTTGGTAATATGCCCCAACGTCTGTTAACGTTCGATTCGAAGGAAATGAGGAAGTGTTGAAAAACATTGTCTGCGCCATCTTGCCTTTTTTGAAATGCCACACTTTTGTCGTGCACGGCAGCCATTTTAGATGTGTTGACCAGACCCACTCTCTGCACGCTGTCGATTCGTAGCATGGCTCCTCACCCACGCAAGCATCTTCCCTAGGCACTGGTCACCACCGCTCTCTGTCTTATGCATGGGCAATAAACCTCCCCCCATCTGCGCTGCTCTTCCCTGAGAATCACACTCTGTGCCCGCCCGACACCTCCCTTTCGCCCTATTCACTACCGCACCCTCTGACACTCCTCTTTCTCTGTGTCCGATTGTCCAGGCTATCAGCTAGCCCTGCAGATGTAGTTTATGGCCCCAGCTGTAAAGAATCACCCCTCTTCAAAGGAGTTATAGTAGATCAAGGCCCACACCCGATGAGATCCGTCACACCACACGTGTTCCTACTATCTGAAAACCATCCTGTATTGTGATTGGGGAGGGGACCGAGCCTGAAGCGGAAGATTCCAGGAATGACTCTTTGTACATCAAAGTTTTTACAATTATGTGTCACATTAAAAATATATAGCACTCCAACAAAGTAGTAGGAATATAAAACTTTAATAACATATAAATATATACAAGAAAACAAAAACAGTAAAAACATTTAAACAACGAAGAGACCGTGGCAATTTCTTTTGAATTATCCAATAGATTTATTGAAATTGACAGCACCAATAATGAAATATTCTTGTCAGTAGCGGTCTGTTGTGCGAATAGTTCCAAGGCAGCAGAACGCGCTGAAATCTAGATGGCACGAAAGTGATGTCTAGTAAGTTGCCGCCCAGCAAAAAACGGCGTGGGGCGCCGCGGGGGTGAGTGAGTCCAGTAGGCACCACAGCTATTCTTACCGGCATTGCAGAATTACTGCTGGGGACAATGCCTGTGCTGTAGCAGGGTCACAGCAGAAACAAAAAGGATTCTGTTGAAGATGTTGTTGGTTTTCAATTTGAAAACAGTTCTGGTGTCAACTGCTATGCTAATGTAGTGGTTAATGTTTTGTTTTCTCTAGAAAATGTAAAAGAGGGGGAGGCAGTCCAAAGTTCCGTTAAAAGGGCAAAGGAAAGGATCGGTGGTTTGAACTATCAGTCAAAAAGGGGAGGGGGTGCAATAATTTTTCCTACCGGGTCACACTGTGCTTTCACCGGAAGTGAGGTCTGCAGGATTCTAGTAATTCAAAGTGAGGCTGGCGCCAGCATGGGAGCGCCGACGTCCCGCGGATACAGTTTCGTCACTCCACGGGCGATCATGGCAGTCATTCCCCATCGGGGGTCGGAGACTCCCGCGGCTCCTCTAGAATCTTCAAGGTCGTGGAGGACTACGGTGGTGGAGTCAACCAGTGACCGGGCCATTTCTTTATGCTGGGCCCGCTCTTGCCAGGTCGACCGCCATTTTGAGAGTTCGGCAGCTACCGGCGATCGCGGGGTCACATGAGCGGACGGGCTCCACCCTGCCGGGCGAGACGTTGCAGCATGGCCACAGTGGAAGAACCCTTTTCCGGGCGCCTGGAGCGCTGAGGGTGCAGCTGGGAAGCCTCCACCTGGGGAGGCGGGAGAGGCCTGTTCGCACCTTCTCTCCCTCCCAGTGCACCCCACGGCGTCTCGCTTGAGATTTGTTATGGCCGGACCAGGCGATGAGGACGAGGGGGGGGGGTCGGAGGCATGTGCAAGACATCCCCCCCCAGTGTTGTCGCAGCCATTATAAAAGAAAGAAGTGTCCCGTCCGTCTTCGGGCCGGGCTCCGGTGGATGTCGGCCGGACGCTCCTGGCTCTGGCCCCATGAACGGGTTTCTTGGTTTATCGGCTGCAGCCGGATCCCGTCGGCCTCGGCCCCCCGACCGTTGGTGGTCGGACCGGAAGAGCATGTGGCGGGACTACCTGCAACTCTCAAGGGCCACCGCGGCCGGACTGGGAGAGAGAGGGGAGGGTCGAGGAGACATTCCCCCCCCCCTGCAACTGTTCAGCGTTGTAAAGGCAATCCCCTGGCCGGGTCCCGCTGGCCTCGGCCTCTCCTCCGGCTACACCCTACGTTAGGATCTCCTGGGCGTGGCAGCAGGACCTGCCTTATATGGGCTGCTCCCGGCTGGGCGTAGCCGGAACCCTGCCCCACCTTGGAAGTTTCCAGAGTGGGGGTGGATGTTCTACTGACTTGCATTTTCCCTAGTCTATCGATTTTTTTGGCGTGGCAGGCGGTGGGACAGCGAGGGGTGATTTGGTTTCTCTTACTGTTTTTCTGGTCTCTCACCACTGGCATATTTTAACGTTTTCTTGTTTCTAGGACATTAATAGGTTTTATCATTACGTTATGTTATCGTTTCTTTGTTCGTTGTTTAATAAAAGTTCATGTTCATCAGTGGCCTACTGATTTTCGTTTTCCTATTTTTTTCTTTCCAGGTTGTTTCATGGTAAAGTTTCTGTTAACAGGATACAGTGATCACTTCGTTATTATTGCATATGTCCTTTTCACTAGGGGTGCTCTCTGGTCGGGCCAGATGACGTATCTCTAGTAAATGGTCCGGGTGAAAAAGGTGCATCAATCAGTGGGGAGTAGATAGGCATGACAGATTACAACGGGGGAGAACGGTCCGCATTACGTACCCTTTCACTACTTGCAAAGATTTTCCTACGTTTATTTGCAAACAGGGAATACCTCCAAAAAGAACTAATTCCCAAACAGTCAATGTTCGGACAATCAATCAATCAATGAGGAATGAAATAGGTACGACGTGTTAAAGGCTTGCGTTACCTACCCTTCACTATCTGCAAAGGGAGAGAGAATATTCCTATTCTTCCTCGTTTGCAGGTAGAGAAGATCCTTAAGAGAATTAACTTCGAACAATTCAATGCTCGATTGAAACAATCAACAAGGGGTACTGTGAACACAAATGAACGCCGCTTATATACATACGCATTGCTATTTTCAACAGGTTGTTCCTAATGTTTCTATTTTAGCGAGGTCAAAAAGAGATCCCATTAGTGGCCTACTGATTTTGCTCGATTCCTTTTGTTTTTTTACACGATTTTTCGCTATCTGCAAAGACTAAACAGAGTATTGCGACTCTGTGCTTGTTTGTAAATAGAGAATGAACCAAAGAGAACAATCAATCAAATGGAGAGAGAAGCAGGCACGACGGATTACAAAGGGGGCAAAGGGCTGCGTTAACTACCCTTCACTATCTGCAAAGAGAGAGTACTCCTAATAGAAATGAGGGGTGGGGGGCAGCATTCAAAGCAGATCAGTGTGCATAAACACGAAAATGTTTTTACTTACCACGTACTTGACATTCGACAGCTTATGATATTTGCTATTAAAAAACCATTGAAATTCACTGAAAAAACCATAGGTTATAGACCATATATAGTTAGGAATTAGCATTTACAAAACCTTGAAAATTCACTGAAAAAACCATAGGTTATAGACCATATATAGTTAGGAATTAGCATTTACAAAACCTTGAAAATTCACTGAAAAAACAATAGGTTATAGACCATATATAGTTAGGAATTAGCATTTAAAAAACCTTATTTTACTCACACAAAACCATTGAAATTCCATATATAGTTAGTTGCACTAACTATATATCGCGCACCCGCAATCCACTGCTGATGATGTCACATATTACATCATTCATGACATGGTCAGTGACATCACTGATGACATCACTGATGACATCTCAAATGACATCACTGATGACATCACTGATGACATCTCATTTGACATCAATGACCACATCACTGATGATATCATTCATGTGACAATACAATGCATCTCCTCACACTTTAATATAACCTCTGTTACACCCAGTGTTAAATACAGAGTATAATTTTTGAAACCATTGACACACCAATACTAGTTACTACATACGCACTCAGTGATTCCTATGTTTACACACACATTCACTCATTTACCCATACAATCATTCATACATACAATCACTCATCTTTACAACACTATCATATGCACTCATACACCTATACAGACTCTCACACTCTGTCACTCATCCATGGAGTTACTCACACACCTAGTCAGTCCTGTAAAGAATCAATCACACTTCCATTTTCTAATCTATACAGTTAAACATAGAGCACCTTACATTTTGAAACATATACTAACACATAATTACTCTCTTATACAATCATTGATACAAGTACACATTGATCTGCACAGAGTCACACACCTCCCAGCCAGCCACACACACACTCAGTCTCCCATACAAATACTTGGGCAATCAATCAATAACCCATATAGTTACTCATATAGCTACTGATCAACACATGCAGCAGTTTACAGAACAACAGACATAATGATGCACAAATTAAGACAGTTTAGTCACTAACCCATGCACTCAGTGAGACACATTTAATCACTCACTCATACAGTCAGTCACGCACCTACTAAATCCTTCATCCAGACACTTCTACATCTACTCATTCTTCAATATGTAAAACATATTTAAACTTTACAGAAACACACAGTCACTGGATGATGTCATCAGTGATGTCATTTGAGATGTCATCAGTGATGTCATCAGTGATGTCACTGACCATGTCATGAATGATGTAATATGTGACATCATCAGCAGTGGATTGCGGGTGCGCGATATATAGTTAGTGCAACTAACTATATATGGAATTTCAATGGTTTTGTGTGAGTAAAATAAGGTTTTTTAAATGCTAATTCCTAACTATATATGGTCTATAACCTATGGTTTTTTCAGTGAATATAGTATATGTTTGGGCTACGTTATTTATCATAATACTATTTTTTTGTTGGGGGGGGGGGGGAGTTTTATATAGAGCATACTCGACCCACAGGTATCAGAGTGCTTTACATGAGTGCTTTACATGAGTACCAGTTGCATTGCAGATGGGCACATTAATTTTTTAGGGTTCGGCAGATAAAGTGATTTGCCCAGAATCCCAGGATGTTGAGCCTCCCGCTGAGACTCAACCCCAGTTTCCTAGCTTCAAAGTCGGCTGCTCTTGCTGTTACCTACATCCTCAACTGCTACACAGCAAACACATGCCACTAATCAGAGCCGGCCTTTGCAAAAATAGGCCCTGGGCTGAAAGAAATGTGGTGCCCTTGCTGGTTTTGTTGCATAAAATGAAGCAGCAGCGGCCCCTTTTGTGTTCATTGGTCAGTCCCTGGCTGAGCAGCGTCTTGCCACTGAACACAAACCTCTCTGGACCTCCCCCAGCTCACCTAAATTACAGATAGCTTTGCTGCCTCACGCTGATGAGGGTGTTGGTGTGTGTCAGCAGGGGTGAGAGGATGAAGGGTGGGCAAGGAAGGGGGCTAATGGGGTGTTAAAAACATCACCCACAATATAATGAAGGTTTAAAACCGCTTTAAAGCTGCAAACCACTTTAAACTTGCAAATTAGACAGAAACGAGCACGCAGGTGCATGGGCAAGACTGGAGCAAGATGACAGGGGTGCTGCTGTTGGAACAACCTTAATGCAACCAGCTCCATGCGTCCCTCAGAATATTGGCGGCCTGGGCCCAGCTGCTCGCCCATGCAGAGTGGGCTAAAGAACGGTGATGGATTAAACCCCGATCTTTTGACTGGGTGTGAGTGTTTGATTGATTCAGATGCTCCGTCCATCACCACCCCCTTTTGTACCGCTTTTGGCCGCCATAAGTGTGGCAGGGTATGCTCAGACGTGAGTCCCTTGCTCACTTTGCCACTGGATTCAAGCAAGCCGGGCTGAAGACGGCTGGAATGCCAGAAACTGGTCCTCGGAAGCTTGTTTCCGGTCCAGGGAAGACATGGCTTGGCAGTTCGGGCTGGACTGTTCCCATGAGGCACAGGGTCAGACTGATTTGCATATAGCCATGTCTGAACTGGGGTGGCAGAGTGGGCTAAAGAACGGTGATGGATTAAACCCAGATCTTTTGACTGGGTGTGAGTGTTTGATTGATTCAGATGCTCTGTCCATCACCACCCCCTTTTGTACCGCCCATGCTAAAGGCCGAGCCAGTCACTAAAACGCTGTTCTGCTTTATTGTTCACCTGCTGCTTGATAAAATGCTTGATAAACTATTTTGAACTGCATTCAGTTCATAAATAAAAACGGCAGGTGCTTTATGGTGGTATAGAATTGGAAAGGACTTGTTGCTCTAATATTGAATGATTCCAGCTGGATTGGTTCTTGGGTATTTCAATCTGCCCTATAGGTCCATAACACACCTGTGAGCCTGTACACTACTTGTCTCGAGCATGTGTGCTACTTCTAACCCACTCGTATGCCTGTGTGCTACTTCCTCATCCTCAGGCCTGTTTGCTACTTGCTCCTTCTAGAACCTGTGTGCTACTTATATCATGTCTATGCACTACTTGCCATTGCGGAACCAGTGTGCTGCTTGTCCCCCCTGAACTTGTAAACAATCAAGCCACCCTTAAACCTGTGTGCTCCTTGCCCACACTTGAGCCTGTTGCTTATCGGCCTGGAGCTTGTTTACTACTTGTCTCCTCTCCAAGCCGGAGGACTACTTGCCCACCCATTCCTGAGTCTGCGTGTTTATTGCTCACCAATAGACACCGGTGAATTCAATGCCAGTGTTCAAAAATAAAGGAGCAATAATCAGGGTTCAGTGGCCCCTCAGGTAACTTGGCCCTGGTGCCACTGCACCTGCTGCACCAATGGAAGCTAGGCCCACTGAATTCTGATTATTGCTGTATTTTCTCATTCAAACAGCAGCAGGCGGGCAATTTCCTGTCTTGCACTAGGGAGCATGACTGGCGCTTTAAATGTGTTGGTGCTGTCAGGTTATTTTGAGAGGGAGAGTCACTTCTCAGCAAAGGCGCGATATTTTTAATTGTAGAGTAATGCCATTTCTGAGAAACAAGCAGGCACTTTAGCATAGGGTACCTGCTGTAGTATTGTGGGATGTAGTCTAGTGGTTGGGGGGTGGAGTCAGAGGGAGGAGCAGGAACAGGAGGAGCCAGAGAACAGGAACCAGGGACAGTTAGAGTAGGGACAAGGCAGGGGTAAGAGGTAGTGAATAAAGCTCCAGTTCACATGAGTACTTGTGTCTGTGTTTCTTGTAGCAGGATGCTACAACTGGCGACGAGGGTGGGATAGATGCCAGCCCCACTGAACCCAAAGCGCTGAGAAGACGCCCTGCCCGAGCAGCTCTGAAAACGCTGCTGGTTGCCGCCTGGAGATAGAAGAAACGAGCGCCAAACTGCGCGCTAAAAATAGCCTCACGCTGGAAGCGTGTGCCCGGTGTGGAGAGCCTGTGTGCAGGGATCGGGAGCCTACTCCGACCCTGTGAAGTGCCCAGAGCGGTGAGAAGAGTGTCCCTGAAGTGTGGACGGCGTCCACAACGTGCCGCCAGCAAGCGCTGCTGCGAGCGCTGAAATCCGAGCCCGGGAGACATCGGACGTCGGAAAACCTCACGCCCGATGCGTGAGGTTTGGGAGGTCATCGGCGAAGACGACCGGGAACTGCGGAGGCGAGCCGGGAGCCCACCCCGATCTCACCTGTTGTCCATGGTGACCGTGGAGGAGTGAATCCTGGCGTGGACTGCCCCAGAAGCCGACCGCCGGTGAGTCTTGAATGCCCCGAGTGGATGAGCCTGGAGAGCTAGCCTCGTGTGTGCCTGCAGTGACGGCGGCCATCTTAGAGTCAGGCGTCTAAGAAGGACAACCCTGTGCAATGCAACGGCGGCCATTTTGAAGTCAGGCACTGGGAAAGAAAACAAGCATTGGTCAAGAAAACAAGCATTGGCGACTGAAAGAAACAAGCATTGGCAGATTGGATCAAAATAAACATTGGCAACTGTAAACGAAGCAAGCATTGGTGACTGTAACAAAACAAGCATTGACGCATGCAAACAAGCATTGGCGAATGCAAGTGAAGAATAACAAAGCGCTGAAAAGACGACAAACAAGCACATGCAAATGCAAGAAGCAATCTAAGAAGACAAGCATTGATAAAGACAAGGAGAGAAATAGTACAACAAGCAGTGGCAAATGCGAGAGAACAAGCATTGGTATACGTAAAGCAACAAGTATTAGTAAATGTGAAAGACCAAACACTGGTAATTGTAAAGAAGCAGATGCATAAGCCTAAGCGAGTGCCCGAGATTAACAAAGATAACGTTGATTACGACCAGAGGAGGACCGAACTGCAGAAGACAGTTCCAAATCAGCGAAGAACGCATCAAATGTAATCAATGAATGCGAATGAGCAACGTGACGTGAAAGGAGCCAAGGGTCAACAAACATAGCGAACACTGGCAAGTACAAGAAACGCGCTGAAAACAAGCCCAAGTCTGCACAAACTGTGAATGCGACAAACACAAGCAGTGAGGAAGCCTTCTCTCATCAGAAAAGGGAGTGGAAGACCTGTGCTAGTCCAGAAGAGATGCATGAATGAATAAGACGCCAAATGTGTCAGGCGTCATCGTGAAAGAGCCCTCAATCATAAGACTGGAGGCAAAGTGAACAATCCTGCGACGGTAGTAGACAAAACCTTTCCTCCATCATGGCGGGGGAAGAAATAACACAAAGGTTCGATCCCTGCTTTGAAGCACCACCCCCAGGGGTGCCGACGGACACCTGGAGTCTATGTCTCAAACGAAACCAATGGCTGGCCACATTGAGTGATTTCCTGGACGCCAATGGGGAACAAAGAGAGAGAAAATGTCTAATGCTGCTCCTCCATTTGGTGGGCCCAGAGGGCCGATGCCCAATCAAAACATTTTCTGAGGAAGACACAGACATCTATAAGAGACTCCAAGAGAAGCTATGTGCCCGCCTCTCCGCACAAGCGGAAGTGGATCGAGAGCGCATCGCTTTCAACACAGCTCGGCAGGAACCAGGTGAACCACTGCCTACTTTCATCAATCGGTTGAAAAACCTGGTACAAGGCTGCCACTTCAACACCTTTACGGATGAGGACGCAGTTCGACTCCGGATAATTGAAGGCTGCGCAAACCCCGACACAAAGCTCAAGATCTTGCGAGGAAAGTGGTCGCTAGAAGAAATAATCAGGAAGGCTGAAATTGGAATGCACGTCAAGGCAAGAGACAAATCAAGGGACCCGAATCTGAAGGCAAATTGTCAAGTGGCCCGGACAGATGAAACTCGGAAAACAGACAAAACAAAAAATAGAGAGAGGAAAGGCAGACCAATGAAAAGACAACGGGAAAGACACAATGACAAGGAGTACTCTGAGTCAATCAGTCAAAGGACAACCTCAAGGAGTTCTTCACTCTCAGGGTATCATCCAAAGTCTGGCCAACGGGAGAGACACAGTGACAAGAAATACTCCGAGAAATACTCCGAGTCAATCAGTCAAAGGACAACCTCAAGGAGTTCTTCACCCTCAGGATGTCATTCAAAGTCTGACGAGGGGGGAGTGTCCAGTGGGACAGATAGCACCCCTGGACAAAATGGCAACTTACACAACAACAGAGTAAGGAAGATGAACTATAGAAGGAGAGCTCCAAATGGTCAAAACTGGAAGTCGGCGCAGGAACACTCTTCGTCAAGGTGTGAAGATGAGTCTGAAGGAACATCATCCAGCAGGAGAACACATCACACCCACATCATGGGTATCCAAGCACCAAACAAGTGTGAAGAAGAAATAGGTCGCATAAGACGAACCGACCCTCCCCAACAACGAACAGGAAAAGACCAACGCATCAATGACACCGGGGACAACGAAGAAACTGAGAAGACGTCGTTGACATGTGAGAAAGGCAAAGATGGAAAATCTCAAGAGCAAACACAAAGAACAAGCACGTGGTTGCTGAACAACTTCTCGGATGAAACAATGCCAAAGACAAGTCGACGAAGGCGCCCGGAGAATCGTTTTAAAGACAACCCTGAGTCACCAAACAACGCGTCACGGCCCACTTATTTCAGACATCCAGCACCCGATACACCCTCAAAAGAACGCTTCAAAAGGAGTATGGCCAGGAACTCCTCTGATTCAGAGAGCGCGTCCGTTCGATCCTGGAAGTCGACAAAAGACTTCTCTGACCTAGAAAACACGTTTATGGCCAGGAACTCCTCTGGTTCAGAGAGCACGTCTGTCCGATCCTGGAAGTCGACAAGAGACTTCTCTGACCCAGAGTGCTCATCTGTTCAATCCCGAGAATTGACCGAGTCATGGTCCCAACAACAGTCATGGCGTCAACCACTCAAACGCACCATGGAACCAAAAGACACCCTTCACATCAAGAGCAACACGTCACACACCAAGGACTCTGACCACTCAGTCATGCCACAAGACAACCCGTCATGTCAGTCACAAGTATATCTGGACACAAATCAGACACCGTCACCCCTGAAGGGGTCCGCGAGGCTGACTCAAAGGACCTACAGAGGGAAAACAGAGACGGTGGACCCTGGTCACCGGACGGGAAAGGGCCAGCCAGTCACTCCGCAAGGAAAACCGGACGCGTCAGTAGAGAGTGATCATCAGATGAGAAAGAAACATGCCTATGCACAGACGGCTCACGAGTCTGCCAGACAACCCGAGGCTGTGAATGAATCATCGAATCAAGCCAAGACAGTCTCATCAGATAGCACCATACTGTCTGATATGCATGACCCTGAATTGGAGGACAGTGTTGCCCTCAACAGGGCAAGACAAACGGAAGTAAAAGCAGATGCGGGTACTCGGAAGAGGACCAGAACATTATTCACTCATGAAAGAGATCGAGCATCTGAACTAACAGTAGCTACACCACTGGAAGGAGACATGCTGACTGCGGAATGTGAGAGCAGACAGTTCACACACAACGTGATCAAGAATGCCCCGACTAAGACAACCGGAAGATTGACCAAAGTCAAGCCCACCGCGGATTCAACACTACTGAGGCTTGAAGAACAGGCCGTCCGCCGACCCGTGTGGTGGATTGAAGAACTACGAACACTGAGGACATTAAGCTCATTTTGTTAAGCAAGGGGGAGATGTAGTATTGTGGGATGTAGTCTAGTGGTTGGGGGGTGGAGTCAGAGGGAGGAGCAGGAACAGGAGGAGCCAGAGAACAGGAACCAGGGACAGTTAGAGTAGGGACAAGGCAGGGGTAAGAGGTAGTGAATAAAGCTCCAGTTCACATGAGTACTTGTGTCTGTGTTTCTTGTAGCAGGATGCTACACCTGCAACTGCCACTGCTTAATATGATGAATCAACCTCCATGTTCCAACCAGCTATGAATGAGAGAGGATGATCTAAAAGTGCTGGGTCGTGATAAAGATGTTTTCCCATAAATTATTTTCTTTTCAAATCTGAACCCTGGCCAACCAGTGGGGCTTCCGTAAGGTCTTGAAAACCCGTCCATTACACCCAAGGTAAGCTAGCCTTGCTGTCTCAGCCACCTCGCCTTTTTCTCTTAGCACTAAGACATCTCCTGAGCTATGAAGAACATAAGTATTTGTTTCTGTTTTTATGCCCTGTGATTAACTGTTCTTTATTTGATTTATTTCAGCCTTCATGCCTCCAGTTTCGAATCTCCAGACTCCCGGCCAGTCTCTGGAACTCGTCTTAGCCCATTGCAACATGTAAACCCATTTTAATTATTTACATAGCCATTGGAGATTAATTGAAATTGGATTCACAATGTATATAACTATAAAAAGGAAAATGTTCTTATTTCAGTTTTTTATCATTTTTTAAAATTTTCATTATAGTTTTTCAGTTGACTTTTTTAGAGCAAATGTGATTGAATTTGTCTAGCTTGCGAAGCTAAAAACAATTTTGTCAAGTTCCAGATCATCCAAAAACAACTGTATATAGGGAATTAAATATAACCTGTTATCATTGGGGAAACGGGGTAAAAAAATATTTAAGAATTAATCAATTGATCAGAAATAAAGCGCAAATCAAATAACATGCATGTGATATTTTGGTGCTTTTTTATGTTTCCCCTGTACAGCTCTTGCGCTGCTTGGGATAACTAATACTTTCAATATATCTTAAAAGGGGCTTGTACAGGGGTTGTTCCTCCGCAGTGTCGGAGGTGCAGCGCCTCACTGCCTGACTCAGAGCAAGGAAATGAAAAATAAAACTATGTTCATCATCGTTTTATTTTTCATTTGCCGTCTCTAAGCCAGCTTGTGGAGGGAGGGGCGGGGTGGGGCGCGGGAGGAGGAGTGCTGTGTGCACTCCTGCGCATATATGTTTGGCCGCCTGTCTCAAGCTGATCAGAACACATATGTGCACTTAGGTTTCTCCAGCCCGGCTCCATTGAACAGCCTGGCAGGAGAAACCCCCCACAGAATCCCTGACCTGAGCGGAGTGTCTTTTCAGCCCGCTCAGGCCAATCCCCACACTGCTGTCCCTGAGACTGAAAAGAAAGTGTAACGCGGTAGGCGGCCATCGGCTTCAGGGAGCTTTTTTAAAAATTTTAAATACTATCTTGCACCCGGCGCGTTTCCCCCCTCCCGTGTTCTCTCCACCCGTCCCAACACTCATTGTTTGTCGCGGTCCCCTGGGCTTCTCTTATCAGTTCCCAAGGCCAAAGTACTCATCCCAATCTGCTTTAGTGGGTGGAACTTCTTTCATACATTACGGCTGCTCATCAGTTACTGTTTACAGATACTTCCCTTCCCCTGGCTGCAGGCATTTAAAATACACATCTTCAGCTTAAGCTGTTGACACTGTTTAAGCCCCATTCACCGTCCAGACTTCAGGGTCTGTTAAACTGTTAGATATGATCTCTTCCCGTGGAGAAGGCAGACAGCTTCTAACAGTATGCAGGAATGTTTGCTTTTTTATTACTTTGTTGTGTAAAGCAGATGCTTTTGCCTTAGAACTTTTGCAGCATTTCCTATTGATGCATCAGTACCTTTCTTTGCACTTTGTAGGCATTATTGGATTGATTTTACTACTATACAGTCAGTCACAATTGCAGTTAAAAGGGGCTTGATTTAAATGGTGCAGTGATTTTGGGGCCAAAAGTTATTATAACTCCACTAAACACCAAATATTGCTATATTTTACTACTAAACAGGCAGTCATAAATGCAGTTATCTACCAGCAACTAGGGCCATGATTTCAATAAGCAGTGGCACTGGGACCAAAAGCTCTAGACACTCACTAAGCACCTATATTGTACAACTAAACAGGCAGTCACAAGTGCAGTTATTTTTCAGGCACTGGGGTGATGATTTGAATGGTGCATCAAGTCCAGTGGCACCGGGCACAAAAGTCAACAGGGCCTTTATTTGAATTGTGCAGCAGGTGCAGTGGCACTGGGCCTAAATGTTGTCAGAACACCACTAAACTTTCTATATTTTACGACTAAACAGGCAGGTATCTAGCGACCACTTGGGTCACGACTTCAATGGTGCAGCAGTTGCAGTGACACCAGGATCAAACCCCATTAAGCACCTAATATTACTATATTTTGCTACTTAACTGCCAGTCACAAGTGAAGTTCGCTTGCAGACAACAGGCTCATGATTTGAATGGTGCAGCATGTGCAGTTGCACCGGGGCCAACCATTGTCATAAATCCATTAAAAACGGATTATTGCTATATTTTACAACTGAACAGGCAGTTATAAGTGCAGTTATCTAGCAAGCACTAGGGTCATGATTTCAATAGTGCGGCAGGTGCAGTGACACCGGGACCAAGAGCTCCAGGCACCCCACTAAACACTGATTATTGCTGTTTTTTACAACTAAATAGGTCGTCACAAGTGCAGTTATTTTTCAGGCACTAGGGTCATAATTTGAATACTGGAGCAGGTGCAGTGACACCGGGCCGAAAAGTTGTCAGAACTCCTTTAAACACCTAATATTCCTATGTTTTACTTCTAAACAAGCAGTCACAATTGCAGTTCCTTTGCCGTTAAAAGGGGCTTAATTTGAATTGTGCAGCAGGTGCAGTGGCACTGAGCCAAAAGCTCTAGAGTCCCCACTGAACACAGATAATTGCTAAATGTTACAACTAAACAAGACCGCCACAAGTGCAGTTATCTAGCAGGCAAATATAGGTCTCATTTCAATGGTGCAGTGACGCCACGACCAAAAGCTCTAGGCACCCCACTAAACACCTAATATTGCTATATTTGACTACTAAACAGGCAGTCACAAATGCAGCTATTGTGCAGGCACTAGGGGCATGATTTGAATAGTGCAGCAGGTGCAGTGGCAGTGAGCCCAAAAATCAGCACTCTAAACACATCACATTGCTATTACATAAATTAATTCTATTATCTCCTTCTTTCATTTAAGTTTTCAAAATGTTGCTAATATTTACCCACACTATACCACTAGTAACAGCACATTATATTGTCTTTTTTTTTTACATGAACAAGCCATAACACTTAAACAGACTTTCTGTAACTTATATTGTACAACTACTCAGCATGCTACAACTTACAACAAAAAAACGCTTAATATTAATCATATAGGTGAACCCTAATGCATTTACCAATGCTTGTTATATTCATAGCCCTTGGTTGCTCAATCATGGCTCATGTTTCTGCTCGAATTTTTTTGTTTTAGTGATTTGTAGAATTCTTGATGTATTAAGGCTACTCTGGTGCCCTAGGATTTATGTAGCATTGTTGAGCAATTTTCTGTAGGTGCATATGGTACATGCACATAGTTCATGGCACAGGTAGAAAGTAAAAACAATCATCGGCACATGTACAGCTGGTTTTAGCGGTCGCTAATGGAGAATCGGGCCGTTAGCAACCGCTAAAATGCTGTTTGGCATGTACTAACCCTATTTTGCGAGTCGGTAACCTTTTACCAACTCGCAAAATAGGGTTTGCGAGTTGATATGAGGAAGGGGTGTGCCAAGGGCATCCCTTCCTAATAGTGAGTCGCAGAATAATGTATGGTTGCTTTGCAATCAAAATGCGGTTGCAAAACATTCATATTTTACCAACTCCATGAAGGAGGTGGTAGCCCATTCGTAAACAGGTCCCCTTTGTGAATATGGGCGCCAACATTTTTTTAAGAGCAGGCATTGTTCCTGTAGGGGCGCCAAAACGTATAGTGATCCTGTTTTTGCGTATCACTCCCAATTTTGGGTTCTTTAGTGCAGTGTGGGGAAAAGAGGTTGCTCCTCAATATGTCACATAGAAAGGTCACGGTACAGGCCTTGATAGGCTCTCGCCTGGACTATTCCAACGTCCTGTACCTAGGCCTTCCGGACTTCCTTCTTGCCCATCTCCAGGTTGTTCAAAACTCAGCGGCCCGGGCCATCTTCGGCCTCACTAGGAGAGCTAGGGCCAGCGACCTTCTCAGGACTCTTCACTGGCTGCCTATTAGGAAGCTTATCACTTTTAAGGCCTTGACCATTGCTTTCAAAGCCCTTCATGGTACAGGTGCCTTTTATCTCTGGAAACGGATTAGTTTCTATCTGCCTTCTAGATCCTTGCGATCCTCTACCCAGGCCATGGCGGCCACCCCGGTGATCCGACACGCGCGCTGCGAGGGCGTTCTTTTAAACATCTCGCCCCGCGGCTGTGGAATGCTCTTCCTCTATCACTCAGATCCAACACCAATCTGCTGGCATTCAGGAAGGATCTGAAGACCCTGCTTTTCACCCAGTAATTCATCCCACCTGCTCAGCATTCTCTCCCGTTTTGCCTTCCACTCTGGGTCCGTGACGATCTTAAGCGCCGGGACACTCTTCGGAGTAGCTGTGCGCTATAAAAGTACCCCATTAACATAACATAACATAACATAACATATGTGGGTTGATTTGTTATAACCAATGTTCCTTTTAAATAGTTTCAAAATATTTTCCATGTAAATTGCGCAATAAAGGTCATATTAAAAACGATTTAAACTTTAAAATAGTTAATTTACATAAAGTAGATGCATCACATAAGTCATTCAGACACAAGAAGCCTCTTAAACAAAAGATTAATGTTAGGGAAGGTAGGAAACTTTTAAGTTAATATTATGCTTTCCCCTAACTTAACCGACACAATATCAGGAGAAACTTGACACACCAACAAATGTAATGAAATAGATTAGCGAAATAAAGAGTGCAGTTCATTCCGGAGTTTACTCAAAATGTACGAGCCCTCGATAGGAGCCATACAAAATGGAACGAGGTTGCAGGCAGTTGAGCAAACTTTTATGTACTTAATCAAATTTTAAACACTAGAGAAAAAACAGCAAAATACATATATGTAGGTTATTAGGACAGAGTATAGTGATGCATAGGGAAATAATTTCAGAGTGTAACCAAATTCTGGCAACGAGACCTGTGAATTTTTTAAAAGCAAACACTTGCATTACGTTTTTGCTCTATACAGGCTCTTTAAACTACTTTTCTTGTCCCCTCCCTCTACTTGGTACATAGAGTTCTCTTGCTGCTTAGCAGGAGAACCCTTCGTGGTGTGTGCTACTGGTGACCCCATATGTGGAAAGAGATTGCAGCCTGAGACCCCCCTCCCCCACCAGCTCTTTAAAAGGAACAGGGTCATGACTGACAGGTGCCCTTAACCAATGGCTGTTAAATGCGAGCTGATCAGTAAAAGTGCAAAGAACTTACAGGAACACTCTAGAATGCGGATGTGATGTTCGAATAGTGACACGACTGCTACAACTATTATTATTGAGCTGTCTGTCCTTCATGTTGCCGATCGGACATTAAGCTGTAAAAAGGACCACTAATGCCTTTGCTCTGGTCTTCACGTCACTACTATTCCCACAATTAGCGGAGACACACCGTGATCACGCCATTTGACCACTACCTAGTGGTACCCTCCTCCGACGTCATCTGGGAATTGTGTCCTGTAATTATTGTTTTCGGCAATTGCTAAGAGTCATACTCCTCCGACGGCATCTGTGAGTTGTGGTCCGGGATATTATAGTTCGGGTTGGGGCCGATTCATATACTTTCGTGCCTACCACCATACTTACGATCCGCAGTGATTGACCCTTTCTTTGAGGTTACCACACCACTTCTTTCTATTTCATGTTCGATATCTACATTGTTTAGCCTTGAGAAAGTCTTGGTACGGACTCTGTACTGACGAAACATGTGTTGGCTGTTTGTTTCTTTGACGTTTGTGAATAAAAAGAAAACCATCTTGTCTCAAGAAGAAATCTTTGTTGAAACACGCATACATTGTGACTGTATTGGTGAAATAATTGTTGTGACCAACAGGTCGTCTTTAATATTACTTTAAGGATAGTGCTGAATAGACCCTCCTTGTATTTCTGCTCTGGCAGGTCCCTTAGATCTGGTTTAGTCACCCTTAGTAGTGAGTGACGGTGGTCTCCCTAGCACTCCTACTGTATTTTCAGTATTTGTAATAATCATGTTCCCTAATCAACTTTTCTCTTGATATTTATTTGAATGTGCGGTTACTCCCTCTTAGAGAACACCACTACCAAATTCCTTCTGTCAACTTACAGCAACCAACGGCTGAGCAGGATTGACCATTTTCCCCTTTGTCTTCAGAGATAATATTGGCTATCGAGAGTGACCTAAAGGTATTGCAGACAGATTTAAGCAGGAAATGTGTTAGACATGAAAATTAATGTGTTGGTCAAGGATGTTTTTAACATTTTTGATTGTAAACATTTGGAAGGCATATGACAATGTATTGCAGTCTGTTTTTAAAGAGGTGTTCTAGATAAATTATTTGTTTTTGGTATTGCTTAAGAGACCAAAGTTTCCTGGATCTGCTGCAAATGAAGAGGAGCCTTTCCCTTCTATTCCAAAACCTCCTTTGCACCCGGTGGATGTAAGAAGGATCAGCAACTCTCGTGCACGCCTGTTTAAAACTGGTTCTCAAGGATCCCTCTTGCCCGACAAAGGATTTCATCCTGAAGACGGTAAGAACATACTGGAACATTTTCATTATTTTACACCACTCTTAGTTCACTTTTACGGTGTCGACTTAGCTTTCCTTTCTTTTGCTTCACCCATTAAGGACAACACAACCATGAGCTGCCAGTTGAGTCACTACTTTTATGCGTTGTTGTTTAACCTGCTAAAGACTCATGTTTGTAAGAATGTTCGTAGCAGGGTCCTATTTTGAGATATTTAGCAAAAGCGGATTTTTGTTGCACCTTTTGTCATAACCTGTCCACCTGTTCTGCTATAGTGGTATATGCCAATGACAAGTATCCATGATGTACCAAAACAAGCAGTTGTTCTTGGTCTTGATAATTCACAATTCTTCCTTATTTCTACCAGCAGCAGGAATAGTTATCCTTTTAGTACCTGTGGAAACCTGCCAGAATCTCAGAAAACCAGATGCTGCTCCCCCTGATAGAGGGGGAACTAGAGTAACTGTCATACATAGTACTGTAGTAGAAATGGGGGGCCATCAAACTAACAGGGAGAGCCAAGTCCAGCATTTTTCTTGGCTCTAATAGCCTAGCCAGAGCTCGACAATGAGAACATTTGGCATAGAAATCACGCACCAGATAATAAATAAAAATATGAAAAACTGTATTCAAAGTTCAGTGAAGATAAACTGTTTTACCTTCGTGCATTAGATTATATCACTGCATTGAGAGGCATTTACTAAAAGTGATAGTTTTTAAGCTTTTAAGCATGAACTGAGAAACATTAATGCCCCTACCCCCACTCTGATGACAGTACCATTAGTGAACTAAGAGATAAGTTAGTTGTCTTGTACACCCTTTATGAGGGTTATATTTTTATTTTGGATGGAGTAACATTTTAATCCATTAGGCCAAACACAAGAGGGATGTTTGTACAGCACATATCCTCCCTTATTTCAAGGTTTTCCCATATGCTGTAATGAAAAAAATAGGAGACACGATAAAATAAAATAATTGCATACAATCACACAATTTGATCAAGTGGCCAAGCCAGGATTGATCCCAGGTTGTCTGTTTTCTCACTGTGTAATTCAGCCACTACATTGGTATCCCTTTCTAGCTGCTGTTTGACATCAACATTTAATGGTTTGTCTTTCATTCTTGGTGCATAAGGTAAGAGATTTGGGTAGCAGGGGAAGAAGACACAAGAAAACTTAATGCATTTTAGACTCGAGGGCTTAAGAGGAACTCTGGCGTAAGCAGATTATAGCATCTGTCTCGAACCTTTAGTGGCTCACCTACCTCTATAATTTATTCTGGGTATTCTGTGCCTCATATAAGCTTAGATGCTTCTGCCAGTATGATACCTGTTTTGTATGTGAGGATGTCAAGTTTGCACCCCAGTTCGGTTCCTTACACTTGTACCAAATCTGAAATCATGCTTGTATATTGTATCTAAGGGAGGCCTTACATGGCGATGCACAATGTGACACTTGTTCCATGTATTAGAAGGAAGCTTGCCGTGGCCCTTCAATACCACATTTGTTCCATGCCTTTGACTCAAGCTTGCACAGTCCCTGAATACCACTCTTGTTCCATGTCTTTGAAGGAAGCTTGCACTGACTGACCCGGAAGTACAATACTTGTTCAATGCCTTTGAAGGAAGCTAGCACTGAATAGCCATGCGGTACCACAATTGTTCCAGGTCTTCGAAAAAACTTGCCCTGTCCTGCAGTACCATACATGTTCAGTGTCTTTCAGGGAAGATTGTGATGCTCTTAACCAGCGCTGTATGTCTTATGCATGTAAACCTACGACTCCTGTGCTCCTTTACTTTATCTATTTCTGTGTGTTAATGATCTGTCCAAAAGGCTGCTTAAGTTGTCTCACCAGCCTCACATGTTTGCAACAATAATACGTAATCTTGCTTAGAGAAAATTGGCTTTGGGTAAGCCTACTTCAGTTATTCATCAGACAGAGTTTCATTCACATATTCGTTCAGCTCTTCAGAACAGCACACACCCAATTGGACAGTGGATCAGGCATTGGCTTTGTTGCCAATGTTTGCTCTGCCTAGTATAAAACCGCTGGTCTTTAGGATGTCAGGCAGTCTGAGTAACAGTATTTTGCTATTAACTCTGTGATACTCTGTATCCAGAGGAGTCATTCTCCAGAGATATTTCCTTTAAATGTATCCCCAACAGCTCATGCAAATGCAGGCTAGTCTTAATTTAGAGTACAAGCAGCTGCGTTGCCATTGCTACTGGACCACAGCTTTCTAATGCAGAGCACCAGGTGTCACTGCTGCAAGCTTCAAAATCATGCCACAATCTATAATCCTATTCTGCATACTCAGCATACATGTTTGCTGTTCCAAGCTGGCATACCAGTGTGAACCTATACGATTTATTCGTTTTTATTAATACGCATGCCCTCCACATTTCATTGCAATTATTTTAGTTTTTCTTCATTTATTTTAGGATATGCCTGTACTACAAAGAAAACAACTGCCTTGCTTTTTAGAAGGCAAGTGAGACAGTTTTTGATGCCAAGACCTTCCCTGCAGTGTACTTGTGTGGGTGCATAATTGCTGCCATGTCTATTGATTGCATTGTGAGGGGTGTGCCTGTGAGCATGCAGAATTTACATTGTCTTTTGTGATTTAATTGCCTGTGGTTTACAGGTTGAAAATTGTGCATGTGTGAGTACAGAGTGGGGCATATGCCTGTGTGAGTGTAGCATGAGGTCGTGCCTATTTGAGGGTAAAAGTGTGAATGTTGGGTCTCTTCATGTTCTGTCTTTGTGTGCATGCTCTTTACAAGGGCCAAACATATTTCTTTTGTTAATGCTTTTTAGGGATATTACTTTGTCTTGCAGAAATACAGTGCAGTGAGTGCAAATACAATAGTGTGTGTATGAGAATGGTAGTTAGTTTTGATATGGCAGGTGCAGAGTCTGTCGAAGGAGGTTTCAGGAGTGTCGGGACAGCTGACAGACTAAGATGCCATGCTAGTGAGGGGGCCCAGTTACTTTTCTTGCACTAGGGTGCCTGCCAACCTAGATACGCCACTGTCAGGTCCCATATTAGTAGTGACTGGAAGAATCCTTAGAGCGCAATGATTGGGGTATCCACTGCCAACTTTCCTTTATCGGTTCACTACTAGTAACTTAGGGCAAACTTGATAAGTCTTCCAAGAGAGAATGCCTGGACCATGCTTCGAAGGAAAGTGCTGACTGCCTGCTCAGAAGGAGCCTGGAAGTGTCCTTTCATTAAGAAGAAGCTACTCTGAAGGAGATGGGGTTGTGAAGGAGCCGGTGCTAGATGAGTTTAAGCTACTGCTCTTAGGCCACAAGAGACCTGCACCACTGTGTGAGAAGTGAGGTCTGGAAGTCCCTGGTTTGTCCACACAGCATGGCAACTGCATTGATGCCTAACCGAGAAGGGTGACATTGAACTTACCCAGGAGTTGGCCTGTAGTACAAGGAAGCCTTTAAGCACTGGAAGCAGGTGACCTTCTGTGGTTGAAACAACAAAGACATACCTGCCGAAGAAGAGATCAACCTAAGCAGAGTGACCGCATTAGCCAGAATAATCACAGGTACGAACTAGGGTGTGCCTGAACTTGTTTGGGATGTGGATTTTGTGACTGGACCCAAGGAAGAATCTAAACCACAGTCTCACTGTGACCAGAAGACCCGTGCTCCTCCCCCACAGAGCCTCCTCTTGACTGGTGAATTGCAGGCACCACCACTCACCTTGACATCGGTGGGGCTATAGTGAGAACCACCATAGCTCCTCTTTGTGAGTTGTCCATGATGCACATCACATAGAATGGTGCAGCCAACCCTGACTAGCAAATACTGCAGGTGTTAATTGCAGACAAACTCAGCTCTTCGAACTACTTCACCCTGGACAGTAAGGTACACTGATATTGCAAGCTTGGATAGGTGGGCTAAGTGCACACCTATATGGGGGGACAAACTAACTGTGATTGATGGATCACAGGAGCTGCTGTGACAGACCTGCTGAGATTTCTTGCCCCTAAACCCCCCTCCCAGGCTTGGGCAAGGGCCAATGTACAGTACCATTACACACTGTTCCTGAGATTGCCATGGGAACTGTTTGTGTTATTGCCTTTGTGAAATACCATCTGTTTGTTTATTACTTTAAGTGATTCAATTGTGTGTGTCAGTTTAAAGTACCGACTGGATAGTGAATTATTGATTGTTTTCTAATGTTCCACACACCACATCCCTGGGTAAGCCTTGGACTGCTTGACTTTGATACCCTGAGAGTCAAGTGCTAAAGTGGTAACCCCTCATTGCCTGAGGACTCTTGTAAAAGAGTTACCATAGGTGGTCTTCTGTTGGTGCTGCTTAACGTGAAAAGAAGGTGTTAAGGTTAAAGATATATATTTCAAGTACATACACTACCACCTACAAACAAAATAGAAGTTCCAAAAGATACCTCTGCTTTACAATTATGTTTACTAACTTGAAATTGATTGAGAGATACTGTTTTACTCCATAGTCATTCTTTGTACTCTCATCTTCCAAACGTAAAGAAACAACTACTCCCACTTGTAATCCCCATTTAAAGCCATTACTTTTAGACAGAGATTTTCATTTGCACTTTTTTGGTGGAGCAGTAACTGTTGTTCTTAGCTTTGATGGAATGCATTGTCTTCCCATAATTTACTTGTTTAAGAGTTTGTCATGTTGTGGAGTGATGCTTTAAGTTGAACCTATTTGTGCAAGATGTGGTTTAATTGTGTGTGGTTATTTTTTAGTTGGCAAATATCACAAAGGTACACAAGTCTGAGGCTTTAATTATAACTATCTAATGCTATCACCTCAGACGACACACCAAAACTTGTTTCAACTAGATATGAAATGTTCTTATAACATCACTATTATGAGGCTACTTTTTCCATTCATGCATATCATGAAACTGGAGTCCAGTATCAACTAGGGGTTAGGTAAAGGGGTGAGCACATAATGCAACATATTAATCAACAACAACTGCTTATGGTCTGTAACAAAGACTAAAACTGCAAACACTTCATGACAGCTCTCAGTAATTTTTGGCCATATATGGGCGTAAAAATAGAGGCATGGGAGTTTTGTTTTTCTGTATTGCTCAGTCATCACAGGTGCAGGCTCAATTTGGATCACTATCCAAGACTTCTTTAGTCTCATTAAATCCAGATCCTCACAAGCTGTGGTAAGTTGTGCAAAAAAAGTGAGTTCTGCTGTTATGCACAACTCACAGCCTGGCAAGAAGCCAGAAAGATGTGTTCACACCAGGAAATAACATGCTTTTTTAAATCCTGCCCTCTTTTCTTGGCTTCCTACAATCTCAAGTCTGTCCCGAGAGCTTTGGGGACAAGGTCAGGCTTCTGCTGATCCTCCACATCTGCAAGGGTTGTGCCCTTTTTAGTTCATTCAGAAGGATCTCTCTTGGGGGGGGAAGGATTCATGCAGGGAGGCAATGCAATATTGTCTCTGTTTTTTAACCTCTTCCACGCTCATGACGAGCTGAGCTCGTCATGTAACTCGTCTTTTCACAAATGTTAGCGCACAGCGGGAAAACCCGCAGCATGCATGGGGTTAATTAATTAGTGTAGATTGTTTGTGCCCCCTTTCATGGAGGTTGAGGCTTTAAGTATCTTCAAGGTATAAAACATTGTAGCAAATATGTGGAAGTTCATGTCCAAGGATTGGATCTTAGCCTTCCCATTTTTAAAAAGGGGAATGAACAACTCTTTAGTTTTGCTATCCCATAGTGATCAGTTTTCTTTAATAAGAGAATGTAGAGTTTTAAAATAGAATGTGTCTTTTGTTATAAAAGATTAGTTTTAATCCTACCCAATCAAAAGTTATCATACGTTTTGCTTTTCAGAGTCTCAGAGGGGCTGCAAGAACTCTGGTTGTAGTTTTTGAGAGTATGCTTGGATAAGTCGCAGAGCGGGGATGGCCGAGGGGAGGTCAGAGCCCATCGGTATTATTACCTACATCCTCAAGTCTAATATGATCGCTTTGGTTTAGTTAGATATGCTAGGTGGTGGGATCTGGTGATCGCATTGATGGTTCAATTTGTAAAAAGTTTTACAATTTTAGAAAAGGGTCAGCACACAAATTTCCATTCAAGTATAATTTGGCGTTCATTACAGGGATAAACACCTTAATATACGTTTACAGTTAAAGGCACATACCACATTGGAAGATAATTTAATATAATATACGATAATGCAGTATAATTCAAATCCAGCTCACAGTCCTATACATAGCTCTATCTTTGATTTACACGTGGGGAAACAGTTTACAACTGAGAGTGGCACCAACGGTTTACCATACAATTCAAGGACAGCATACTATCTGAGAGATACAGCAACAAAATAATGAGAATAATACTATAAGTAAGAACAGTCAACTGCAAAATGCAAATACATTCCAATTTAGACTCTGGGTCTGATATAAATGTTAGCGGCCCTTCATTACCTTGCAAGTGGAGAGATGCATATTGTGTAAGACTCATGTAATGTATGTACAGTGAAGTCTGACCATACTAAGTATAATTTAAATGACCTCTACTTAAATGTATCTGCATACATATTTGCATTTTTTCCACATTTTAAGGGAGTGAAATACTTTGATATATTTTAGTCTTGAGTCTACAAGCGGTAATCTTGGAATTCAGAGTCATAACATCTAACTTAGACATGTTGGATGTATATTATCTTCAGTTATTGTTTTCTATATACTATAGTGTTGCTGTTCTACTTTTCTTTCTTGGATACTTTGAAAGCTAAAAAACAGTTGGCTTTTGAATGGGTAGTTTGATGATCTGCTTTTGTTAAAACTAAAGCTTCAAAATGTTATGACAATGACTTGTTTAACCTATACTTATAGTCCTTTCTCTCCCCATAGATTAAAATCACCCATGATGATATATGGCCTAATTTATATTCCATCGGATGGCCTCCACCAGGGGGGTGGAATAGATTATTCCATCCCCTTGGTGGAGGGACCGCCCCCCGAATTTATAAATGAGTGCCAAGCTAGCAGTCATTTATAAAGCATTGACATAAACCTCTGTCATGGCGGTTCCTGTCAATGCGGTTTGTTGCAGGGCTCCGGCTACATGACTGAGCACTGCACCAAAATGTTCTTTATAATTTTCAAAAACAAATCCCTGAAATGGGATTTTCTTTTTGAAAATGAAAAAGAAAAAGCCTACCTCATGAGTTATCTCCCATGGTGAGGGGGGCATTATTTTTACTGTCCGTTACTGCCAAGGTTTGCCTTGCGGTGACAGATAGTAAAATAATGGTAATATGTCCGCTTATCCTAATTGGGTGGATAGACACATAGCCATTTCTCCAACAGCCCTTATTCTGTCTGGCCGTCAGAGAGGTTTGGCTATGGCGATGACGGTGTAATCACCGCCGTAGCCAAACCTATGGCCAGCCTGCATCTAAATCATGCGAGCAAACCATTATCTTGTCAGTAAGCATACCGCATTGCTGTTACGATGGAGTATGCTTTTTTAATACATTTTGTAAACATTCTTTATTGAGTGTTCACAGTTTGTAGGTACAATGAATAAGTAACTGTCAATTGTTGCCATCATGAACATTGTCAATGAGGGAAAAAGCATATGCCACACAAGCATATAATGGAGTAATTTACGTGAGACGGTATGGAAGAGCGAGAATCTGCACTCAGTCCATCTATGGGAGTCACACACAGCAAAATGATTTCCTAATAACCAAATAAACAGTGATAAAGTCATAGGAGTCTTCCCCCCGCAACGGAGTATGCTTAGCGGCAAGATATAAATCGGGCCCTTAACCTGGCTCGACGAAAGTAATAAGATATTCAAATTCTTCCTTAGATATGCCTTCATTTTAATTTGAAAGTTTGTAGAGATTTGGCAAGTTTATCGTTTTTTTGTCTAAGGGCCCGATTTAGGATGGTGGAGTAATGTACTTCCCCTATCCTGAGGCACCGCCGCCCTCTAGTTTTAGAGTTGGCTGCCGGTGCTGTGGACAGCTGTCTACATTGCAAGGAACAGTTGTCATGACTGTTCCTTTCAATGTAGGAAACCATGATACTATCAAATATGACAGGCAGCAGTCAAACTTTTCATAAGTTGTATTGCTTTTAACAAACTCCCAAAGTGGGAATTGAAAAAAAAAAAATAATGCCGGGCACACACTGGGAGTTTTCAACTGGGATGTGGGGGCCTTTATTTGTTTTTTTTCCTTGTACCTTACCACAAGGTTTTTCCTGGTGATGATGGAGGAAGAAAATACTTTACACCATTCATCCTGAATATGGTGGGTGGTATCCTTCCTTTGTCAGCGCCTATTCTGTGGGGCCATCAGAAAAGTATTATTTTGACAGTGCTGTCAGTGTTGTTGCCAACGGAATACTTTTGGTCTGCCTCTCTCTAAAAGAGGAAAGTGGACCAAGAGTTTAGGGGACGGGGTACTCTGTTGTGTTTGTGATGAAGTACCCTGTCTGCAGGTCCTGAGTTACTAAGGTTAGCCATAAACATTTCAATTGTCCTACAGTGGGAGGTTTTAAGCTGTATGATCTGAAAGTTACTTGAGCACCCTGTCCTGTCTGTCAGTTTATTTTGTTTAAAACGTAGATGAACCTAACAGAAGCATAAGTACTTTGGTATGCCCAGGGTTTTTTTCTAACCATTTTTCTGTAATGTCAAAAGATTTTTTGTTGCTATAGAATTTATTAAAGCCATTTTGAAAGTGAAGTTTCTTAAAGCTCAAGTTTGTTTCATTAATACTGAAAATCTGCTTCTAACTATCTCTTAGTTAAGCATGTTCATATTTTTCAGCAAAGTCCAGCACTCATAAGTATCTGATCTTTATTGAATAACACATCAATGAGTATTTGCCACAATGGTCCGATTTTGTAATTGTGAAATGTGTTGGTGTGTGAGGGTTGACATATGTGGCGTTTTCTATTGGTGGCGAGGGTTAACATAAATTTGTGTCAGTAGTGTTTTTCAAGACTGAAAAAGTGTTCAATGCATATAAGCGCCAAATTGTACATGCATACATCAGTTCTAGTTATTTATATTTTAATTCAAGCACTTTGAGAAAGCGTGTAGCATAATATAGCAGTTTCCTTCAGAAATTGCTGCTGTTCTTTGGAGTAGAAATGTAGATAGCATTTTGACCGGGAACTTTTCCATAGCCAATAGCTGCCAAATACTGCCACTTTAGGCTGTATTTGATGACTTGTGAGGGAATTTCAGATTTTGGAATTGTGTGATATGGGCAGCTAGAAGCAGCT
Organism: Lissotriton helveticus; assembly: GCF_964261635.1. Lineage (NCBI taxonomy): Eukaryota > Metazoa > Chordata > Amphibia > Caudata > Salamandridae > Lissotriton > Lissotriton helveticus. Next base: position 822,084,454 of record NC_136067.1, on the reverse strand, counting down.
GAGTGACAAAAGCCAATGAAGAGGTCACATGCGTCACCAGGAATGGGAGATCACAGAAGGACAACCAGAGGGTTCCTCAGAAGTTGGATATTGATTTATAGACTTGATGCGGTACAATGCACCCTTCTAAAAGAAACTGTGCTGTCCTACATGCCCACAACACATGGAACATGTTGGTCATCTGATTATATCTTGAGCATCTGGCCTGTCTTTCTGCTTATAAGACACCTAACCTGACCAGTGTTAGTTTTCCTATATGTAGGATATGCAGGATTGATGTTGAGTCCTTCCAAACACAGGTATATATCTAGTGCCATTCTTACAGATAGGATTCTAGCAGTTTTATCTCCCAATGCTTACTTCATTTTTGATGCCCATAATTCAATAAAAAGTAAAGGTGGTAGTTTGTTTTTTATCACACTCTGCCCTGTGCCTACTGCAGTTTATCTTCCTTCCATTGATAAATTACCACTTTGGGACCTATGTTACCTGCACATGTGCAATTGCACCGCATTATTTTGATTGTTCATTCAAATGTCATTGGAACATCTACGTGGATTTTAAAAGTATTACGTTGTCTATAGGGATTGCATTTAATCTGTGACTCTATCCTTTAAAAGCAACATTTTCATTGTTGATTGTGTTTTTAAATTGTTATACTATAAAAAAGCTTTTAGATGTAGGGTAGAAAACTGAATACAGAAATCTGAATTGAGCAAAGATGGGTATAGAATGTGGGTATATAAACAAAATGCCCATACAAAGTGCTAGATGCTCTGTAAATATGATATTTGACAGACAGTCTATAAGTGAGTGTGTTTCAGTCCATGCTGAGTCATGGCTTTCAAATGATCAGTAAACCTGGAGCACACATGTCGCTGTTGATAGGCTGTCATAAGGTAATCCTATACTTTACTTTTACAGCAAAGAAACAATCCAGTTTAGAGGAGCAGCTAACTAGTTGTGCTTCCTCCGGTCCAAGCAGGGGCCACAGCTTCAAGGAGGAGAAGGTACACACAGAGTGCAGGTATGGAAATCTTGAGTTGTTTGACAAAGGCAAATTTAAGTAAGCAATTTCAGGACCTTTTATCTAGAGCCTAAAAATATTTAATCCTAGCTCATAAGTAAATCAGTGGTATACGTTAAGTGTGACTTTGTAAATTGTTGAAAATATCTCTGCAAACTGACGGACGTTGGCTGTAATCTCCATAGATAAACGCAAACGACTAACCTTCTGATGTAGGCATGTTTTATACTTGCCTTTTATAATACTTTACGCTTACAGACAAGGCGGGACACAAGAATACTCTTTATTTTTCTAACGTTCTATGTTGTAAGATCTTCATTGATGGTCATACAACTAGAATATTCGCACTTGCATGTGGGGGTCCCAGAATATTTTAAAACACATCAATAATTTCGTTATATGATGGAACTATGTATCTTTTTTAAATGCATATATACATATTGCAGCATATTAAAGATTGATTTTTGTGAATTTTAAATATTTTCTTTTCCAAAATGATGTCCAATTAAACACAAAAAAGGAAACAGTGCTGTACAAATCCTAACCTATCTGACTAGCGAAAAAGGAAAATGCAAGCACAAATTAAAGGAAAATGCAACTAGAGAGGCATCATACATAGAGATGTAGAAAAACAAAAAACGCTTGTTAAAGGAGCCTGCAGCTACCATATCACATCATGCTCTTTACTGGCAAGTGCTCCACAGCCTTATTTATTTTTCTGTCTCGTGGGAGATAGTTCTCACAACACTGACAGAGTTTTTGGCATATTTTTTTAGAGGATTATTCCCTATTACCAAAGCTTTTTTGGATTCTCTCAGCATGTTTAACATCTGTGTGTATTCCCTACCTTGTTTCATGATTCATTTCAGTAATATTGACTGGGTCTTTTCACTCTGCTTTCATCATACCTTTATTGTTTGCCCCTTATAGGAGGGAGAAAGGTGCAAGTAATTGACACAGAGTGTATGTGATTTGTAGTCCATCTTCACTCTCAGTGGAGGACTGCTAATTTTGTCAAAATCTTTTTCGAAAATGACACTGAACGATACCAAAGACCTGAGAAACAACAAGGTGAAGAATTGGCTTCATAGAGCTAGGATGGGCTCCTTCCACTGTGTCTCAGTTCTCAACCCATCAGAACTCTCACTGTGGTAGATCCTATTCATGATCAGACGACTCTATTCTGTATTGAGGTCAATCACGGTACCAGCATGCTCGCCATAACAAACCGGTACAGCATCAGTCAGGATGTTGATTTTCAAGCAAAAACACTATTCAGCATCAAGGGAGCCATCATCGTCAGGCTTTCTTTCCTATTCGAAAACTCTGTGATGACCTAGTACTCATGCTTTCTAACTGCTGCAGCTTTCACATGACCCTGATTCATGGAATGTAGCCATTCTGAGGCAGAGGTCGGTATCTGCATACAGGAGAATTTTCACATAGCTCCTGCTCAACCTGCATTGGTTTCTGTTGCTGTTCCAGTGCTTCCGACAATACAACCAGAGCCTCCACATGGTGTAGCCTGATTTTTTTCCCTATCAATCCCATTAATCATCAAACACTTGACCCTCTTCTGCCTAAGTGTAGAAGAAAGAGAACCCCATCTCCAATGCCTCCTAATGCAGATACTTACACAGACTCTGAATTCCTGTTCCACGTGATGCTGACTAAGATGCAACTAAACGTAAAATTCCTTTGGAAACACTTGAGTCTTCAGTGTTAACATAGATACGCTGAATGTAGGAGTTCAAGCATGACCCTTATTGCTTCTGGTCCATGGGATTGCAGAGTTAGCGGATGAATATTTGACTCCAGTTTCTACGCGAGTTGTCACTCCATGTCTGTTTAAAAAACTAGAAAACTATCCGAGCAGGATCTGTTTTTTTTTTATCTGATCCAAAGACAATGCTCCCTTATAATATCAGCAGTGAGAACGAGGCATGCTTGTGCTAGTGAGATTTCATTGTACAAGATGGGGAAAGTAACTGAGTACAGGTGGAAAGATGGTGTGCAGTGCTATGGTTCTTTTGGACTCGTGGGACAGTTTCCTTTGGGGAAACTATATAGAGGTTGCTGAAGAACTTCATAGAGAACCAAGATAAGAATTCCGAGTGATAGCGGAAAAGCTTTCATGGCTCTACTTGGTTGATGATAATCCCTATTGATTTTCATTATCTCTCAACCTAATTTGAAGGTTTGAAGGTTCAAAATGGTGTAACAGTCTGTAGAGTTCTTGGTCTTTACTCCAAATCAGTTGTGCTCCCAAATATCTTATCCTATGTCCTATCTGTCACAAAAGTGTAAAATCCTCATGGAGGTTTTACAACATCCTGCAAGAACTACAAGTAAAATATGTAATGCTGGGTTTAACTAATTTTAATCTTTCTTCCCTGACACAGGATGAAAAATGAGCTTGAGTAATGTACCCTTGAAGTTTAGAGCATTGATATCTTGCTGCACTTGCTTGAATGCCCACTTGAACTCAGACACATATCTTTTTCTTCTGAAGTGCATTGCTGATTCACAACTCTTTCTTGGGATTCACAATTCTTCTCCACTCTGATTTACTGGCGGTCACTGAAAAATGTCTGTGTTGGTTACCATTACCCAGTACGTTGTACCACATATGATGGTGGGGAAAATAACAAGCATTGAAAATACAACAGGTCTCGCCTTTGATTAAGTTAAAGCCATTTGATTTGCTATACAATACCATTAGCAAAGCAAATGGCTTTATCTTAATCAAAGACGAGACCTATTGCATTTTTAATGCTTGTTTTATAAAGCAATAAGCTCTTTAAAAGGCCCTCTGCTGCCTGGAAGGAGCAAGCCACAATAATGACTCCCTTTGGCAGGCCCTGGAGGGGCACCGCGGGAGGCAGTCTGGGGGTCACCACTGCTTCGCCTCTGAGGCGCTTCTACTGGAAAAACAAGGCTTTTCTGTCATGGCTTGTATTCTTTACAGCACCAGAGATGTCAGAACACATGTCGGGCATAGGTCGGTAATAAGCGCATTTTGACGGACAGTTGTCCCTTGCAATATGAGAAGGAAGATAAAAAGGAACACACGATTGGGGGTGCAGCAGGAGAGACACAAACATGCATGCTGATGTTATGAAAGCTGCGTGCACAGCGCTTAATCTACCCTTTGAGAACGGAGAGGGTAAGGTGTGGTCACGAGAAGGAAGAGGAGAAGAGAAGACGAGGGGGTTTTAGGTTGGGGGGGCGGGGCGGAGGAGGGTGAAGGGAGAGAGGGAAGAAGTAGAACATATTAATACCCCTTAATGGTTGCTTGCGTTAATGCTCACCATGTGCCGCTCCAAAGCGCTACATTTGAATGAAGGTCTCTGCTTTCCCATCACAACCCGACTCCAGCCACTGCTGACATCATTTGCCGCAAGAGTCTGTTTACCCCACTCTGCAGACTGCGTGGCTGCCTCACCACCGGAGGGCACTGGCCCATGCAACACAGGCCACAACATCCTGAGCTTGGCGCAGCCTGGGCGCTTCCTACTGCACAGAGTGTTCATTAAACAAGGGTACTGAAACAACAAATAATTCTGGTAGGCAAATACTAGAGCGAGAAGGAGTGAGATCCGATACATTTCACAAGGAGATGTGAGGTACTGTGATAACTTGCGAAGCAATAGATCATTACTGTTCCACAATGTTCCTAAAAGTGAATCACACCAAACAAGCACTTTGGCTTTTCCAAGACAACGTACTGTATTTCTATCTTCCTGACAGAATACCACACAAATGCAAGCTTAAATAATACAGCTGGTGAGGTAAGCAGTGAGACTGGTGAGACGTGAACATTAATTGGGGAAGCTCGGGATGTATCCTGTGGAGGAGGATCAGAGAGGCACGGGGTGGGCGTGGAAAGGAAGGGAGGGCTGACTTCATGAGCGCATGGCAGTGTGTGCTGTGCCAGAAACACAGATGGTGTCGGCCTGTCCACATGGGCCGTCCTACAAGTAGACAAGGCGGCAACCAAGAAGCCCGCTTTCCAATCACGCGCCATCGTTTAACATTAACGATGACGCGTGACAATGGAAAGAAGGGCGGTGCTTCAAGTATACTTCTGGAATCGTATCGATTCCTAAAGGCACTCGCAACGGCGAGAGCAGCGCATGCGCGCTGCTAACGCCAGGCTAGACCTAAAAAGGAAAAAGGGCAAAAGAAGGCAGAGAGAGAGTGTTCTCTCTCTGGTTTCTGGATGCATGGTCCTTTATTGGGTATTCTTCCCCCAGGTCATACACCGAGGTAATGAGTCATTGCACTAACACTAAAGGTTGCACAGACAGGTCCTCACATCAGAGTTTGCTGCATAGTTACTGGTCCACCGGAATTTTACCATACTGTGCGCAGAGATACCATTCAAGTAGTCTTCAAATTAAGACAGTCTTAAAGGGTGACTTTTCTTTGGAACAACTAGCTTCTCCATGGGGTCTAAGTTTTCTTTCAGAGGGCCCAACCCAGGTTGCTCTAACTACCTTCCTGACACAGACACTGAAATGTAAACTCATGCCATTGGAGAATTGTGGTTAGTGGACCACCTGATCCTTCTTGTATCATAGAAGCCTCACAAATGGAGAAGAGCATCTTCAAGTTCCTGGGACAAAAGTTGTCCCTGCTATAGGTACAAGAAAAGCCAAAGCATAGAAATCCTACTCACTCTCATCTTTGGGAAGCTGTTACTGTTGAGGATCCCAAGGCTAAATTAGACACTGTTGCTTCCTCAGAGTCCAGCATGTCACTTGGAACAAGGTTGAATTGCTTAGTGAGTGGTCTCAAACTCCCATGAGAGAGTTATCTGAGACCTCCGCCTCACATTCTTAGGGGGACAATTTCTAAAGGACATCACACTTAAGCATACCATGACTAGGAACACTTTGGGTTTCCCAGTTCATTCTAGCCTTATCTAGGCAGCGGGTCATTGGCTTTATTTCAGGCAGAGTACTTATATTTTGGCTTTGGGGTGACTTTTGTGCCCTGACTGATACCGCTTGATTTGTTCCAGTTATTTTCAGAATACAGAAAAATAATTCTGCAATTTTTATGGTCTTCTTATAACGCCTCCGATCTCTGAGCTCTGTGTTTTTATTGGATAAGCTTAGTAAATAAAAAACAGTGCTGATCCATAGGAGGCACACAGAAAGAGCAGTTTGCTTATAAACACAACAAAAATAGTGCACTTGTGCATTCCTATCAATGTTCGCATTAGCATATTAAAATCAATCCTTTAGGTTTTGCCGATGCTTATTGTCTCTGTGTTTGAGGCCTCTAGATTTGACTATTTCTGACTCCAATTTAGAATTGTGAATGTATGTGAAGGTCAGGATTTTGAAAAAATCAAGTACCCGTCTGACCAATCCAGTTTTTGCGGGTTATATATTTGTATATGTTGTTTTGGTATGAAAAGCAGGTTCAGGTTAGAGCTTTTATTGTAGGTAGAGGTGTTGCAATATTATAGGAGAATGAGGAGGAATGTGTTAGTGTTTTTGCGTTTTTCCAGTTAGAGGTTGAACTCTCCCTGAAATCTGATTGCAAGAGTCTGGGAGTTGATTAGGGCTGTAATTGAATAAAAACTTCAACCAAACTCTTTTTATTACTGGCCGGGTAGTGTACAATATTCAGCCTTGGTGGTTTAGGTGTTGTGTTTGTAATCTTCACAATGATGCATTGGGATGAAGATGGGGAGTTGATTGAAAAAATCTGTTCGCATTTAAGGGGCTCCTTGTGGATCGAGATGACCCTTCACACCATTTTATTTGCTTAATCTAATTGGTGTATTCTAGTGGTTAGATAGCTTTTGGAATTTGAGCAGAAATAGCTTTCTGTGAGTGAAATAGTCTCAATGTGACAGTTTTGGATGATGACAGATGTGTTAGTAGCAGCAGAGACCTCATATCTACAGTGCAGGAAGGCAGCTTTGATGTGATGTGTAGGAGATGCGTCACTAACTTGAGAGAAGCTAATTCTTCTGAAGTTGTTTGGGTAGATTGATCTTTTAATTTGCTTAGGTCTCCAACACCTCAACTCTGGTCAAACAATGGAGCGCTTATTCATCTTCCTCCCCTAAGAGTGCTGATATTTTTGGGTGGTTGAGAATGTTGTCAAAGAGAAATTAGGGATTTTGGGGAGGAGTTCTGACCTCTTCTGGAAAAAGTGCTGACAAAGCATGTTAAATTTCTTTTCTACTTTCAGTGTGTTTCCTAACGTCCTTGTTTACTGAGTCTATTTTATTCTGCACTTTATCAATGTGTTTGATTACTTCCTGCTATTACTTTTCGTCGTGGTTAAAGTTGAGCTCTTTCTTGGTGGCCTTTGCAACAAGCGCTAACATGCTGGCTGACAGCATTGTGCTCTGGGACAAGGCGAGCAAGCTCCTTCCACCTGGGGTGCACCTCCAGTGATAGGTGGCAGGTCTGGCTCCCGAGGGATCGGAGCGATGCAGCGGGCACTGTGAAGAGAGAGTTAGGGGGGTGGTCGTCCTCGTACTGTGTCTATCCATGTACGGTGGCCAGGTCTACGTTTATGGATATTGTGTGATATGATCCATGATCAGGTGTGTGAGCTACATGAAGGAATGCTTCTAAACATTTGGGTTGATGTGAGTATTTGGATCTTCAGGAATAGCTGTGTTGATTCAGATATAACACAGAGTTAGGAGAACAATGCTTTGGAGGAGAGTTCTACGAGGAGAGAGTAATAGTGTTGTTTGCTAACTTATCTATATCATCTATACATGATATCCAACCATAACGTGATGCCAAGCAGTTCTTTTGTGGAGTGGCTAAGAGATTTGTGCTCTGGTCTGCAGTAAGGCGAGTAATCGTTTTTATGTCTGATCAGTGTAGGAGTAGCTTGTTCCTGGTTATGGCCCCGAGTAACTTGATTTATGGTTCCATTATGCTATTTGGATTCATTCTCTCAGGTCTCTGTGGGTAATTATGGAGAAATGGCGAGGAGTGGAGTAGGGTGAGTTAGTGTCTTCAAACAAAAAAGGTTCAACAGATCTTACAGTCCTTTGCTTTGTGAGAAAGATCTAGGCAGTAAATACATTTTTTGGGGAGTTTTACGAATGTAGCTACAGTTCCCCACAACTTCCTCAAGGCCTGAAGAGACCTTTCTCAGATATATCTGAAATAGTGTTCAGTCAGAGGTCAGAAAGAATGATGGCAGAAAATGTTCTGAAGTGATGAAGCCTGGCTGGCAAATGAAGGGGTTGAAGATTTTCAGGTTTTCCGAAAGTAGACTGAGTAGAGCTCGACGAGACTTCACATGACATGCAGTAGAAAATCTGAAGTGTGGTAGTCTCTGAAAGGAGCAGTGATCAGGGTATTGCAGTCTGATTGGATAAAGCTTAGTTCTTTGAGTTGATGTGAAAAGGATAATAAAGTCTGCTTATAACCTGAGCTCTCCTATGACCTCCATGTCTTTTCCATAAAGCATTAACCTTATATTCAGAATCCAGTGGGACCAATGCATTCTCCCATCCTATCCTTCACTGATTCTAGCGTCAACCTCACTTACAATATGTAGGCTAAAAGTGGGAAATTGGAATCGTATAAGAAAGAAGACAGAAAATATGGTATCACCACTCTGACTTGTCAGCATGTTTGGCACAGCCTTCGGCATGTCAAGGTAGTTATCTAAAGCCAAATAAGATAGCTTTAATAACCTCTCATTGAAGTGGAGCTTCTAAGCCTATTAGTAGATCAGATACACCTTAAGACAGAGGTCTTCAAACTTTTTGATGCCGAGACCCCCTTGTGAAACGTTTTTAGCGGTAAGGACCCCCTTCTGACAAAAATTTCTAGAACCTGGTACTTCTCATCATAGACAACTATCGTCACCTATAAACGCCCCCAATTCCCACAGCAAATAATTTTTACAGTGGGAAATAATGTTAAACAGTGTTTAGCAAACCAAAGGTCAGTGAGCGTGGGGGTTTAGTCAAAGGTGTAGCTAAAAACAAAGGGCCTCATTTATGAGGAATTGGCGTAGGACAGCGCCGCAAGTCTTCATGCTGCGCTGCCCTATGCCAATGTGAAAGGGCAGGAATGCACAGTATTTATGAAATACGGTGCATTCCTGTCCTTTTCCTGTATGTCTATTGTTCTCTGTGCTTGGATACCTGTGTGCATCGGTGTCTGTATGTCTATTGTTCCCAGTGCTTGGATGCCTGTGTGTTAATCTGTGTGCATCGGTGTCTGTATGTCTATTGCTCTCTGTGCTTGGATGCCTGTGTGTTAGGATGTGTGCATTGGTACCTCTATGTCTATTGTCCTCTCTGCTGGGATGCCTGTGTGTTAGTCTGTGTGTATCGGTGTCTGTATGTCTATTGTTCTCTGTGCTTGGATGCCTGTGATCGTCAGTGTATGTATGTCTATTGTTCTCTCTGTGCTTGGATGCATGTGTGCATCAGTGTCTGTATGTCTATTGTTCTCTGTGCTTGGATGCCTGTGTGTTAGTCTGTGGGCTGTGGTGTCTCTATGCCTATTGTTCTCTGTGCTTGGATGCCTGTGTGTTAGTCTGTGTGTATCGGTGTCTGTATGTCTATTGTTCTCTGTGCTTGGATGCCTGCGTGCATCAGTATCTTTATGTCTATTGCTCTCTGCGCTTGGATGCCTGTGTGTTAGTATGTGTGCATTGGTACCTCTAGGTCTATTGTCCTCTCTGCTTGGATGCCTGTGTGTTAGTCTGTGTGCATCGGTGTCTGTATGTCTATTGCTCTCCGTGCTTGGATGCCTGTGTGTTTGTTTTGTGCATTGAAGCCTGTGTGTATATTGTTCTCTGTGCTTGGATACCTATGTGGTGGTCTCCATGGATTGCAGTTTGTATGCCTATTAGTCTCTATGCTTGGGGACTGTATGTGTAACAGGTGAAATGCCGATCTAATAGAGTGTTCTAGCGCTGGGCGGCCTTTGGGTAACCACAATCTGTGTGCATCGGTGTCTATCTGTTAGTGTGTGTGCATTGGAACGTGTGTGTCTCTAGACCTATGTTTAATGGTGTGTGTGTATGGTAGTGTGTGTGCAAGGGTTTCTGTATGCCTATTGAGCTGCGTGCCTGGTCTGTAATGGGTGCCTGCATGTGGACTATGTACATGAGTATTTCTGTGTTCATGTCTCTGGGTGCCAGCATTCATTTTGGTCGCTTATTTACCTGTGCACATGTGTGCCTAAATGCCCATAGTCCTGTGTGCACTGGTGTCTGTATGCTGGTTAATGTGCAAGGGTACTGGTATGTTTGGCTACCTCTGTGCATGTGTGTGTTGGTCTCCGTGTACGGGTGCCCGTTTGTTTCTGTGTGTACATGTGCGTGTGATCTATGTGTGTACCACAGGTGGGCACGCGCCACGTACAGGAAGTGGGAGGCTAGATTACCTCTGTGCAGACTGGGAGAACTTTACAGATGGGCAGATCGGGTATTCATCAATGAATCAACTAACGTAAGCTTTAACCAGCTATAAAAACCTCGAGCCAATTTATTTATTTGAGCATTTATAACACTATAGATTCTAGTGTTAAAAGTGAAGCTGGGGATTGTGCAACCCCCTTCCAAGGCCTCCACGGCTCCCCCTGGGGGTCGTGCCCCACAGATTGAAGACCCCTACCTTAAGAGGTTTCTGTCACAGACGTAACGAAAACCGAGGGGGCCTCCCTGCACGGAACTTAGAGGGGCCCCCTCCGAGCTCAATCAGGAGCTCTCCGGCCAGAGGGCAGTGCCGAGGGGGCCTCCTGGAGCTTGGGGTCCCCCGCACCACGGGGTATGCGGGAGCCTGTGTTACGCCCCTGGTTTCTGTATAACCATTCCTCGGTACTTGAAGTGAAACTGATGTTTTTGAAACTGAAACCAGCATGATTCAGTTCTGTTTGAATATTGAAGCGCATCCCTTCTTTATAGATAGGGTAACTACCATTTCTTCTAGAATGTACACTTTCTAAACATAGTGGTGTAGTTTCCACTGCCCTGATTGTGCAGTTGTAAAGGAATTGATACTCATCAGTTTCTGTGATTTCTTGGAGTAGCAGCATACCTATCTATTAGGTGGTAGACACCTTTAACATTGCAGATATTTATATGTACAAATCATGAACATTCAGAAATGCCTAGTGCAGTTATTCTTCCTGTACATTCACAAGAAGTGACCCATAGTTCTTGTAAAAGTCTCTCTTAAGTCTATACTTAAATGTACAAATGATTCAAAGTTTGTTTTCCTGCAGCTTGACTTGATTTGAGAAATACTTCTCTAAACCCCAAGCTGCCCTCCCCAGGATTTACCCTTGAACTTTGAGTTCTCCACAGAAAAATACAAATCTAGTCAATAGGTCACAGCTGCAGCAACACTATAGTACGAGTACCTAGCAAGAAATCCATGACACATGAGGAAAGCTATCCCAATAATTCAAGATAGAAGCACTCATCTTCAAATAAAGTGAGAGTTCAGGATTTCATAGGTATTGTAGTTTCAGTGTCAGATGCTGTTGCGTAGTGATGGATGCAAAGCCTTTCGACAGGTGACACTCACATTCAGTGACCTTCATCAGCCTTTTCTTCATTGAACACACTCAGTAATAGTGGGTTCTGAGTATTACACACCCGCTAAATCCTTGTCAGTAAGCGAAATACCCTGACAAGTGCTCATGGGACAGGGAACTTGAAGGGAAATTTAAAATTGTTTGTAGGCTGGGTGTGTGTGTCTCCATTTTATTTAACCTTATTCTCTTTATTGTTTTCAACTTCTCTCTAGTCATAGTAATTGTAAGTGAGGTCAGGGTGTAGTGGAAACTGATAATGATTCTAAATTGGGGAAAAAACATTACCTATTTTGTGCGGTCAGTGTCTCTGATGTGCGTTTTTCTATTTGCAAATATATGAATACTCAATGCATACATTACTTTAAGAAAATAGAAATGCAGTTTATCTTTGTAATACAGTATAAGATATCTCATTTAGTATTGGAAAAAAAATACTACTAATGTGTCTTGAATATGCTTTTTGATTGGGTTATTTTGTTGTGTTTTTTTAAAGTCAGGGATCCAAAAGACAGGACCGACCATCATCATGTCCAGAGAACATTGACAATCGTAACATTGGTATTAAAGCAGGTATTTGTTTGTGAACTTTAGTGCGCCTGTTACAATGAAGATGTGTACTTTTTCTGCTGATCCAGTGTATTATTGTTCTGCACTCAAAAACCATATACACTTAATTCATATATGCCTTGTAGCTTCCAAAAAATGTAAGTATTTCCCAATCATAGGCGAGTATGACCAACATTAAGAAGTGGATTGGTGCCATTACTATGGCATAGTAGACATTATGAACCACACAGTCGCTCACAAACCTGTATTGAAGATTACCTTCATATGTTAATGTACTAGTGCTTATGTGGGTGTTTAGTTCTTAGTTTCTCCTGAACATTTTTTAAACTTACTTCAACATTTAACATTGTCCCATTGTTTCCTGTCTGGAGCCTCTGGGTTTTCTTCTTTATGAAAGTGGTTGGTCATTAATCTCTGTTATTTATTCTATTGTGGTGTTTCGGTTTTAAAAAAAATATGATCTATTTAATTTGTAAAATAGCTCCCAATGTAGTAAGAGAATACTTTGATTTTAATGCTTAAAAGTCCCAATTGCATTTGTGTCAATGTTTCACAATACTGTTGAGCACGCTGCAACAGTATTGTGCGCCCTGCAAGCGCCAGGACGCCCCTTTGCTGGGGCAGCTGTGCGCGGTACAAATAAAAATAACATAACATAACATATGAGGTTTTTCTTTTCCGACCGTTCAATGGGGATTTTGTAAGCTGTCAGATTCTAGTTTTTTGCTGCTGATAGAGAGGTCTGTATTTTAAATGTTTCTGAGACTTGCTTGGAGTTTCGTTCAGAAATTTGTTTGTTTCAGGAATCACAAAATATCAGAGAAAAGGAAGAAATTCTGATATATCCCCTGGTGCACATTGTTTTAATTTTCATGTGCCCTCAATCTAAAAGATTTTTATTTTAAGCAATATTAATGTAGGGTTTATAAAGCACGATGTGCATGCATCTTTAAGGAACTGTAGATTATGGTATTATTACTAGCCCACCCATCATATTTTATTGTAGTGACATTGGAAGAAAGAGAAGCTCATTGGATACGTCAGGTTTTGAAACCCACAAGTTGCACACAGATCTTAACAGCAGTAGCTTTATACACTGATATATCCTACCAGATTCAGTAAATATCTCAGGGTCATTTTGGGCAACTTATATTCTAATGCTTAAAGTGTTTCTTTGATTCTGAGAATTAGTTTAAGGTTGTTTATTAAATGCATGGCAGGCATAGCTTTTAATCAAGGTTTTGATTTCTCAAACTGTTTCTCAGTGTATCCTGCATCACTACTATGTACCCTGGTTAGCGAAGTTGACTCTATACCACAGTTTGTCTTTTGATGAAAAATCAACTTTTTGTTCTTTTATGTCCATTATGGATATATTATTAATTCCCTTATCAATATCATATGTCGGAAATCTTTTTCAGTGTGTTTCCTGAGCACAAATCAGCATGCATTTAAATCACATCAGGAGCCTCCAGCTTCTCAAGAGCATACTGTTATGGTGCCATAAACACAACATGTTGAGGATGATACACTAGATACTGACTTGGGGGGGGGGGGAATGAACACCTTCATACTACCAGTTTGTATAATTTAGAATTGTCTAAGGGCATTGGTGGCTGCTCAGACCCTTGCAGTTGCAGGACATTGACCAAAACCTTGTGAGGTTTCTACCTGCCCTATACAGAGGGTATTCATGAGTACAGTATTTTAGTTTAGAATCTTCTACTTCTGCTCTTTATCATAGACTAATTCAACATAAGCAGACTTATGTATTTGAGATATTACATAAAGCTTGGATTTACCTTGTTTTAAGCTTATATTTTGAAATTCCTGGATGGTGACTATACAGCTTCTAAGGATTAATCCTTCTTGTGAGGGGCAACTTGCCCATCCATTCTTTGGTAAGGTAGAAGTTTCACCCCATCCTTGATCCTTCCTTGAAAAGGAATCTAAAGCCGGTGCTTTTCATGGTAAAAGGCCTAAAGAGTTACCACTTTGTCTTTACATGGAATTGGTTCCGATTGTGGGTATAGCTTTTGTTATCTACATAATCAGAACAATCTTGACAAGCTTTCTAGGTTCTCTCCTCTTTAAGCAGCTAAGGAATTCTCCTTTTGATTTTCTGAATGTGTGAAGGCTGCTTTTACTACTGCTTCAAATAACTAAAAACCTAAAGGACAGAACAACAAGATCGATGAATGCTGTCTCTTTCCTGACATTCAGAAAAATGTTTTAAAATTAACTCCTTGCCAAGAAACCTAATTTTGCAAACCAGACAAACATTTTCAAAAAAAGCAGGTCTTCAAATACGGTCTTGTCTGGATCTGCTACATCATCTTAATGTCAACAATCTGAAGATGTTTAGCTTCAAGATGACCTTTTACAAGCCAGCATTGCGAAATACCTTTAAGACAAATGAGAGATTTCACAGCAAAACAGTATAACTTGCATCCTTTTCTTCTGTTGCTCTATAGTCCTTTAACAAATCGGTTTTACTCACTGAAGGAGTGCATGTTCTTCTATTTTTATGAAAGAACATGCATTTCGGGTGAGGGTCAGAGTTCTGTCTTTTTCCCCAACATATAGTTCATGGTCCTTGGGGGTGCAACCATTTTCAGCAAAGGTGCTCACTGTTTTCTCCCAATCCTCCTTTATCTTCACTAAATGTCCAAACATCATGTGAAAAGGTGTTACTGGAGACTCATGCATGTCTTTCTAGCACAGTAGACGTCCGATCAATTCTAAACACCCACAGATTATGATTCTTCTTAGAGAATCCCCCAAGGGCAACTACTTAAAATAAATGGAAGGGGGCAGCAGACAGCCTTCCTCCCCAAGCCTTGTTAGGCCCTGGAGACTACATGCCCCAGGGCTGTTTTTTAAATTAAAGGGGGGGGGAGGGAGGAGAATAAGTGGTCCCCTGCCCTAGCCTTGTAAGGTCCTCGGGACCCCATCCCACCGGGCCGTTTATTTATATTAAAGGATAGGTGGCCCCCTTCCCAAGTCTTGTTAGGCCCGGATGACCTCCTCCTCTAGGACCCTTTTTTTTTTAAATTAAAGGGAGGGGGCCCACGCAGGTCCTCTCCCGAGTTTTGTTAGGGCCTGGGAACCCCATCCCCAAGGCTGTTTATTTAAATTAAAGGGGAGGGTGACTGCGTGGCCCCCCTCCATGAGCCTTGTAAGGCCCTGGAGATGATCCCCCAGGGCCACTATTTGAAGTAAACTGGAGGGGGCCATGGTCCCCGTTCCCAGCCTTTTCCTCACCCGAGGACCCCACCCCCAGGGCCTGCCATGTCAAATGTACTCCATATACTCGTTGGGGGCGAGGGGAGCCCCAAGGTCCCCGCGTCCCCAGCCGGCTCTGTGCATGCAGCGGGAGCCAGCATTGCTCCCACATGGAGTGAGCAGCTACTGATGCTGGATGAATATTTTGATCTGTTTCCCTGCCCAGAGCTGGTGAGTCCCTTCCCCATTTTAAGAACTTTCTCCCCCAGGGGTGGGCTCCCCGGGGCCTTTAGAGGTTTGGGGAGGGGGGCCACGCAACCCCCTTCCCGTATTGAATGCAGCCCAAGGGTGGACTGACTCCCACAGAAACGAGATGGCCCAAGGGATATGAAGCTCCCTGGGTGAATCAGAATGCTCTCTTTTTAAATTGATGCTCCCACAAGAGTCTCCTAAGCATCTCACGAACCCAACTGTCCAGCTATACAATGATTGTTTAACCTTAATTTCTCAAAGACTACAGAACAGATTTACACCAAATAACAAAAAGCACAATATGTGGACTAAGCTCTAGCTTCTTGCCAAAATTGATGCAATTAAGTTCAACCGTTTTTGCAGGAGCCTATCTGAAAGAAGTCTATGTAAAATGCATGGGGATTTTCCATTTTGAGACCCCCTTTTTTTCAGCCCCGGCTTGAGAATTACCACAATATTTTCCATGCACAAACTAGTCCAAAAATAGCACCTTTTTGGAAAGTTTCTGGATGATTTGTGAAACGGTTCCAAAGTTATTAGCAACACAAAAATGTTTTTCCTATGGAGCAGATGACCTAATTCTCACTTTTAAGTGGCGACCGCCATTAGGTAATATATATCATCCTGGGAAAACATCCAGACTCTCCTGAAAGTCTCCAAGCCACAAGTTGGAGCTGACCTGTTTCTACAAGACCATTTATTTCTCCTAGTGGACCCCGTAAGATCCCCTGAAACATTGGAAGAAGTACTGGGAAATCCACACTCATCTCTAATAGCATAGGGTACCATGCTTGAGTACTCCAAAATGGGGTGATCAGCACTACAGTCTTCCTCAATTTGGAAATCATCCCTGTCACTCTGCTGATCATAGCAAATGGAAGTAAAGCATAATATTGGCCTCCGGGTCTTAACATAAAATTCTGATTTCAAAGGATACAGTCATTTGCTAAGAAATTAAATATCCTAGAATTAGGTCAAACAGATGATCTCACCACAGAACAAACCTATATTTCCACTACGTTTTGATTTCCGCTTTCCTCGGGTAGTGTAAGATTGTTTGCTCAGTGGCTGCGCAGCTGACACTGCTGAATTTTCAAAAAGCATCATGAGTGAAAATTCCATTTGGAATGTGGAATCCATGCAGTCCTGAGATCTCTAGAGATATGCAATAATCAGGTGGTATTATCTGTGATATTTAGTCCATAAGGATACAATGATTTTAAATGGTACATTCCCAGCCTTTTCCTCACCCGAGGACCCCACCCCCAGGGCAGTTTTCCAGCAGTCTTTCCTTTCAGACATGTTCCACAGGGAAAGGTTTCAAATTTTATAGCAAATGGATAGCAAAGTTAAAATAATTGGCTACAGGCTGTTCAAGTGTCTTATTATTGCTGATTAGTAATTCATGAATCATGTACGGAAGTCATTCACTATTTGGCCTGTGTATTGTTTTTACAGCTTTGGCCCTGAATCACATAAATAATGCATGTTGAGTGACATGCAAAATGCTGTCTTGTGCCATAGGTTCTTCTTGTAACAGAACTTGTTACTGATGTTTGTAAAAGGTATTCCAAGGTGATGTACCTGTTAGAATCCCAGCAAGGAACCCCTGCATTTGTAACAGCTTGCTTGACTCTGCTCACACAATAAGAGATTGTAAATTGAAAGCTCTGTGAAAGTCAATGACTGGCAGTTTTGGAAAAATATTTTGTAATTTTTCATGTGGATAATAATGGAAGTTTTTGTTTACTTTGTTTTTTTAGTTGGGAGATGATGGATAATATGCAACTACAAATGTGATTCTGTCACATTTGTATCTGCTGTTGGTATTCTAAATAAGTGCTTCCATGGGTAACAGCAAGGACTTGCCAATGTATTGCTGTCTGATATGGAGAGGATAAAATGAAGCTAACTCGTGTAAATGTTCTGTACAGATGTCCTCATTGCTGCAGCTGCATCTTAGTCTGAGTGATTGACTGTAAATGAGGATGACTTTAATTGGTGTTGATGACAAGAAGTCCAGTTTAGATACAAATGAGCATCTCTAGGCTTGTGGTACAGGTTAGATTATATTTTCTGTTTGTAAATAGCACAGCCAGAAAAGGAGGATGGTGCTTCTGTTTAGCATTGTTGCCAGTGAATTTAAGAGTAGGATGGATACTGTTGGTTTAAGCTGTAAATTCTCTACTTCCTACATTTCATAACTTAAATATGTCATCAGTATATCTTAGCCATACCATGGATTTGATGCTAGAATAAGTAAGTAATATGTTCCTATAGTTTTCCCATGAATACATTTTCATAGGATGGAGCCATTCGATTGCCCCTGGAAGTCCCTTTTATCTGCAGACAGTGTGTACCATTGAAGGTAAAATTGTTGGATTTAAGTATAACTCTTGTAAAGTTGGTAAGCACTTTGGTTGATGGCCTTATTGCAGTTCTTAGATTAAGATCTGCAGGTAATGCCATACGATCTTTCTCAGGTGGTATCTTGGTGTATAATAATGTAATATCAGATGTAGCATGGAGAGTGTAATCATTAAATGTGTTGGTTTGTTTTAAATATCTAAAGGAAGTGACTGGTATGCATAACAAATAATGGAAGTTCCTAGAAAATAGACAGAGGTGCAGGTTAATTATAGTCTCTCAGTGGCTGTTTTTTTACCAGAGATGATGGGGCGGCCAGGATTGTTTATTTTGTGAATTTGGGGAAGCATATAAAATATCACAGGTCTTTGTTTAGGATGAAAAAGGACATCTGCAGTTTCATTAATGTGAATTAAGCTCTTGTACCTTACAACCATTTTCTTAATTTCTCTGTACAAGTCATCTGTTTTATCTGTTTCTAAAGGTTTTTAAGTGTAGGTATCCATTATTTGCCTTATTACCTCCTTAATTTAATCACTGACTTTCATTGGAACCACAGCACCACCTTTCTGTTTTATAATGACATCCATTCTCTGTTGAAGGTAGTGGAAAGCTTTACTTTTCTCTCTGGTAATGTTATCAAAAATCATTCTTGGTGTTGATTCATTGATGAGTTTGTTGATGGATAAAATGTACACATCAATAACAGGATTTCTACCACATTGATGAGTCCAGGATTTGGGATGGTGGAAATTCCTAAATGGATCTGGAAGATAGCTTAACAGATCAAAATCAGAATTACTGTTAAAGTAGTCTGCATCTTCACTCAAAGTTTTTAGGTCCCTCATCATGTTTGCAGTCTTTTGATCCTGGGGGACAGGACAGAATTAGAGGCCTTTGCTCAAGAGGTTTATTTGATCTCAGGATAGGAGCCCTACAATTGAGTAAATAACTGTGTATTTTTTGTCTTATAAACAGTCTGTTCTTTTTGTGCTGTTTACTCTTAAGACTTACACTGACAAGAGAATCTCCAAAAATAGAATGATAGAGTGATGAGGTGGAAGAGGAGGTATATTTTATATATATATATATATATATATATATATATATATATATATATATATATATATATATATATATATATATATATATATATATATATATATATATATATATATATATATATATATATATATATATATATATATATATATATATATATATATATATATATATACCATCGCAAGTTTGCCTGCAAGAAAGGAGCAGCCCACAAGCAAGGTAAGATTCAGCCTTTAATATCCTTGTTGGAAGCAGCAGTGAAATGGATGCAAATTTCAGCAACAGCATAGAAGTCCAGCCTGACACGTTTCGTATCTCTACTTCATCAGAGGCTCGGGCTAGTATTCAAAGGCAAACGATTTCTCTGGCAAATACCAAGATGCCATTTGATTGGTCACGCCCACTGAGGCGGAAGTTATATTGCTGTGTAGCTGCCAGAGAAATCGTTTGCCTGTGAATATATATATTGGCGGTCGCCAGTAGGTATATATAGTTAGGACCTAGTTACCATAGGAAATTCCGAACATTCTATTGGGAATAACTTTGGCGCCGATTGAGGGATCTGCCTGTAATTTTCCTTAAATTTGCCTCGCTGCGCTCCGCTCCTTCCCTGAAAGTTTCGAGGGGATTCGTCAAGCGGGGGCCGAGAAAAAAGGGGGGTCCCAAAACGTGTTTTCCCCATGTTAATTTCCATTGGGACATTCTGACAAGGCTACAGCTCGAACGGCTGAACGGAATTATGTTATGTTATATGGGTATTTATTACGCGCACGACTACTCTTGAGTATCCTGGTGCGGAGCATAACCACAGAGAAATCACAGAAGAAGCACAACATTAAGCTTGGTTGAAAAGGTGAGTTTTAAGCAGCTTTTTGAAGCAGCTAAGGTCTCTGGTGTCCCTGAGAGTGAATGGAAGGGCATTCCAGAGGGTAGCCATTTTAACCGAAAATGATTGACCGCCCAGTCTGGAGCGCCTAAAGCGCGGTATTACCAGCCGGCGTTGGGAAGCCGACCTGAGGTATCGACTGGGCACGTGAAACGTCACTCTTTTCTTGAGATACGCCAGGCCAGTATCATGTAGGGCTCGATGAGTGAGAACCAGAGCCTTAAATTGCACTCTTTGGGCCACCGGCAGCCAGTGGAGTGTGGCCAGTTGTGATCTTATGCTGATGCGTCTAGGGATGCCCAGCAGAAGTCTCGCCGCCGCATTTTGGATGAGCTGCAGCTTGTTTAACAGAAAGGAGGGGGAGCCTAGATAGAGAGCATTGGCGTAATCTAGGCGGGACAGTATCAGGGCTCTAGCGACCGTTTCTTTGGCCGGCTGGGGCAAGAGAGGGAAGAATCTGCCTAGGGATTTAAGGGTCCCAAAGCAGGCACCCGTCAGTCTTTGAATCTGCTCTGTGAATCGCAGATCTTCATTAAACCAAATGCCCAGGTTCTTACCAGGGCCCCCCTCAGAGAGGGGACGGGGGAAATCGAGAGGCCAAATCAATTCCGTAAATTGGTTTGGGAAGTGACCATAAAGTATAATTTCCGATTTGGCAAAATGGTAGGGACTGGTATGCAGCAGTGCCTTTTGTATGTTTGGTGAAAATCCCTCCAGTAGTTGTTGAGGAAAATTAAATTTGATCAAATTATATATCTATATGCGCTCATTGTACGCGCACCATATGCGTACCGTACGCGTACGTGCGCGTACCCTTACGTGCGCGAGCGAGTTTCTGATTGGCTGGCAGTCGACTGTCAACATTCCAAACTGTCCAAACCAGGAAGTGTTGGCCACCATCTTGTTTTTCAGGAGAACTGAGGCACAAGGGAGCCCAAAACAAGAGTGGAAAACACAAAAAGGGGGCAGGGTAGAGACCCCCCAACCCTCTAGCCCTTCTCAGGGGGTCCCAAAAGGACCCCCAAGGGCAAAAACAAAAAAATTAATCACGGGGTACGCGCACCGTACTTTTTTTGCACTTGGTGGTCCTTCTGGGACACCCTGAGAAGGGCTAGGGGGTCAGGGGATCTCAACTCTGCCCCCTTTTCGCGTTTTCCACTCTTGTTTTGGGCTCTCTTGTGGCTCACTTCTCCTGAGAAACAAGATGGCTGCTCAGGTGGTCCCAGAAGGATAATAACATATATAAACGTTATCCGCTAAAAGAATTAGCATTTACAAAACCTTTGAAATTTATTGAAAAAGAATATAGGTTTCACGCCTGATATAGTTAGGAATTAGCATTTAAAAAAACCTTGCAAATTAACTGAAAAAAACATAGGTTTCAGGCCTTATATAGTTAGGAATTAGCATTTTAAAAACCTTGCAAATTCACTTAAAAAGCCATAGGTTTCAGGCCTTATATAATTAGGAATTAGCATTTAAAAAAAACATTGAAATTGCTCCTATATAGTTAGTTGTACTAACTATATTTCCGCACCCGCAATCCACTGCTGATGATGTCACATATTACATCATTCATGACATGGTCAGTGACATCACTGATGACATCACTGATGACATCTCAAATGACATCACTGATGACATCACTGATGACATCTCAATTGACATCACTGATCACATCACTGATGATATAATTCATGTGATAATACGATGCACCTCCTCACACTCTAATATATCCTTTGATACACCGAGTGTTAAATACAGACTACCATTTTTGAAACCATTGACACACCAATACCAGTTACTACATACGCACTCACTGATTCTTAGGTCTACACACACATTCACTCATTCACCCATAGAATCACTCATACATACAGTCACTCATCAATACAACACTATCATATGCACTCATACACCTATACAGACACTCACACACTGCCACTCATCCATGGAGTTACTCACACACCAAGTCAGTCATGCAAAGAATCAATCACACTTCCATTTCCCCAACTCCTCAACTATACAGTTATACACACAACACCTTACTTATTCAAACATATACTAACACATACTTACTCTCTTATACAATCAGTGATACAAGTACACAATGATCCATACAGCCACTCGCACATTCACTGGCTCTCATGTATAGTCATTTATATATGCCAACTCTCACATGCACTGTTTTTTACATATGTACTTACTTGGACATGTAGCACTGAGATATCCATTCACTCACCAACACACCCATGCACACAGTCAACCGCCCATATAGCTGTTTCCACATGCACTCTTGAACTCATACACCTAGTGAATCAACTGCTCACACATCTATGCACAGAGTCACACACCTCCCAGCCACCCACACACACACTCCCATTCAAATACTTGGGCAACCAATCAATAACCCATATAGCTACTCATATAGCTACTGATCAACACATGCAGCAGCTTACACAACAACAGACATACTGATGCACACATTCAGACAGTTTAGTCACTAACCCATGCATTTAGTAAGACACATTTAATCACTCACTCATACAGTCAGTCATCCAGACACTTATACATCCACTCATTCTTAAATATGTAAAACATATTTAAACTTTACAGAAACACACAGTCACTGGATGATGTCATCAGTGATGTCATCAGTGATATCAAATGAGATGCCATCAGTGATGTCATCAGTGATGTCATCAGTGATGTCATCAGTGATGTCACTGACCATGTCATGAATGATGCAATATGTGACATCATCAGCAGTGGATTGCGGGTGCGTGAAATATAGTTAGTACAACTAACTATATAGGAGCAATTTCAATGGTTTTTTAAATGCTAATTCCTAACTATATAAGGCCTGAAACCTATGGTTTTTTAAGTGAATATATATATATATATGTATATATATATATATATATATATATGTATATATATATGTATATATATATGTATATATATGTATATATATATATATATATATCCTCCTAGATGCCCCAGATCTCGGAAAACGCCACTCCACCAGGGATGATTTTCACAAATCTTTTATTTTCTGCGCCACACAACACCGCCCCAACTGGTATGGATCCCGACGCGTTTCGGTGCCCCTGCACCTTAGTCATGGGAAGGGGAGATAGGTTAAATCCGGGTTTGGACGTCACACTTTTAACCCAATCAGTGTATGCTCTCCAATGAGCGGTATGCTGGGAAGTGAAGTCCTTGATTAAACCTTCCAATAGGTTCCGTGATTTTCACCCCCCATATATATTTATATATTTATATATATATATATATATATATATATATATATATATATATATATATATATATATATATATATATATATATATATATATATATATATATATATATATATATATATATATTTTTTTTACCACAACAGCTCCGTTCTCCAACAGACGTACTTGGACACCACAGGATTGCTCGTGCAAAAGTGATTTAATGGCAGGAAAAAACGCGTTTCGGCTTGATCACGTTTCAGCTCTGTGATACTTAGTGTTCATATTTATCCCATGTCTCCCATAAACAAAGGACTAACCCCCCATACGTGTGGCAAACAGACAGTGAACATGGCAGCCATTTTGTAAAGTCCAAAAGTACATGTTGTTACTGCTTTCCCCAGCACATTCAATGTTGCATAATATTCTGTAAAATTGTCTGGAGCTTTAAATCAATGTGTTTCTTAATACTTAAGCGCACTGAATACAGATCTAACTGAAATCCAAATACTCGCGATTTCAGTCTAGGTATTATGGTGTAGTGTAAACAACAATATCTATCGCTTTCAATTATACCTCCGTAGTTACTGATAGATTTAGCAACCCAAACACATTGTGTCAGCATCCTACTAATAAAGGTTTGAATGTTACTGTGTTAGCGGTCGGACTTCAAATACCATCATGCCCAAGTGGGCTGATTTAAAATATGCCGTAATGTTATCTTAACCTGCAAGCGCACAGTGACAAGCCAAGCCATGTAGCTATCGCCGTATCCCTCAAAAAGATGTCAGGCCAGCTGTCGGATAATGGCGCTCTGTCATGACTCCTTTGCGATCAGTCCTGGTGTCTGCTTTTCCAAATATGTGTGATTCTTTATACCTTTGTCTCCAATGATTCTCTATGGAGAGGCATCCTCTGTCCAAGTGCTCATATCTATAGGCTAAAGCACATGCAATTCTTCTTTCAAAGACGTATTCAGTCAGCAAGCCACTGTAACTAACATCTTTCCTTTCAAACGTTAACCATGTGAGGCCAGATGGCCTTGCAGTGCTAATCACTACATGTAACTCACAAGACAGCAGAAGGGAACATTTGTCTCTGCTGCATTTCTATTATGTTTGTTGACTTGACTAATGTTAAACTTCATCTTTCAGACTATTAGTCTCCAAGACCTAAGCCTCATACTTACACACTCTAAAGAGTTAAGAGTACTTTATGCTTGTATTCTGTTAGGCCTGACAAGTATGCCATATGCAGCTATTTCTAGGTAGTCCCTATTACACACCTGTTTCCTCACACGAAATAATAACCTAGTGTTAATGAGTTAAAATTGTCATATAAGGTTATTGTTAAATAATTCCTTGTATATTGTAACCCCTAAGAGCATGGGTTACCCTTATTTCCTGCATCTAAGGTGTACTACACATACTGCAGCTTTGTCTTTCTTTAAGTTAATAATGCTGTGTTCTTGGTTTCCTGTTCAGTGTACAGTGCTGAGTGTGTGTTTGATTGCAGAAATCATATGTAGCACCCTATCATTTGATTACATTCCAATCATTCATTATGGGAGCAGGTAAACTGAGAAGAGCTGTGCAAAAAAGTTAATGAACACTGTTTTCTTGGTGTGTGATTTCAAAATGATCATATCCATGCAGACCCAAACAAACATATTGCAATTATGTCAAAGAACAGTAACTTGGATGGTTTCAGTATTATCAAAGCTTATCTTACCCGAATGCTTCTTTATGTTTAGATGTATTTTATTGGTTTTCAATTCAAAAGAACAACAAACAAGTAAGGCATTTTCTGTGTGTGTTTCTGGAGTTACAGCAGTTAGATCAGCTAGAATAGATAACAGTCACCCAAAAAACAACAGAACTGCACCCCCCTCCTGGCCCACCCTTCCCCAAGCCTGAAGTGTGGCTAGTACATTCTTTTGGTCTCTTTTTATATTGGCGAATCCAGAGGAATTTATGCATCTTGTTGTGACTTATCGGCTGATGTTACAGGTTGCGGTTGGTCAGCTAATCGCCAGAGTCTCAGGTACTTAGGGCAGGTAAGTTCTGTAAATTCTGAGGTCAGCAGTTTCAGGAAAGGCTCCCAAAGGTCTTGGAAGGAAGCTCCAGGAATCATGAGCGTCAGAGATTTTCTACATCCCTAGTATCCCCCACATTCTGTGCAGCCACCCCAAGTGAGTAGGCATAGTCTTAGTGCCCCAATGGGAGAGAATGTTTTGCTGGGCTAGCGCCAACATCATTTGCCTACCTCTCCATGTTCTAAAAGAAATGTGAGCAGGTTAGGGAAGCCCAGCAGAGTGTAACTAGGAAAGCGGGGTATTTGGGTGTTGAAGTGGAGGTTGATGTCGTCCAAGATAGTTCCCCAGTAGTTTGTCAAGAGGGGGCATTCCCACAGCAAATGAGTCAGAGTTCCCAACGAGCCACATGCCCTCCCACAAAGAGGGCTACTTGGCGGATTACCTCTGTGTAATCGTGGAGGGGTTAAGTGCCAATATGTGGCTATTTTCGTAGCCGTCTCAAGGCTTGCTACATTGTGCGCTGAATGACGGGCTCTATGGTAGATATCCGTCCACTCCTTACCCGAAAGTGTTTTGCCCAGTTCCCTTTTCAATCTCATTTGCCTGGGGGATTTCCCTGGTCTGCGGTCTCTTGGCTTTACTCTGTGTCTCTGGATGCATTACCCAGTGCCTAACCTGTAGATATTGGTAGCTTTCTACCTCTGGGAGGTCGTGCGACTTGCGAAGATCCGTAAAGGGAATTGGACCTTCCGCGTCAAAGATGTGTCCTATTAAACGGAAACCTTCTTTCGTCCAGTGAGTAAACTCTGATGCGTCTAGCCCCGTAGTGAAGTCTGGATTATTTACTATTGGTGTTAATGAAGAAGGGAGAGTCGTTAGCCCTTGGGAAGTGGCGACTCTGTCCCAAGCTAACAGAGTGGGATGCGTCACCTTGGAGAGGTATAGATTCCGGGGTCTGGCAGCCTTAGCGAGAAAGGGAACTCCCCAGAGTGGTTGCTTAGCTAGAGCCCTATCCATGAACAGCCAATGTTTCTCAGACTCCGGCCTTGACCATTCCACCAGCGGCCGCAGCTGCACCACCCAGCAGTAGTCCTGCAAGTTAGGAATTCCCAGCCCCCCTTTCAGCCGGGTCACTATAGCTTAATTCATGGTGTATTCTAGGTCATTGGTCACGCCATATGAAGCGCTCCAAGTCTCTCTGCAATGAGTGTAACACCCCCTTTAAGGGAATCAGCGGAAGGGTCCGGAATATGTAGATTATCATAGGTAGTATTGTCATCATTATGGCTGCTATGCGACCTAACCATGACAGTGAGTAAGGCCTCCACTTACGCAGGCAGTCACGAACATGTCGCAGCAGCGCCGTGTAATTCGTCGAGTTAGTAGATTGTATATTAGCCGATAGCTGCAGCCCGAGATATTAGATTGAGTCTTATGCCCAGTGGAGGTGATGTTTCCGCTGGAGCATCTCCAAGGTATCGGAACCCAGGGATAAATTAAGGGCCTGTGACTTGTGAATATTGAATTTGAAGCCTGACACTTGAGCAAAGCGTTCCAACTCTGTCAGAAACGCCGGAGTGACTCTCTTGTCTTCTCCAATGTAGCCACAACATCGTCGGCGTACAGGCTTATTTTGTGCTCATCGCCTCCTAACTTTACCCCTGATATTGAGGGATCATCGCGCACTCTTTGGGCCATAGGTTCCATGTACAGGGCGAACAAGAGTGGCGAGAGTGGACAACTGTGTCTGGTTCCTTGTTGGATAGGGAATGGTTGCGAAATTATACCATTCACCCGTACTGAGGCGGAGGGTTTGTATAGCTTCCCAACACCCAATCAATAAAACCTTGCGGCAGGCAAAAGTGTTCCAGGGTGTCCTTGAGATAGGGCCAATACACCCTGTCAAATGTCTTCTTGACATCTACTGATAATATCATGCGCTCATCCGTAATTCGTTCAGATTTGTCTATCAAGTGCAGAAGGTGCTTAGTATTGTCAGAACACTGACGGCCCGGGACGAAAGCCAACTGTTCAGGATCTATCAGCCCTAGCAGGTGGGAGGAGAACCTTTGAACTAAGATACCAGTGAAGATTTTAAGGTCAACGTTTAAGAGGGAGATGGGACTGTGTGAGGCACATTGGCTTTTATCCTTCCGTGGCTTGAGTATTACCGTAACAAGTGCTTCTAACATCATGTGTGGTATGGGAGCAGATGAACCAATCGAGTTGACTACCCTCACCATTAGTGGAGCTAACGTGGAACAAAAGGTCTTATAAAAAAGGGTTGGGAAAACCATCCGCTCCTGGGGATTTTAGAGGTTTTAGTTTGGATATGGCGGAGATGACTTCCCCCTATCTAATTGGGCATTCTTTGGCTTGGCTAAAAACCAGCTTGGCAGTTCTCCCAGATTGTAAGTACTGGACCGGGGACTCCTCTGATAGTGTTTGTGCCTTGTAAAGAGATGCATAAAATTGTTGGAATGTGTCAGCTATACACGATCAGTGGTTTGCTCTCTCCCTTGCTGATTGATGACCATTGAGATATTGGAAGTCTCTTTCTCAGCCCTAAGTCTTTTAGCTAAACGTCTCCCACACCTGTCCCCTCCCACGTAGAAGGCATGGCGGAGCCGGAGGGTGGCATGTTCGGCCCTGTCAGTATCTAGGCCAGCTAGTTGAGTGCTGGCTGCTTTAAGTTGCTTCCAGTCCTTAGGAGCCCGAGTTCTCCGATGGATGCGATCCAGTTTCGTCACCGCACTCGTGAGTCGTTCCCTCTTCTCTCTTCAAAACTTATTGTTGAAGGCAGAGATAGCCAAAAAAAAAACGTACCACTGCCTTCAAGGCATCCCACTCTATAGCCACAGGGATTTTGGGAATGTCTTTGTCGGCCTGGTAGTCAGTTATAAGTCTAGTGATTCGCTGGGTCACCGTCAGGCTTTGCAGCAAAGTTTCCTGAAGGCGCCATACTCTGCTAGGTGGGACCTGACATGAATGAGATAAAGATATGCACACAGCGGCGAGATCGGATTGGGGACATAGAAAGATCTCCACCAGTTTCGTCTGTTGTGTCAATGAGGCCGTCGGGAGTGTATAATCTATCCTAGTGTATGTTTTGTGGAAGTGCGAGTAGAAGGTGTACTCCCTGGAGGTCGGATGGTGTGACCTCCAAACGTCTGTCAAGAGCTGTCTACCTTTCTTGGCGAGGGCCCCGGTCGGTCCGTGCCGCTGGCTGAATCTGTCTAAGTTGTTGTCAAAGGATAGGTTGAAATCCCCCTCAATAAAAAATGACCTGTCCTGGGAGCCTGATAGACCCTGTAACACCTCTTGAATAATATGGAATGATGACTGACGGGTGAGGAGCTCGCAAAGGGAGCTCCTCCGCTTGGGATCGTCATTTTAGACTTTTATCCCTGTTAGCACCATCAGCTCTGCCCTGGAACCGCGACACCTCTCCAACTAATACAGAGGAACATAATCAGTAACTTTCATCTCTCTTACCTGCTTCAAACCGCTACCTGGACGGAGGGAGCCGGTAACTGGAACTGCACTGACCAGGATCCTCCATCTTGGACGCCAGATGATCTGAGGGTCATAGATCTCGTGTCTGCCCGCAGATGACTGGACTCGGGATGCATATGCCTGCAACTTGGACTAGGAGCTTAAGTCCGTGACAAAATGGCACAGACCTCCCATCCTGTGCACCGGACGGAATGAGGGAAGCGAGTTCTCCGTCACGCCGATTCCCATTTCTGCCTCGATCCTAGGGTCACTGTGAGATTGACCAGGATCCACCATCTTGTTTACCAGCCTGAATTTGGCTGGAAGTCTGCAGCTGTTGGGATCTTGCAGCCCACATGTAGTCAAGAGTGTCTCCATCTGATGCCGGCCCTAGAAACAAGATGGCGGCCGCCCACCACCGGAGCCTGGTCCTGATCAGCAGAGCCCACGACTGATGGCGAGGCTTCCGCAACACAATTTACAGGTTGAAAGACTCCCCCTGAGGAGCGGTCAGGTAGTGGACCAACCGTCGGCACCTACGGAGCAAGTCGCAATGCCTACGGGAAAGAGCGGAGCCGGACTGGTATCTTCAAACAGCATCTATAGCCCAAGGATTCAGACCCACACTGGCTGACGGCGCTGTAGTGAGGAGCCATCTTCTCGCCTGAGATCAGTGGGCAAGGGGCACTGGTGATGCGGCACAACCTGGATTCTGGCGCAATTGATCGCTCACAGACGCCTGACTCCAAAATGGCACCCGCTGGACCTCGCGGCTGATTCTAAGAGAGTGGAATGTTGCCGCCCACCACCGGAGCACTCTGATAACCATGAGGAGGTAGGCTGCTGTACCCAGAGACGTTCTCTGCCCCCAGAGAGGGGCTGCCGCATCCCTACATGCACCCATATGCTGCTTCAACTCTGAACTATGCCTGGCCTTAAAATGGCGACCCGCGCTGGACCTACACACTGGCAATCTCCCCCACCCAGAAGCAATCGGTGCAGATAGCATCTGATTCAGTGGGGATCGGAGGGAGAAAGGCATCGGCCGCCCCCAGTTGCAAGTAAGATGCAATATAAGCAGTAAGAAGGCTGCTGGAGGCACGTTAGTACAAAATGTAAATTATATGAATGGGTTAAACACTGTTAGTTCTGAACATCATCCTCTGCACCCAAGAACTTAATATGAATAACATCTGAATTGGCAGATGTGCAGCGTACTATAAACTTCTGTGAATCGTGAAAAATAATTTGAATTCCAAACTGTGTGCTTCATGTCCAGGATGGCAAAGCTTCTGGAATGGCCTGTGCTAGGTTTTTTACCTTAGAGATGGGGCACACTCATGGCCACAGAGAGAAAACAGTCTGTCCCCCTAACTGATTCTGTCTGTTCCCATTTATTACTCTTTCTTTCTTTGTCTACTTCCTTTGCTCCTATCCCCTCTCACCTGAATCTCTCCCCTTGGCTACTACACCGGCTAGCCCCCTGTCCTTCTGTGCCCTTTGAATAAGCACTCCTTCTCCCATTTGAGAACCTGCTGAGAGAGTCCACAGCGCCAAGGGAGCCACTCACAGTAGAGGTATGGTATGGCACCCCTTGCCAAAGCTTTCCCTCACCCCTTTTTGGGGAAGGATCCAGTATGTAGGCTTTGGAGTCTCAAGAGACCCTTCTGAGAGAGTCCACTGCGTATAGGGAGCCTCTCGCAACAGAGATGGGGAAATGATCCCCCTGGGATCACAGCTTACTGGACTTTGGACGCAGCTTTGACTCAGCTACCGGTTTGTGTCCCCGTCACCCTCCCCCTCCTCTTCCCATGCTGTGTCTTTCACCCTCCCCTCCTCTTTACCTCCTACATTCTCTGTCTTCTTCCCCTGCTCCTACCCCCTCCCCT
The DNA here is from genome assembly GCF_964261635.1 of Lissotriton helveticus. Lineage (NCBI taxonomy): Eukaryota > Metazoa > Chordata > Amphibia > Caudata > Salamandridae > Lissotriton > Lissotriton helveticus. The sequence goes on along the minus strand of NC_136067.1, from coordinate 822,053,854 downwards.
GAATATCTCCCCTTGCCTGCTTTTTCCCTTACGTATATGTCCTTTTTGTTTTGCCTCAACCTTACATGTAACTATGTAAATGTAAATGTGTTGTATTTGTAAAGCGCACGGCTGCCCACGCGACGGGGCGTCCCGGCGCTGCACTCATACCGCTGTGGAACCCTTCCTGGCTCTTTCATGTGAAATGTCCACTCCTGGGCACCCCCAAGGTGAACAAGAAAGGGGGGAACCTCTATTCTGACCTATATTTCTTTACACAATAGCATTAAAGTTTCATCAAAATTACATGCAAGATGCTACAAGAAACATGAAGTCATTCACTTAGACTTAGTATTTGTGTTTTATTTCTTTCATTTATTTTCTATCATTTTCATAACAATTTTGTTTTTCTCATTTTCTAGTGATTATTTTATCAAAATGACAATACAGTGACATGGTAACATATGTACAAATCAATTTAAAATGCAAGGTGAAATCATGTCTTTGCAGGAACCCCCTAAACAATACATATAAGAATGCTCTCAATCATACACACATTCATACTAACTCAGTCTTTCATACTGATTGTCCTGGCATTGCTAACACAACTGACAACAGTGAAAACAAAAAAAGTGAAAAACAAGTAATGTGTCCTCTAGTGGACTCCTCCAGATGTAACTACAACCCGTCGTTTTATATCTTCTTTTTTATTGTAAGGGTTAATAGTCTTTTGTGATTTTTTCTTTTTTTCTTCCTTCGGGGTTTGATTTAATTTTGTGTGAGGGTCTCTGGTGCGTACGGGGTGCGTACGGCCTACGTACGTTTCGGTGATGTCAATACTTTGTTTCACCTTCCTCAGGGCCAACATGAAACTGGACAATAGACAGGTGCATACATACTATTAAAACCAGGGGGTTCTCGTTATCTGTAATAAGAGCATATGTTCCATAATTAGTTTCTGAGCATCTATGTATCAACACAATGTTTCAGTGTTTAAATGAGCTTAACATGCCATGGGCTGACCTGTGCCAGAATCAAAAGAAGTCGGATGAGAAAGGTGCACTTGAGCATCTTAGTACCTTAAATCCCAGAAAAAGAGAAAGGCTTGTGAAAGTATAGAAAAGCCCTATAGATCCAAAGGGTCTTTTAAAGAATTAATAAGATGATTGATATCCATGCGTTCTTGCTAGTGTGTGTAAACATGCATAACATGCGGGATGTTCTGATATGTGCCATATTATAAGTGAGTTTAGGCGAATTACATCTACCTGTGTCTTTGGCGACACTTTCTAGACACTATTAGCGATATTGTGCTGCTAGGCGCTTGTTTTCTGATTCTGCGAGCAGATATTAGATCCTGTAGATGGGGTGCAAATGAAACCTAATGAGTTATACTAGAGATTATGAGATAATTTGGAAATAAAACTATACTCGAATAAATTATTACCTAAAAACTGTTGGTCCACATTGTACATCTGTGTGTTTAATGTTTTGCTATGGCACTTTCTGTGGCTCCAACCGGTTTGATCGGTACTACTTTGTAGATCTGAAACGAAAAAGGGGGTCCAGGATCTATCTCAGGTAAAAAATTGTGTCCATTGTTTTAAAATACCGAAAAGGCTAGGTAAATGAAAGCCTGTGCGTTCACCTCTGAGGGTATTAAATCCCATATGGTGAAGATCACAGAGGGAGATGGAGATGGTGTTGTTGTATATCTCACTCTAATGATACACAACAACTGGATGCTTTTATTTAAGGTGAACCCAGGCATCCAAGCGCTGCTGGGGCCGTTGTGGAGATTAAGCAAGCTATTGCCCAGAGTCACAGAGTGGGACCCATGATTTGACTAGGCACCGAGGCGAGAATTATCAGGTCCGGGGAGATTGAGTCCAAGAGCCGCAGAGGCGGGAATTGAACCCTGGTCCCGGGCCAGACCTCTGCATCAGGGTCTGCCACTCTAACCATTGAGCCACGCTTCTCCACTATGTTTGCCAAGCTCTAATAACTGTGTAACCTTTGTAACGATGTAACCCGCAACTATGGTCTGATACTCATGTAAAGCGCTCCGATACCTCCGGGTCTTGCCAGCACTATATAAAACCTTTAAAATAAAATAAATAAATAAATCCCTCCTGACCGTCATTTGGGGCATAAACCGTGGTTATGGTGAAGGAGCACAGCCCTACCGTGAATGTATATGCTAGAAGTCGCCCTTTAATCTCGGCCTGCTTGGGGCCTATTTTGCCCGGGAATTTGGTTGAGACAAGAATGGCCACTCCTGCTGTCTTGGAGGAATGGGATGAAAACACTTGATGGGGAAAAGCTCTGGCCTGCAATCTATGGAAGTCTTTACTCAGTAGATGTGTTTCTTGGAGGAGACGTATGTTGGCAGCCGTATTTTCCAAAAACGACAGGGCTGCCCGCCTTTTGATTGGGCTGTTAAGGCCGTTTACATTGAGCGAGATTACTATAAGAGAGGCAGCCATCAGATAGATTGCCAAATGGTCTAAGAACTCCTGCAAGGCAGAGGCCCAGCTAGACCCGGCGACTATTGTGTACATTCTGACCCTGAGGGTCCAATATTCCCCCACTGCTGGATTTCCAATAATGCTTACACTATTAGGAGGAGGAGAGACCCCTGTTAACCCAAAAACATTAGCAAGAAAAATAAAACTAAACTGGAACTTACAGAGTGTTTGCTAGTCCTGGGTTGAAGCCCCCATGGAGAGGTGTAAGATGTCACCAGGACCCAAAAACACCACCCCCGCCCCACCCGGGCCCCTGGTTGTAGTGGCCAGGAGATTCCCCTTCTGGCGCCCTCTTCCTCCATTACAGCATTTGGATCCAGGATTCAATCTGCAGCCTCAGAGTCTCCCTCCCAAGTCGCAATGAGTGCCTGTTGTTCTTTGGCCATCGTCTCCAGATCCAGTCACAGGCGTAATGGGTATCTCCAGATTCTCTTCCACTCAAGAGGAAGTCTTTAGATTCGTCATGGGCTGAGTCCCCCACCACACCGTCGGGCAAACCAAGCAGCTTTAGGGCTTCCTGCAGGGAGCGGATTTGGTGCAGCTTGCCTTCCCACTTGAAGATTATCCGGAAGGGATGACCCCAGGAGTAAGGGATTTCTTTGGCACGCAGGAGGGGCCTGGCAGAGCGGAAGTCTATAGGGAGTTTGTCCCGGGCCTCTTGGAGGATTTGCTCTTTTAGTTAAAAATCGTGGACACAAGTGAGAATGTCCGGTGGAAGGGCCGCGATGGTCTCTTAAGGCCCACGCGATGGGTCCTATCTAGCTTAATTTGTTGGTCCGAAGGGGCACCCAGTATAAAGTGGAAGAGCCCAGCCACGTATGCCTTGATGTCCTGCCCTTCTTCCCCATGGGGACCACTCAAATTCTTATATTGTTCTGATGAGAGCGGTTCTCTACATGGGCTTGAAGATCCAGTTGCTGGTCTTGAAGGCAGAGTACCTCCTGCTGGAGCTGTACAATCTCTTCGTCCCTCGTTGTGGCCTGCGTCTCTAAGGTGTCGACCCTTTCGCCCACTGAGTCCATATCTCCTCTCATGTCTTGTAGATCCATGGTAATCTCCTTTTTCATGGAGTGGAATTCTCCCTTCAGCGAGGCGAAAAGAGTTTCCAGGAAGGAACGGGTATCCGGACCCTCTGCGTCTCCCTGCTCCTTCTCAGCGTCACCACCACTCGACGCCAGCGCTGCCTCAGTCCCAGTGGTGCCAGATTTAAGGAGAAGGTCCTTTACTGAGCGTTCCTTCTTTGCCTTGTTTGACACCACTTTGAGATGACCCCTTGTTACAGTGTCCTTGTGAATTGACCTTGGTGGAGGGTCTTCCCAAGTCACTCAACCGCTCCCAAAGGAATCCCTGAACCACGACCAACCGCTTCCTGCATAGACCGAGGCAATGACTCTATTTCACTGGCGCATTCCCCCGGTCACCCGTCTGCAGGCCCCTGTGTGGGGGAGTGGGGCTACTTCACGTTCTGGAGCTCTGATTTCCACTGGAAGAGGGTAAACAGGCACCCCGTCTCTCCATAATAGGGTCAGGTGCCTGGCCTGAAAACACTCATAAGTGCTCCGAGGGATCAGGGAGGCCCGAGGCCACAATGCCAGCTGCTGCTGTGGGATCCCTTCCCTCTACTTCCCCCGTACCAGTCTCTTGGGAGGTAGGAAGTGCGCAGTGAAGAAGCTCTATGTACCGCAGCGTTAGTCTCTTCACCTCTGTGCCAGCGCTCTCTTACCCCTGCTCGGGATAGATGGGTGCTCAGCTCCCTTGCCTGCCTCGGCGCCGGTTAGGCCCAATCTTCAACTACCCCACGCAGCCCGGGGCGCCACTCTCTGTAAACGATTGGGAGTGCGGGGCATTGAATGTGGGGGCCCCTTCACCTTTGATGGTAGTTGGTGTGGTATCCTGCTACTCACATGGGACTCCTGCCTTCCAGCCAACAGATCCAATGGCCTCCGGTAGCCGTCCCATCTCCCAGTGTCCTTATGCCGGCTCGAGTGTGAGGAGCTCAAGAGCTAGGCCCTCTCTGTGCGCAGTGGAGAACCGCTATCCGGCTCAGCTTACTAGGTCATCTCTCACTCCAGGCGGGACCCGGCCTGTCTACTCCACCATCTCGGCCACGTACCTCAATGATGCCGCCTCCACAGGGGGCCCGCCACTTACCAGCAGCGCGATCGTATCCCTCGGCGCTACGCTGCCCAGTTCTTTACTTTCTGTTCTCCGTTACAGGACGCCAGCCCCGGGCCTCCGTCTCCTTCCTCCGTCCGCCTTGGGCTCGACTGTGCCCCGGATCCCCTGTGACACTCCTCTCTGGCCGCCAGCTAGGGTGACCAACTGGCATTGGTGCAAATTCAGGACAGTGAGTGTAAAAATTCAGGACAAAGGGTCAAAATTCAGGACATAAATTCAGGACAGGAGGTCAAAATTCAGGACAAAACTTCAGGACAATTGAATACGTTTTAGAGACGCATCATAGGTTGCGCAATAGTATATAAGTAAGCCCAGCCATATCCGAACATATTCAACCAGTTGCAAACCTATCCATCATATAATCTACCATCTATCATTTCACTCATCCATCCTTTCATCATCCATCCACCCTTTCACCCTATGCATCTGTACACTCATCCATCCACTCTTCTACCCATCCATCCATCCATTCATCCAGCCATTTACCCTTTCACCCATCCAGCCATTCTTTCACTTACTCATCCATTCACCCAGTCACTCATTCTTCCACCCATCCACCCTTTCAGTCATCCATCCATCCTCCCTTTCTCTCTCCATCGACCCTTACACTTAGCAATCCTTCCTTCCATCCATCCACCCACCCATCCATCTACTCATCCACTCATGAACCCATCCATTGACACTATCACTCATCCATCCTTTCTCTCATCCATTTATCCTTTCACTCATCTATTCATCCTTTTGTCCATCTACCCTCCCTTTCACTCACTCATCCATCCTTACATCCACCCTTTCACTCATCCGTCCATCCATTCACCCTTGCACTTATCAATTCATCAATCCATCCATCATTTCACTCATCCATCCACTCATCATCCACCTTTTCACTCATCCATCCTTTCACTCATCCATCCACCCTTTTACCCATCCAGCTACCCTTCCACTCATACATCCAGCTATTTACCTTTTCGCTGCCCCTCAATCTCAGTTACCTTCAAGCACCTCTTAACAGCTCATCAAGGGCTGAAGGTGTGAGGGTTGCCATCCCTCTGTGCCTCTTCAATGCTGCGGGGTATCTGAGCTTTGGAACAGCATCGGAGTCAAGAAGGGAGGTGGGTGGAAGCTGTGCCGGCGTTAGGGTGGTGCGACCGGTGACCGGTTAAAATTACGACCAAATGGCGTCCGTTAAAGAATCCTTCACGAACAACGGACAGACGGCCGAAATTACGGACTGTCCGTGAAATTTACGGACACTTGGTCACCCTACCGCCAGCGTGGAAGGATCGTCCGGCCCCCAGAGATCGAACGCTACTTCACGTATTCAGAAAGGCGCTTCTGGGCTGACTCAGGCTCCGATGGGTTGGGAGACATTTGTGGGAGAAGCAGGGCGACCTCTGCCCATGTCCCTGGACCTCTGTCTGCAGCTTTGTTAATGGGGCCCAGGTGGCTGACCGGAGCAGAGAGCAGGCATGTCCTATTTGGCCGCCGTCTTGGTCACACCCCCGAATGCTTCTTTAACTTATGAATGGTTACTTTTTCTTCTCTGAAGTTTACCTGAAGTGTCTTTAGACTCCTCAGCATGAAGCAAAGCACGGCAGTTCTAAGCAAACATACAGACCCAAATATGAATATTCAGAGCCTTTTTTTGTTTTCACTACTCATGATACTGGGTGCCTACTCCTTTGTCCAGGGTTACAGAATAAGCATAGGGGAGTGGGGTTACTTTGCTAATGCATGCAAACAAGCATGCTCAAATGCTATTTGCATGCTTTAGTACATTAAACCAGACCTGTTGACTTTGCCAGTGTTAAATGTCACAAGACTAAGTAGCATAAGACTGCGGCCCGTCACTAGATTTCTACATATGTGTGCAGTATCAGAGAATGTTGCTATGCATCCCAACAGTGAGCACTAAATGCCTGGATAGCCACTTGCTGTTAGTAGGTCCTCTAAGAGTGAGCAACAGAGAGCTGCAGTTCTACAGGCAGTGATTAGGTGTCATGAGGGACTAATAGGTGTCCTGAGATTACATTAGAGCTGCTAAAATATATTATGATGGCACTGCAAAGTAAATGTCATATAATGTAGAAAATATTAAATAAATGAAGCAGTGTTTATACTAGCAAGACTAGGTTAATTGTTTCTCCATAATTTCTGTAGGAAGGGCCATATTAGCACATAAGATTAGTGACATAAAATGAGGACTACAATGGCACAACATTGAGTGACATTTTAGAAGTTCCACAATAGCACTTGTAATCAGCAATCTAGTATAAAGAGTAAAATGGAATACAGAACCGATGGACCAGAGTGGCACATATATGGAGCAACACTGAAGAGGGACTCAGATGGCATTTCCATCTATTGTCATAGAAGAGGGACTACAGTGACCCTTAAAATCTTTTTGATGGGCACACTCTCAATAAAAACAAATGGCCAAACAAACCTTTAAATCAAGCCAGATCCGGAGTAAAAATTACCAGACAGTTCATCAGGAAAAGTATGAAAACACTGGATAAAGTTTTTCATGCATTATTTGTTGGAAATTACCATCTTCAGCGTGGTGTACCCCCAGATTTTTGCCTTGACTGTTTTCGAGGGCTGTAGAACTCTGTGCAGTTTTCCCCTGCTATCCAGTGGTGAAGTGCCTGTGTTTCCCCTTTCAACATGATGATATTGAAATACCCTTAATAGGCATATTTAACTTACCTATAAGTCCCTTGTGTATGGTACAAAGTGTGCCCACTGCTTGTAAGTTAAATGTTACTGGTAGCCGTCCGCACCCATTGTGCCACCCACCACTATAACAGTGTAAACATGACTGCAGGTCTACCATTTGTAGCCTGGCTGTTTTAGTTTTAAACTGCAGATTTGACCTGCCAAAATAACTCAGTTTGACAGGTCAAAACCTTCCTTTTAAATATTTATAAGCCACCCCTAAGTAGACCTTATTTCTCATAATTGATCATGTCTGGACAGCCAATCTTACAGTGTCTACATTGACAGTCTCTCCTTGTACATGGTCTGACCACTACTTAATACATTTCGCTATCAACAACAGAACTACGGTTAAACCCCCAGCTAAAGAAGGGTCCATGGCAAGGAACTAGAATAGCATCAACAGAAACATTTTCTGTAACAAACTGGCAAACACAGTTCCAATTAACCAGCCATCCATCAACCTTAGTGAGGAAAACCTCAGCTAACAGCAGCCAGCAACGGACACATGAGGCTCAGAGATGGTTCTCTACTGATCTAAAAAAAAAAAAACTAGCCCTGCGCCAATCTGAACGAAAATGGAGACATAACTACTCCCCTGATAAAAGAGAGACTTATTTAGCTCTACTCAAGGAATACAAAAAATCTAATTTAACAACCAAGGCTACCTATTTCTCTTAAAAAATCCTGAGCTCCACCAATAGATCAAAGGAAATATTCTCAATCGTCAATGAACTGTCCAACCCTGACATATTCATAATAAAACCAATACCCTCTCAAGCCCTTTGCAACTCCCTGAATACCTTCTTTATCGATAAAATTACCACGATTAAAGCCAGTATTCCTACCCGCTGCACCCCTGAGGCGCTACCATCAACGCCACAAAAACCTTGTTCCCTTCATCAGTTTCCAGCAATAAGCAGTCAGGCATTTTTGGACCTTCTGACCAAAGTAAAATCTGGGTCACCCACCGATAGCTGTCCGCCTCATATCTTAAAAGAAGTTTTCTCTGTGCTCCCCAAGCCTGCCCTCTGAATGTGTCCCTAGAGCTTTCAAAGAAGCGATCATTGTCCCCCTTCTAAAAAATTATCTCTCAATAAGAGAGAGGGACCCTTTCGTACCAAAGAGATAGGCCACCAATTAGACCAAGATCGAAAAATGAAACCACTTTGGCAAAAATCGTTAGCTCAATTTCCCATATGTACACATATTTTTTCAACCAATATCCCCAAAACATAAATTCCAATTTAAATACATAAATATATATACAGTGTCGGCCAGATTTCTTCATGCAATTTAATGTATGTGTTTCAGCCACTCAAGGCCTTATTCGTGTGAACATCTAGACAATAATTTAAATAAAGTAATATGAAGCCTTGGAATAACCATAACTATAAACAAAGGGATTCTATCAAAGTGTGGTGGTTTTAAATATTTACATTTTTATTTTTACATGTGAATAGTGAGAATAATAAACTCTCTCTTAGGATGGTAAAGATGAGAGCACAATGTGCTTGTTAAAATACCCCTCACACACTAAAAAAATCCTTTAGTGTCATGCTTCATCATGGGGGTCTTCCCGTCCCTCTACGGCGCGGGGCGTGCTACGACCTGAAGAACTACGCGGGAGCACTTAAATGTGACAGAGGCTATGTGACAGTGCAGGGTGAGTGATGTCAGTGAAGTGTAGGGACCTATTTATGTGTGGGTATTAAAAAGACTAAAAATTCCCTGGCTAGTGGAAAAAAAAGATTTATTCACTTCCCTAGCTGGGAACGTTAAGAAGGGGGTTTTGAGGTAGAGCGATTAGCTTGCTACCTAGTCTACATGTTTCGTAAGCAGTCCCCTACTGCTTACTCATCAGGACCTTCTAGTGGCCCCTACTAGAAAATGCTCGGTTTCTAAATTTAGTATGCCTACTGTCCTAAAAACTAGCAGCAAAAATCAGCTGGTAGTTTAAGCTTCCGGGCATGAGCTGGCCCAGGGGAAGCGAGATAGAATTTATCAAAAAAAGTGGACCTATTGCGGTCTCTGTAAAGGAAATGGGAAAAAGAGAGAGAAAAACAGCAGATTTATACAATTGTATGGATAATCTGTCATTCAGCACAAATTGTTGACAGTGCCACTGGTCTCACTATACGTCCTTATTAGCCCGTCTCATAAAGAATATATTTAGAACTTTATGAACAGAGAAATGGTGCATTCTACCATCCCCTGATTGTTCGTTTTCACTTGGTGACCGAACATCGTGTAGCCCCATACAATTAGGGCTGGCTTGTATCAACACACACACAGTCATAACTCAATGCACACATCAGCATCACACAGGGTTAAAATAAGAGGGACCCGATTCCTTCGAGAGGAATGTTCAATTCGAAAAATATTATTCTGAACAGTCATTTAAAATCACTGTGGGACACAAAAAGGTTTTGATACATACTACTTTGGCACAAGTTATATGCCCCATGAGCTGACAGACGGTAGATGTTCCCCACGGTAATCTGCAAGAGAAAGCCGCGCCCTTTGCGTAAAATACACAAACCAAAGTAGTTCGTTTTTTATCTCATGGACCATATTTTAAAGACTCGTGGTCAAAGTCTATTACTCACAATTTCCGCATAAGTTCACTGCCTTACTCCTACCCGTGCTGCCGCTCCGAAGAATAATGGGGTCTTGTGCTCGGCAGTAATATAACCTCCGCGCTGCACTGTCATCTCATTCGGTGTGTGATAAAAAGACTAGCACGCTGACCTAAGATGGCCGCCGTTTGCGGAACGTCGGATGGTGCATTAACGGAAGTCTTTCTTCCGTGTTTACTATTTGAAATAGATCGTATGCCTCAGAATATTTAATTTGTAATTACTATAACTCCATGATTTTTATTATAACTTCTAAATATTAGATTTTGTCTGGTTATGGAATCAGTATGGTAAATAGTTCTATCCATGTCCGAGGTTGCTGACATTAGTGTGAAGTCGATACACACAGCGGAATGAGTTAGGGGCTGAGTGGCAATGATGAAAATAAAGAGGCTTTTACCCAAATGCTCAGAAATTATATATTGTGATCAGTAGCTATTTCTAACTGTAATAATACTGCCACGAGAAAGGTTTCATTATTGAGTGGTATTCATAGACAATATGTGTCGTTTCCATGAGGCTCAAAAAAAAAAAAAAAAAGGAGAGATGGGCATCTCCCATGCTACATGAGGAGCTGTGCTCAAAAACTGAGACAAAAGAACTGCCTTTGATACTTTTCTGCAATCTGTAAGTTGGTTCAAAAACAGATATCGCCCCAGTTGGGGCTCCCATAAGGTGGCCTGATGGTTACAGGGCAGAAATTAGTAGTAAAAAAGGTGCCTGTCAGTGGGGGATAGGTGTGCATGATCTACAGCTGGCCCCAAGGTATTTCATCGTTCAGCCCATGCTTATTAGATTGGACACGAAAAACCCACCTTTGTTCTTTTTCCAGTAGGTGTTTCTCATTGTCAATCTGCTCTATCACAGTCCAGGTAATGTCCTCAGGTTTATGTCCACTTTCAAGGAAGTGGTTGGTTAATTTTGTACTTGACTTCCTGCATTTAATTGTGCTCTTATGCTCACCTATTCTTGTCTTTACGGCCCTGCTCGTCATGCCGACGTATTCAAGGTTGCAGGGGCAGGTGATTAGGTATACAACATTAGAGCTATTGCAGTTGCTGAAGCTTCTCTGCTCCCATTTTGTCCCATTGTTGAAAGTTAGTGTCTTACTCTTTTTGGTAAGGAAACACACTTTGCATCCACCACATGGGTAGTGTCCTTGTACAAAACTGGAGTTACCTTGGGCATTGACCTTATCTTCCTTAGGTCTAGTGTGTACCAGTATATCTCTCACACTCTGTGCTCTTTTGTGCGAAAACATGGGTTTTGGAATCTGTAGACCTCCGCTATTAAGAATCTTCCAATTCCTGTTGATGATCTTAATTACTTGATCAGAGCTTGTGTTATACGTAGTAACACATATGGGTCTCTGCTTTTCCACTCTTTTTGCTTTGTCTTCGAGGAGACTCTCTCTGCAGTTGTTCCTGGCTCTTTTGTACGCTTTATCGATGATCCTCTTAGGGTAATTTCTAGTTTGTAATTTCTCCCGTAGGTCATTGGACTGTGATTTAAAATTAGCAATTTCTGTGCAATTCCTGCGGAGGCGCAGGAACTGTCCGTAGGGTAGATTGTCCCTCAGATGTCTAGGATGAAAACTTTGATACATCAAAAGACAGTTCTTGGAAGTGCTCTTGAAGTGTGTTGTTGTCATCAATCTGCCATTTTTCGGGAAAATGTTCAAATCAAGAAATACCAGATTATTATTGGTGGTGACACTGGTGAATTTCAAGAACTCGTCTTGCGAGTTGAGCCACGTAAGGAACTGCTGAGCGGTCTTTTCATCTCCATCCCAGATGATAAGGATATCATCGATGTACCTTTTCCAGGTCATGATGTTATTTCTGAATGGGTTTCTGGAGTTCAATATCCTAGTTTCCTCAAGATGGTGCACATAGAGACCAGCTATGCTTGGAGCAAATGTGCTCCCCATGCTGGTCCCATGTTTTTGGAGGTATAGGGTGCCGTTGTGTTCAAAAAAGTTCTCCTTTAATGCCAGAGAACAGCATTCCATAACCACATTTCGTGGGGTTTGATACTCCCAGTCGTCTTCAAAGAGAACATCTTCGATTATTGCCAGAGTTTCATTGTGTGGCAGGCTGGTGTAGAGGCTCTCTACGTCACAGCTAATTAAAAGCTGTGTATTCGGATCAAATGGCAATTCCTCAAGTAAATTCAGCACGTCTTTGGTGTCTCTAAGGTAGGTAGATGTCCTCTGTATCATAGGTCTCAGAAATGCATCTGCAAATCTGGAAACTGGTTCAAGAACCGACCCAATCCCCGAGACGATGGGTCTTCCCGGGGGGTTCTCTAGGTTCTTGTGGATCTTCGGTAGGGTGTACAGGTAGGGAGTCCTCGGGTTCTTTTGACATAGAAACTCCCCTTCTTTCCTGGTGATCCAATTATGAGACAATGCCTCCTCTACCATCGTTTTGATCTTGATTATTATTCTCTCGGTAGGGTCGGTCCGTAGGACCTCATAGTTTCTTTCATCTTTTAGTAGTCTTGTGCACTCCTTGTCGTATTGTTCTTTGTTTTGTAACACAGTTGCACCCCCCCTTGTCCGCTGGTTCTATCACCACTTTTTTGTTGTTGCTCAATTCTCGAAGTGCTTGTCGCTCTTCATTGGAAATGTTTTGGAAGACTCGTTTCTGCATTGGGTTGAGTTCTTCAAGGTCCTTCATAACTGCTTTTTCGAAGGTCAGGAGTTCAATAGGGAGTGTATTGTTCATAGGGGTGAAGGTAGATTTTGGCTTGAGTCCCGTATCTCCTTGTTCGGTGTTGTCCTTCTTATCTTTAAAGAAGATCTGGAGTTTCAGCCTTCTTATAAATTCCTGAATTTCTTTACAGAGGTGGAATTTATCCATGTTAGCAGTAGGGTCATATCCTAAGCCTTTCTCTAGTACTCTTTTCTGTGATTCAGATAGCTCCGTGCCGGTAAGATTTACCACTAGGCTCATTTCTGATTCTTGGACACACCTGTCATACTCCTGGTTGACACTCTCGGGGTTCCTTCCTCCTCGATGTTCCAATGTAAAAACGATGGTAGAGGAGGCATTGTCTCATAATTGGATCACCAGGAAAGAAGGGGAGTTTCTATGTCAAAAGAACCCGAGGACTCCCTACCTGTACACCCTACCGAAGATCCACAAGAACCTAGAGAACCCCCCGGGAAGACCCATCGTCTCGGGGATTGGGTCGGTTCTTGAACCAGTTTCCGGATTTGCAGACGCATTTCTGAGACCTATGATACAGAGGACATCTACCTACCTTAGAGACACCAAAGACGTGCTGAATTTACTTGAGGAATTGCCATTTGATCCGAATACACAGCTTTTAATTAGCTGTGACGTAGGGAGCCTCTACACCAGCCTGCCAAACAATGAAACTCTGGCAATAATCGAAGATGTTCTCTTTGAAGACGACTGGGAGTATCAAACCCCACGAAATGTGGTTATGGAATGCTGTTCTCTGGCATTAAAGGAGAACTTTTTTGAACACAACGGCACCCTATACCTCTAAAAACATGGGACCAGCATGGGGAGCACATTTGCTCCAAGCATAGCTGGTCTCTATGTGCACCATCTTGAGGAAACTAGGATATTGAACTCCAGAAACCCATTCAGAAATAACATCATGACCTGGAAAAGGTACATCGATGATATCCTTATCATCTGGGATGGAGATAAAAAGACCGCTCAGCAGTTCCTTACGTGGCTCAACTCGCAAGACGAGTTCTTGAAATTCACCAGTGTCACCACCAATAATAATCTGGTATTTCTTGATTTGAACATTTTCCCGAAAAATGGCAGATTGATGACAACAACACACTTCAAGAGCACTTCCAAGAACTGTCTTTTGATGTATCAAAGTTTTCATCCTAGACATCTGAGGGACAATCTACCCTACGGACAGTTCCTGCGCCTCCGCAGGAATTGCACAGAAATTGCTCATTTAAAATCACAGTCCAATGACCTACGGGAGAAATTACAAACTAGAAATTACCCTAAGAGGATCATCGATAAAGCGTACAAAAGAGCCAGGAACAACTGCAGAGAGAGTCTCCTCGAAGACAAAGCAAAAAGAGTGGAAAAGCAGAGACCCATATGTTTTACTATGTATAACACAAGCTCTGATCAAGTAATTAAGATCATCAACAGGAATTGGAAGATTCTTAATAGCGGAGGTCTACAGATTCCAAAACCCATGTTTTCGCACAAAAGAGCACAGAGTGTGAGAGATATACTGGTACACACTAGACCTAAGTAAGATAAGGTCAATGCCCATGGTAACTCCAGCTTTGTACAAGGACACTACCCATGTGGTGGATGCAAAGTGTGTTGCCTTACCAAAAAGAGTAAGACACTAACTTTCAACAATGGGACAAAATGGGAGCAGAGAAGCTTCAGCAACTGCAATAGCTCTAATGTTGTATACCTAATCACCTGCCCCTGCAACCTTGAATACGTCGGCATGACGAGCAGGGCCGTAAAGACAAGAATAGGTGAGCATAAGAGCACAATTAAATGCAGGAAGTCAAGTACAAAATTAACCAACCACTTCCTTGAAAGTGGACATAAACCTGAGGACATTACCTGGACTGTGATAGAGCAGATTGACAATGAGAAACACCTACTGGAAAAAGAACAAAGGTGGGTTTTTCGTGTCCAATCTAATAAGCATGGGCTGAACGATGAAATACCTTGGGGCCAGCTGTAGATCATGCACACCTATCCCCCACTGACAGGCACCTTTTTTACTACTAATTTCTGCCCTGTAACCATCAGGCCACCTTATGGGAGCCCCAACTGGGGCGATATCTGTTTTTGAACCAACTTACAGATTGCAGACAAGTATCAAAGGCAGTTCTTGTGTCTCAGTTTTTGAGCACAGCTCCTCATGTAGCATGGGAGATGCCCATCTCTCCTTTTTTTTTTTTTTTTTGAGCCTCATGGAAACGACACATATTGTCTATGAATACCACTCAATAATGAAACCTTTCTCGTGGCAGTATTATTACAGTTAGAAATAGCTACTGATCACAATATATAATTTCTGAGCATTTGGGTAAAAGCCTCTTTATTTTCATCATTGCCACTCAGCCCCTAACTCATTCCGCTGTGTGTATCGACTTCACACTAATGTCAGCAACCTCGGACATGGATAGAATTATTTACCATACTGATTCCATAACCAGACAAAATCTAATATTTAGAAGTTATAATAAAAATCATGGAGTTATAGTAATTACAAATTAAATATTCTGACGCATACGATCTATTTCAAATAGTAAACACGGAAGAAAGACTTCCGTTAATGCACCATCCGACATTCCGCAAACGGCGGCCATCTTAGGTCAGCGTGCTAGTCTTTTTATCACACACCGAATGAGATGACAGTGCAGCGCGGAGGTTATATTACTGCCGAGCACAAGACCCCATTATTCTTCGGAGCGGCAGCACGGGTAGGAGTAAGGCAGTGAACGTATGCGGAAATTGTGAGTAATAGACTTTGACCACGAGTCTTTAAAATATGGTCCATGAGATAAAAAACGAACTACTTTGGTTTGTGTATTTTACGCAAGGGCGCGGCTTTCTCTTGCAGATTACCGTGGGGAACATATACCGTCTGTCAGCTCATGGGGCATATAACGTGTGCCAAAGTAGTATGTATCAAAACCTTTTTGTGTCCCACAGTGATTTTAAATGACTGTTCAGAATAATATTTTTCGAATTGAACATTCCTCTCGAAGGAATCGGGTCCTTCTTATTTTAACCCTGTGTGATGCTGATGTGTGCATTGAGTTATGACTGTGTGTGTGTTGATACAAGCCAGCCCTAATTGTATGGGGCTACACGATGTTCGGTCACCAAGTGAAAACGAACAATCAGGGGATGGTAGAATTCACCATTTCTCTGTTCATAAAGTTCTAAATATATTCTTTATGAGACGGGCTAATAAGGACGTATAGTGAGACCAGTGGCACTGTCAACAATTTGTGCTGAATGACAGATTATCCATACAATTGTATAAATCTGCTGGTTTTCTCTCTCTTTTTCCCATTTCCTTTACAGAGACCGCAATAGGTCCACTTTTTTTGATAAATTCTATCTCGCTTCCCCTGGGCCAGCTCATGCCCGGAAGCTAAAACTACCAGCTGATTTTTGCTGCTAGTTTTTAGGACAGTAGGCATACTAAATTTAGAAACCGAGCATTTTCTAGTAGGGGCCACTGAAGGTCCTGATGAGTAAGCAGTAGGGGACTGCTTAGGAAACATGTAGACTAGGTAGCAAGCTAATCGCTCTACCTCAAAACCCCCTTCTTAACGTTCCCAGCTAGGGAAGTGAATAAATCTTTTTTTTCCACTAGCCAGGGAATTTTTAGTCTTTTTAATACCCACACATAAATAGGTCCCTACACTTCACTGACATCGCTCACCCTGCACTGTCACATAGCCTCTGTCACATTTAAGTGCTCCCGCGTAGTTCGTCAGGTCGTAGCACGCCCCGCCCCGTAGAGGGACGGGAAGACCCCCATGATGAAGCATGACACTAAAGGATTTTTTTAGTGTGTGAGGGGTATTTTAACAAGCACATTGTGCTCTCATCTTTACCATCCTAAGAGAGAGTTTATTATTCTCACTATTCACATGTAAAAATAAAAATTTAAATATTTAAAACCACCACACTTTGATAGAATCCCTTTGTTTATAGATATCTAATTGGAGGGTGATTCTGTCAACACCTCTATACTTCCTCTATTGTTTTGGAAGCCTTGGAATAACCACCATCATTTCCTAACATTATTAGTGTTCTGAAGAATCCTGAGCAAATATGGATGTATGAGAGAATGAGTAATTGGATTGATTGAAGATTCATCTAAAAAATTTAAAGTATGGATGCTGCATGACTGTGCAGTGCAAACAATAAAGTAAGATTTCAGTATAGTGCAGAATGAGTTTGTTGAAACTGATAGCATTGCAGTTTTCAGGATATCGCTCATCTATCATGTTATGACTATACACGTTTGTATTTTTGTTCTGGAGGTTCAGAGACTTCTTCAACAGTATATGAAACTGAAACTGAAGAGGAAGCATGTTATTGGAATTTAAGGATTTCACCAATTCTTCTGAAACTTGATGAAGGCTGTGTGGGTAAGACGCAATTTAATGCCACCAAGCATACATATATGGTACATATTTGGCAATACAACAAGAAATTAAAGTGCACTAGTAGTGAATGTTTCATGGGTACTGTTGTTGTATAAATATTATGAGCATTTGCTTTAATGAGTTTGCTGCTGAATATGCTTTGCATACTTCTGGCACCTAGTGTTTGGGCTCAAGTAGCATCTTTTTTTCCTTAAAACATAGAAACAAGAAATAGCTGCTAGACATGCATGTACATTAAATAAAATGATAACCGAAAGCCTCATGAAATACTAAATGGCTACTCCTCATAAAAAATACTTTTGTCGAGCTCCCATATTTGATATAGTACAAACAATTTCCTCTCTAAACAGTAGGCATTACTAGCCTTATGTCTGTTTTGCTTTCTCTTCCAATAATTTTCTTTTTTAGATCTTCTGTGCTGGTTGCACTGTGCTTTGTTGATTTTGAAGGGAAGTATAGTCGTTTCTTACATTGTTGTGTACAGCTGAGTACCAACTTTTTGCCCATACCTCTGCCAACCACTTGTAGAAAATATGCTGCACTGAATCAAAAAATGTATGCAAATATTAATTGCATTAGGTGCATGAGCACCTCAATTGTATTACCCATCCCATTGTTATCTTTTGTAGGAATCTGGTGATAACCAAAGTGGCCATAAGGGAACTAGGTAACACATTCACTGTCTTTCATATCTCCCTGAGGAAGTACGTTGTGTCCTGTCAACGGCTAATTGTTATGAGCATCAGAGGTTTTAAGATGGCTCTCTGGCTCTGCTGCTTGGCTCAAATGAGTAAGAAGTTTGAGCAAACAGTGATTGTTGAGGATTCAAGACAAGAAAGAGTGCATTCCTTGGGGAGATAAAAGCAAAAGGGCTCAGACATGGATCCCCTTGATGTGATTTTTGTAGATACTATCTCTCCTCCAGTATACCCTTGGAAATCAAGAAAAGCAGTACAAGCACCATTCAGTGACCTACAGAATCGAACCTAGTTTTTGCCACAAGAGAATAGTGGTGAATCAGAGTGGGAGTTTGAAAGTTCCTCTTGATATGTAGAACACCTTGGCGTCAAAAATGTAATGTAGGGAAAAGAAGGGAGTTAGAATAAATGGCATTAAAAGAACGTGCCTTCAGAATGGCAAAAAGGAGTTAAGATCTTTGAAAAAAGGCCAATTCTGCAAGGTAGAAAAGGGAAAAGTTGTAAGAAGTCCAAGGGAATTCTGTAAAATAAAAAAAACACACAACTCAGCTACATGAAATGCAACATATGTCTAACCAACACAATACAAAGAAATCTTTACATGAATCTTTGCTGAAACTACCCTGTGAACATCATGGTGCTATATTTAAGGGGTACTGCAATCCTTCCAAGGAACTCATGAAATATAACAGTCATACAAAAAGTACAGGAGGCTCAGGTTGATGGGCTGTGGTCTTGCAATATAAAACCATAAAATATTTTACAGTATCCAGTGTTTATGACCCTAGTATAGATGATTATTCTAGCCTTGAGGATTTTGAGTTCATAGTAGTAAACCTGCTGTCACCTGTTTTGTAGGAGGTGACTTGAATATAACATTGACATGCACTGATAGATCTGGTAATACTGTGGTATTTGATAAACCCCAAACTCAAAAAGGCTAGAAGTATTGATTAAGAATTTATATCTCAATGACCCCTGGAGAGAAGCAAATAAAGAGGATACAGGGTGCAAATTCCTTTTTCGTTGATTAAATTCCTTCTCTAAGATCGACTATATTTTGATATCTAGATCATTCCAGAGTGCATACATCTTAAAAAAGACTCAATGCCTTTATTAGACCACTCTCTGATCAGCATCTCTATAAAAGAGTTATTTTGTAGAGGAGTTTAAGCCTAGTTAGAGGAGTTTAAGCCTAGTTAAAGACTTCATATCTAGAAGTCGACTTCACTAAGTATATCCAGGATAAAACTGTTGAGTTTATTTAAACTCAATAAAAATTCATCACACAGTTCTGGAGCACATATAAGACTGTTCATGGAGAGCACATTTTAGAATATTCATTAAGAATTGCATGTAAGCACCACACTAATGAGAAAGATCTCCTAGAAATTTTGCACTCTCTAGAAGTAGATTTACAGAACAGTATTAATGCTTAGAGAAGGTCCAAAATTCTTTTAATTAGAATTAAATATCACCAACAAAGATATGCAGACTGATTAACAGCAAATGAAGCAATACATCTAGGGCAACAACAATCTGAACTACTTGTGCTCTCTGAAAAATGTGGCAGAGTGTTCTCATGGTAGATTTGAAGGCAGGTCAAGCGAAACCAAATTTCATGACTTTTTGTAGAGTGGAATGAACGTACCGGTGAGAAGGAAGTGCAACAAGTACCTTGATGAGATCAGTATTCCAATAGTCAGGTCAGAGGATCCATCCAGAATATCTGAATACTCCTGTTAACATCACAAGAAATTCTAGATAGGCTAAAATATCCACATCCCTTACTCCACATGGAATATCTTAAAAAATTGGAACATTAGTGGCCATACATATCTTATACTCATACTACCAAATATGCCAAGAACTATGCTTGGGAGGGGAAAATCCACCAGTGTGGTAGGAAACAAACATAATTTATTATTTAAACAAGGGTAAGACCCTTAATTACCCACATCCTATAACGCTTTCTGATTGTTAAATGGTACTAAGATTTTAGCAAGAATACTTAACAGATTTTAAGAAAGATAGGGAATATTTTTATTCAACATTGATCTTTATACAAGGGCTTAATATAGCTGCATTTTGTACCAGCATGGATAGAGCTCCCTGCCTGTCTCACCTGTTGCTTTCAGTACAGTGATAAATGCAGAGAAGGCATTCATCAGAGTAAAGTGGAACTACCTTTGGTTAATATTGGGACATATGTCCTTCCCTATCATTCTATTAGCATACTATGAACATTTTATTTTTATCCCAAGAGTTGATTGATATTTAATGGGCAATTAAGCTGATTTCTTTCATTATATAAGGGGATGTGCCAGCGTTACCCAGTGTCCCTTCTGTTTTTCTTTCTAAATAGATCCCTTAGCTATCAAACTCAGATGTAACCCATTGATGCCTCAATTGTTAATGGATAAACTAGAATTTAAGGTTTAATTCTATGTGGATATATTTTTGAGTTATAAGATTATTGAGGGAAAAACAAAATTTGAATTGGAATATGGAATACAAGGAGGTGGATTGGAGTAATTTATTTAGACCGCAGGATAGGTACAGAGTGATGAAAATAACGCAAAACCTGTATGTAAGAAATCGGGTTATTAGTTATGGAGTGTGGTGAGCCACAGTAATAGCCACAATATTTGTTAGGGTATATTACTAAAGTCATTAAATTAATCTGAGCTCAGCCACCTAGTGCAACAGCACAGGGCAGACTGGCTTAACGTAGAGGCACAGCATAAAATAGTTATGCTGTACGAAAACAGTAATAACGTCAAAACACAGCACAAGAAAAAAAATCCCAATTTAGAAACACAGAGAAATGTTTAAAACATAAAAGGGCACTAAAACAACACCAGTCCAATCAGGGGAACCGGAGATATAAATTTGTTCAGTTTGAGATTTAAAATAGCACCAAAATTGTTAAGCGCCAGCTGTGGCCATCTGGTTGTGTTTGACTGGTATGCAGGTGTGAGTTAAGACTGGCCATGATGGAGTGTTGGTCAGATACAGAGAGCAGGTTCAATCAAGTCAGACATTTTACCTTTGCGCTTAGGGCCTGATTTAGATCTTGGCAGGCGGTTTACTCTGTCACAGCGGTGACCGATATCCCTGCCACTGAAATATAAATCCTATTATATCATATGGGATTTATAATTCAGCAAACAGGATATTAGTCACCGATGTAGCCATCCGCCAAGATCTAAACCAAGCCCTTAGTCTCTGAAATGGAAGTTAAAATGCTCAGCCGGCAAAGGCTGCAGGATGTGGCTGAGGAGGGCTCCATGTTGTAGGATAGCCACTGGATATGGTCTTGGTAAAGCTGTTGACTTTTGGCAACACAGCTCAGCGTGGGATAATGTCTCTCACTGGCTGATACTTTTGATGATTTTGCCTGGGGAAGATTTCTACGTTCAAACTTAGTCTTAGCTAAGCTTGGATTTTTCATGTCGGGCAAGACTGCATGCTGTGGCCGACCAGGGCTCCACGAGGCCAGATGCCTTTCCCAAGAGGTCCAGCTGAATCAGATTTGCTGCTGAAGAAACGCTCCGAGTGGCAACAACCTGACTCTTTAGCCCAGCGGCAACCCACCTTTGTTGGATCAGATTGACAGGTTCATTCAAGTCCTCAGGAGGTCTTTGGAGCAAAAGGTTTCTAAGTCCTAGGTTCCAGGAAATTATTAGACGAGCACACTTTGGCACAGCCAAGAATCACAGGACCTTCAGGACAGTACTTGGGGTGGGGGTGGGGGGTCAAGACCTACATCACCAGAGGCCAGCAGCAGGGTACAGGGAAGGTCCAGTTGGAACTGATCAGATGGCTAGTTACAGAAATTACCTTGTGTAGCTTGTTGTGTCCCTTTATCTTTAACAGGAGATCAGCCTAAAGACCCTTAAAGTCTACCTTTTGTCCTGATCCTAGAGGGAAGGCAGATCCAGTCTTCTAGGCTCTTCTCTGATCTCAGACAGCAGAGTCAGTCCTTTTATCTTTCACAGGTCCAGTAGTATTCTGAGGAGGGTACTGTGTGTGCCACATTTATGCCTGGCACCAGTCTATAAGTAGGGATGACTCCTGTTCCTTCCTTCCTAAGCAATAAGGTAGAAGTTCCCAGGGGTTACCCTATCCATGTTTGCAGCATTTCCCACCCCAGAGGTATGGTTGTAGAAATGAGCAACCCCTTCTCTGTGGTCACTCTAGATTAGTTCTGGAGGCAGCTCCTTTCCCACTGGGATTGGTGCCTGCTTGACTAGAGGAACGAAGGAAAAGCCTAACATTTCTCTGTGACAGGGTAGGCCTTTTCAAAGTTAACCAAATTTCTAGGCACAGCCAATTGTCGATCTTGTCAAGGAATCAACAACTCCTCTCAACACCCAAGGCCTTTAACCTGCTCTGGAAGCAGCCTTCACACCTCATGAAGGGGTTTATTCAGCTGCCAGGTATTAGTTGGAGCTCATGCCAATGGGCATACAGAGGTTTTAGGTAGGAAAAATGGACCTTTCAAAAATAACTTTTTTCTTAATAGTTATCAAAAGTTTAATTTTACTATTAAATCGGATTTTGAATAACTATTAAAAAGTGTCTCTAGATCATATATTTATAGCTGCTTCCAAACAGAATTAGCATTATTAAATGTAATAATGGAATTTGGTATTTTCTAAATAGCCTTGCTAAAGTGAAAATTGTTTTTGGGCCTTTTTCACTGGAAGGACATGTTTAACATTAAACATTTGCATGTCCTCATTTTAAATACCATGCACTGTACATTATGCGCAATAAGGGCTACTTAGGTCTTGAGCTCAATGTCCGCGGACTCGATAATTATCGCCTTGGCGCCCACTCTAATCATGGGTCCCACGCTGCAACTCTGGGAAATAGCTTGCTTAATCTCCACAACGGCCCCTACAACACTGGGATGCCTGGCTTCACCTTGGGGGTGCCCAGGAGGGGCATCTCACAGGGAGAGCCAGGAAGAGTTCCACATCGTTATACAGCGCCGGGACGCCCCGTTGGGGCAGCTGTGCGCTTTACAAAATACACTATATTTACATTTACATTTACATTTAGGTGTTACTAGTTTTTTATAAGGAGTTATTTTGACTGGTCGTATTTGAGGTTTAAAACTGTGATAACCAACGTACAAATGGTAGGCCTGCAGTCATAGCTGCACTGTCACTGTGGTGGATGGTACAATGTGTGCTGTGGCCCACTAGTGACATTTAACTTACAGGCCATTGGTGGACTTTGTACCATAACCTATGGACTTATAGGTAAGTTTAATTTTTCAATTAGGGATATGCTAGTTTCATCATTTTGAAAAGAGCAGCACAGGCACTTTTCCGTTGGTTAGCGGGAGTAAATTGCACATAGTTCTACAGCTACCAAAAACAGTCAAGGGAAACAATCTGAAGAGCAACATGCAAAAGATGCCATTTCCTACAATGGATAATTTAGTTAGGGTCAGTTGTTTATGATAATATGATAGAAATCAAAATCTCCCACTTAGGTAAAATCTCCCTCTTTCCATTATTGATTGTGTTAATTATATTAAATGGTCATTTGAATATTTTTTTTACAAGTTATTAAAAAATATTTTTTTTTAAAACACCGTGTTTCCCCTAGGTACTTCTTTCATTAGTTGCAAAGAAAAATATATTATTTTACATGGGCAAATAAAAATCCACACATTTCCAAGAAAAAATAAAATAAGAGTCTACTTCTGGCTGGTTTAGCTAAACAATATTTATAGCTCTATTTTTGTGGAGCCAAATTCAATCTTATTCAGTTTTAAGTCACTGATAGATGCCCGGTCTTCATGGAAAGATTTTAGGCAGCGCTTCTCTCTTTTACTCACCCTTGAGAAAATAAAATCATCAGAATTTCTTTTTAAAAAACAAGTGGAAACTATTTCGAGACACGCTCAAGTCAAGTTGGTTATTTAGCACAATCTCAGATTTTCTAGAATTCACACTGCAGATTCTATTTGGTACAATTGTCAGTTTCCTTCAATTAGGTTTCCCACGGATTCCCTTCTGTGTCAGGAACTGACAGTGTTAAGACATCCCTAATTCTCAGGGTAATATTAAGGCATTTGAAGGTGTAGGAATAGGAATACATTTTCATTTTACATTTTAGTGTATAAGCAGACCAAATCTCATAGTCACAAAGGTCATTAAAGAGGAGACATTGAAACCAACTCACCTAATTTTTCAACCGTATACAAGGTTTCTGAAAAAATAATCCATCAATTTTATTCTGAATTACAAGAATCTTGGAACCCTCAAGAACGTCTATGGGAAGATCAACGTTCTATTAAATTGTGTAAAGAATACATAGATCTCACCCAATTTCCATTGGCGGGCACTACATTGATGAATTGCACCAGTTTCTCAAATGTTCGGTACAGGAGTTTTTTTTTTTTGCTTTCTCCATCACTCCTAAATGAGTGCTTTCAGGATTAATGAGATGTTCACAAAGTAGGGCAATCCATTTCCAGGCTATGTGGTCAATAAAAGCTGATCATCTCCATATGTTTGTATGTTGCCCCAAGTTAGATAACACTTGGCTAGACTATAAAAACTTAATATAGGACAAAGTAGACACAAACATGGAGGTAAAGGACACTATATTATTATCTGGGATGAATTTGTTCATTCAGGAAATTTCACCTTTGATTGATGGAGTAAGTGCTTGTGAATACAGTGGTAAAATTGGAAATAGCCATAAGATGGAAATCAGATTCTTTTTACTACGAATAATTATTTAAAATCATTGCTTATACAGATCAGCTTTAGTGCTTTAAAAGCAGGCTCACAAGTGAGGAAAACTAGTTAAATAATCTTTATGGTCTAACTCTGTGAATTGGTTAAAATATACACCTTGGATGAAAATACATGTTAAAACCGTGAAGGAAAATATTTTTCCAGTTAGTGTAACCACTAGAGCATACTTTAGTCTCACCTATTTCCTTGGTCATGTAACCGACCTAACAGCTGGACTTTTGTGAACCTATAGTTAAAAACTGTGTCCGATGTGGCTCAACAAGTGTCTGCCTTTTACGATAATGTTGCTGCAAAAGAGGCACTTGGCTGGTTACACTTGTGAGGACTGCACTTGGGAGACTCCTGTTGTGTGCAGGCCAGTAACTGCACACAGGTAGCCTGGTGCTGAGGGAACTCTGCAGGATTGGATATTGACCTGGGGCAGTCACATAATTTCATCGTACACTCCTAGGGAAAGTCAGTGTGGTTTACTTTCTTCTGCAGTGACAATCCATTGTACACCGAGGGGAATGGCTGCCTTAGAATGCAGCTTCGCTTCCCTTTGGCGTACAGAGACCAGAGACAACTCGAATTGGGGCGTAACCTGTGTGGGAAAACTGTGGGAATATCTCCTGATGCTCTATGGCTGCTGGGATTTTCTCCATTCCAATAAGCCCCCAATTTCATTGAAGCCACTCTACATAATCTGGTGCTCTCGCAGTGCCTGAGCGTGCCAGTATTGTCAGTCTGACTTCACACAAGGCCATAAATATGGCTCTACCCCTAGGGATCGCAATGGGTAGGTTAATGGATTAGGCAGAACCAGTGAGATATAAACCAGGAATCAATGCAGGTCATTATGAAACATAGCTTCTATATTACAAAGTACTTCCTCCTGGTATGTAGCTATTTTCAGGTAATCCCCCATGTGTGTTAGTGTCCCCACCTACCACATTTCCTACAACATATGGGAGGCGTGTCTGGGCACCATATATGTGTATGTTACGGTGCATAGTACCAGTAATGAGTCATCTGCTGATGGGCACCCTTTCCTGAGTCGCTAGTAGCTGAGCACCATTTTTTAATATATATATCCCTCCACTCCCTGTCTGTCAATTGTGGTTGTAGTTCTTTCTCCCATCTCCTTTACGCTGGTGAGTGGTCAGTGATGATCTATTTATGAAGAAGTTTATAGATATCTGATAGTATGTGTTTTTCATTCCCTTTTTGTGATTAGCCACTGTTCTTAGGGTGTATGAGCCATACTTGCTGCTTTTTTCATGGTCAGCTGCATGACCCAGTGTCGGATTTGGTAGTAGTGTAGTCGTTCTGTCTCTGGGTGGTCATACTCATGTTCCGACTGCTCAAAGAATGCTATACTCTCTGCATTAAAGAGGCTCCCCACCTCCTTACAATTGCATGTTGCCAGGCCTAGTATGTGACACCCTTTGCTGCTGGCGTAAAGTCAGGAGTGGTCAGTATGCGGGTCAAGGGTGATAGCACAGTTGTTAGTCCCCGAGCCGTAGCGAGTCTGTCCGATACGTCTAATGTCACTGTAACAACTGGGGAGGTATAGTCGCTGGGTGGTCTGCGCTTTTTTGCCAGCCAGGGGACTTTCCAAATGTGAATGCTTGCTATCGTCTGATCCATAAAACACCAGTCTTTTTCAGAGGTAGATCAATGTCATTCCACAATGTAATGGAGTTGCGCCGCAGCGTAGTAGTGAGAGAGGTAGGGAACTCCATGCCCCCCTCCTCTATAGCCTGGTAAGTCCCACCTTTCCTCATGCAGGGTTTCTTGCCCTTCCAAATTAAGTCGTCTATGCCTCTCTGCATTTTCTCCGATTCACCACTGATGGGGAGATCGGGACTGTTTGCATAGCGTATAGTATACTAGAAAGCAAGTTCATATTAATTGCCTCGATTCGGCTAACCAAGTCAGTACCCCATTTCTCCAGCTTTAACTTACGGCATGAGCGGCTGCAAGTGATTTTGTGTAATTAAGAGTGACCGTCTTTTCGACAGTAGGGCACATTTTGATTCCTAAATATAAAATACATTGTTGTGCCCAGAGCAGTGAGTACTTCTGTGCGAGAGCAGCATTAAAGTCCTGGGTTGCATTAATGGCCATAATTAGGGATTTAGAGTTGTTCATTTTAAATCGACAGGCCTTGCTAAACTCTTCCAGTTCAGAAAGAAGGGCCAGGATAGAGGGTAGGGGATCCGTTAGCATCACCATGACATCATTGGCATAACAGGCTATTTAATGTTGGTGCCCCCAAACTACACCACCGTTATATTTTAATGGATCCGTATCCTTTCAGTGACCAGCTCCATATACAGTACCAACTGGAGGGGAGACAGGGCAGCCCTGCCTCGTCCCCGTCTCACCGCAAATTGCCTTGAAAGGAGGCAATAAATTCTCCTCAAACTGCTTTCATGGTTTCTCACAGTATTGGGATGGGCCTGTAAGGAATATTATTAATGTTGAGAAAGTCTTCTGTGCTATGTTTGATAGTGTCTATCACTGGCCTGTGTTTCAGTAGATTGTCATTAAGTTCCCATGTTTTGCAGGTGTGTCCATTGGTGCCGCCCTTCATTCAGTTGTGATAGACAAGTGATCAGAAAGGGCGGATATCGCATTGTTAGATCTTATGGTTTGTGCTGGATGTGTGTGGTCCCCAGGAAGTAATCCAGTCCAGCATAAGTCTTATAGAAGGCTGAGACAAAAGTGTTGTTCCATTGAGTACAATTCACACCATATGTCAACAAGCCCTAGGTCCCGCAGCCACTGAAGGCTCGTATTCAAGAGCGTCCCGGTTTGCCCCACCTTTTTGGCGATCTGCCCAGATATGAGTCCATAACTATGTTGATACTATGTTGATATCCCCTCCAATCTGTATGTTCTATCTGGGGATGCTAGGACCTGAGTGAGAGCAGATTTGAGGAATGTTTCCTGATTTTTGTGTGGGGCATATATTGAGCCTTATGTGAGAGTAGTGGGTCCAAACAATATGCATATCACCAGGAGTTTATGCGCATCGCCAGGAGTTGTCCGGGTATGTCTATCAGTGTTTCTATCTTTTTCCCTTGAAAAATTTTAGCAAACAATATCACCACTCCTCCTGACTTTTTGGGTCCAGAGAAAAATACCTGCCTAGTAAACCAGCGGGAATTGAGCTTTGACCAATCCTGTTTAATAAGATGTGTTTCCTGCAGTAGACAGACATCGTAGTCTGTCTCTTGCAGGAAAGAAAGTGAGGCTAAGTGCTTAACCAGGGCATTTAACCCTCTCACATTAAAGCTTAGAACTTTACCATCATAACCCTGAAGAGACAAAGCCTCATCCCCTGTGTGTCTCAGAGTGTAATGTAAGCCCAGGCATGTGTATGTATGTTAAGCGTGTAAGACTATATTTGGTGATATTCGTGGATCCAACGTCCCTCCCTTTGTAACCACATAACAACAGTGAATAAAGTTCCCTCCCCTGTGGAGCATCCATTTCTTCTAATGGGGCTCAGGGAGTCTGGGTCCAAGTCCATTCTTTGACACTCACCTCAGTGCCCCCTCATCTCCCCCTGCCATCCATATCTGTGAGCTTGCCACAACCCATGTCACCCCCCACCTCAGGTCGATGTGTAATCTTTGGATATGATCCAATTTAATTTTGGAGAATATTCGCAACCCAAGTGGTCTTCTGAATACAAAAATTAAACTTTTTTCCGGATGCACGATAGAAACAATATTAGAACCTGAACTTGTGTTTGAATCTTTGCGACCACAAATTCATAGACAAACAACAGATTTTAATTATATTTTTGTGCAACCTTCCAGCTTTCCTTCAGAACACCAGATAACTAATATCCTTAATTGGGCACTTGGTGCTGGCATAATACCATTGGTTTATTTGTATGGATTAAGTCCTTGACAATTGTGTTCTTAATGTACAATGCCTGGCATCTGGAAAAGTCAGGAGACTATTGCAATAAGTAAAATAATTTAAGTTGATTTTGTCACCCATTTATTAATAATATTTTTGCCACTCAGTGCCTAAGTTGAGTAGTGGGCCTGACTACCAACTGAAGGTATCATATTCTGTAAGATTGATGAGGCAATCCAGGGTTCCTGTATTTGGGCACATTTTTCTTCACTTAGAACACTCCTGTGAGAAGCTCCAGCCCTTTAGATTTTCTACCACACATCGTTCTAGAAATCTATGAAAGATTCCAATAATGGAGAACTACAGTTACAGGTAAGTAAGTTATTTTCATTTCTGGTATTAAACTCGTTGTAAGCCGAAGATATGGTACTTTGCTTACATTGTGCCCCTGGAATATCAAGATGGGACTCTTGATGGCACGAATTCTCATGACCAGAATATCAAGGTTGAAATATCGAAAGGTAGGTAAGTCTAGAATTTCTATACCTAACTTAACTGATACCTACCTTAAAGACCCATATATCTTCAAGGTATGTAGATGTGGAGCTAGGAATAGTAAATCTATTCATCTGATAGAGACGTCTAGCCGCAGATTCCTTACCTTTTGAATTTCCCCTGGCGTCAGACTGGATCCGGAAGATAGTTTGTGAGAAGTACCACTGCATGCTGGTAGGTGGCGTTGATCTGCTCCAGTCCAGTCATCAGCATCGTCCGTTGGGGAAATTCAAAAGGTAAGGAATCTGAAGCTTGATATGGCCTCTGCCAGACAAGGTGCTACTGAAGGTAAGTATCTTGTTCTTCCTCTATAGGAAGACTGATGCTACTTGCACAGGCATTGCTAAGCCGCTGGTGGTACACAGACATTCTAAGTGAGGGAAAGCAAAGGGCATATGTGGAAGGACTGGAGAAAATCAAATGTATGCTAGTGTCAGGCCGGTATCATTGCTGCTGTGACACATGTAGTGTTTAATGTGTACTATCTAGTATGGCAGCCACAAAAGATATTTTAGTCTGAATTTTGCTTTGAATGTGATAAGATTTATAGACCAGTAAATCACAAACGACTCCAAGCTCTGGAAGCAATATTGATTGGCACGCTTATTTTTATTCTTACCTTTATTTGATTATCTCGTGAACTAGAGTTTGTGCCTACTTGGGTAATGGTTTTGCCACATGTTCATTGTATTACTTCATGCTTATACTCTCTCCATCAGAAGGGAACCAGGATGATCTATGTCATCTGTGCTCCTGTCTCCATCAAACCCTGGAAGAAGGACATCTTCTTGGAAAAATGTGCAAGAGGAGAGCTGTTATTCTGAAGACATTGTTCAAGCTAGTGGAACTCGGTTCAGACTTACTAGGCCTGAGACTGGCTAATCTAATATTGGCAGTGAGTTATGTATTTCTCTTAAATGTGTGAAATGCAACAGAATAGGATTGATTTGTACACAACATCATATAAATTTATATGAGATAGTCTTTGTTTCTTTTCTGTTGCTAGTTTGGGTTGTACTTATATGCCTAGTATTCAGGCCAAATACCTTGATGGGGCAGGTAGTAAGTGCAGCATGAGTTTGTTCATATTGCCTCAATCTCATATTGTACTAATTTCATTTATGTCAACACAGTATACCACACATCTGTCTGATCAAATTGAAACCCCCTTGGCTCCAGATACCTGCAGTCACTTGGTTCTCCTTATTTCTGTCAGACAGACACAATTTGAGTGGATTTCACTCTAATGCTTAGAAAGCATCCCAGTAACCTACGCAGTCCATCAAAGATCAATGAATTTTGAACTGTCTTGCTCTCTGCACCTCCTTTCACACCTCTCTCCCTTTCTTGATCCAACTACTCTCATATGCCGTCTATTCTCTCGCACCGTTCACTTTCCAAACCCAGGTACTCACTCTGACCCACAGTCCACACACTCTCATCCACATGCTCTTGAATCCAATCCATACTCTTTGCACCCACGTGCAAACCTTTTATACTGTATTCACACTTAAAAAACATGAATATTTATAGATCTCTAACGTGACCCAGAGGGCAGCTCGGTTTAGAGATACACTGATCCTTTACTAAAACATCAGTTCAAATAAATCATTAAACATGGTGGATATGGCCCACATGTAAAACTGTAGAGACAGAAATAGGCATTTCAATAGGGTATTAGCTCAAAACATCAAATTGTTTACTTCCCAATATATTACTTTAAAGTTTTATTGGTGCTCACAAAAATGTAAATTTGCAAACTTCAACATAAAAATAAAAAAAAATTAAAAAGATGTTGGAATAAATAAAAAATTAGAAAAAAAGCACAGATAAAGAAGGTGGGTAGGATGAGGGAAAATGAGGTACAGTCCTTAAAACAAAACAAATAAGCAGCCAAAAAATATGTAGGGAACAGGTTGAAAAATAAATGTGAAGGAAAACTAAACAAGAAAGTATAGGGTTTCTTCAAAAAGGAAAAAGAGGAAAGGCAAAAAGATAGCAAAAAATGGGACAAGAAGGTGGAAAGTAAGGGTGTTATTTATACTTAGGCGTACGGGATACTCCATCACAAACGAGACTGAGCGTCCTGTCTGTCAAACCTTAAATCAGGCCCTAAATGTTAAAAAAGAGAAAAAAAGTAACACAAAAAGAGAAGTAAAAACCTGGAGTAGTGCCATAAAGAATACACTCAGACAGATCAGTCCCTGGGTTAGAGGGAGATAGCGAAGAGGGGGGTCTCTTGATACTATTCCCGAAGTGTGGGAAGAATGGAGTTAATTCAAGATGTCAGAGGATGTTTTTCAAATGTTTTGGATCATATGAAGACAAAGCCTATTTCTGTATGAAGTTTTTGCAAGTCTTAAGAATTTCAAGTGTGACTAATGAGGAAATGCTAGGTGTTTGAGCACTGTCCGAGATGTAACAGTTGGTGTTTGAGTTCTTTGAGTGAAGGGCTTTGTAAATGACACAGAATGCATTGTGGTGTATTTGTATCAGAATATCAGATGACAGAGGTTGTTTGTTTGCCTTATCATTTGAGAAATATTCAAGAACTTCCTCTAATTGGTGATCAACCATCCTGCTGTATTAACTACAGTTTTTAATGAAATTAGGATTTTCTCTCCGCGGCTACTTAGGTCAATCTTAAACCCCTCCCCCCTGTATAAAGATAAGGACCTTGACCAAGGACGGGTAGTTGTCCTTAGGTACTAAATTCTTGAGTTCAAACAGTAAGCTAAATTAATGCAGTGCCATTTGTGTTTTTCTTTGCCTGGTCCTTATTGCACAGCCGTAGTGGAAACCTAGAGATTTAGTTCAAGAAAGTGCAGAGTGTTAGAAGCATTCTTGGTTATTGAAGCCTGCACTGGTCTTAAGTTTGGAGTGTGTTTCCACACTCATTATTTGTTGGTATTGAATTTTGAAGTAGATAGTCAAGTTTAGATGGGGTGTGGGCAAAATCTAAGTTTTTGGAAATCTATAGCTATAGTGACAGACACTGTTTCTTAACTCTGCATTCCCTGTGCCCACTTTATGTGTATGGCCCATAATTTACTTTAAAAGTGTTCAGAATAAATGTCATATGCCATTAAAAGTTTATGAATTCTTGGGACTTTATTCATTGCTTTTCTTCTTTAATAGAAAGTGCCAAATAAGTTGTAATCAATACAGAAACCAGTATAGAATGTTTTATGTCGAGCCACCTAACATGCACATTGTCACAATGCTAAAGTTAAGTTCTCTTTTGTAGAAACAGTTGTCATTATTTCTACATATTTTCTATACTAATGTCTATAATATATCTGTACTGGTTTTTATTGTGATTATGTCCACATTTGTCTTTCTCAGCTTAAAGTGAGTGGAAAAAATCTTCTTAACATATGCAAACTTGTATTTAAAATAAGCCGAAGTGAAAACAATGACTCCCTGTTTCAAAATGACAGCATATTGGGTACGTATTACCTTTTTAATTGGGCTGTTATAAAAGCTGTAAAGTTATACTCATAATGTCAGCTATTTGTGTATTTGAAATACAATTTTCATGGTAATATAAACAAATTAAACGTCTCTACTGAAAAAGAAACAACAAATTAAAAGTAGACATTACGCAAGTTAATTTAGTATTTTAGCCTATTGTCATTTGATTTGGTGTACTGAAAGATAAGTCTCTCAACAGTGATTTCACACTATTGAATCAGAGTCTCATTAACCTTTTTAACTTCAACATAGTCAAAGTAATAGTGTTATTATTAATGTTGACTCGGAGAGGCCAGGTACTGTGATGCGCAATATATATTATTTTCTGACCCAGTTAACCGTACTAATAAAATAACAGGCACATTTGTACTGTGTATGTTCACTCTAAGTGGTCTCGTGCCACCATTGACAGATAACAAATGTTTCTTACCCAACAGAATGGTACTTCTTTTATCAACCTTGGAAAGATGAAAGTCAGAGCCAAGTCACCAGGATTTAAACTTTTGAACATGGGCAGATATCTTCCAAGGATGTCTTAATGCCTTGAGCTTTCTGTCAGTCTGAGATTTTAGTTCTGTTAATTGATAAAGCTCTTCTCACATTACCAGTTGAATGTATCTATGAAGTTGTCCTTCATGTCAGTGTATGTTTCTGAAATGTAATATATAACCAATTCCTTTCACCTGAACCGGTAATATGTCCTCAGTCTGTAATAACATTTCTTCCTTGGCACATTCAACATGACAGAATGCTGCTTCCTATTGGTCCTGCAAGAGATTTTGCAGTAATAGTCAAAATGTTGACTTCATGTGAGCTTGCATACATTTCCCGCTGCTTTCTCTTCCATCCACTGATTAGGGAACAGGTATGGCAGCTCTCTTACAAGTTTCAAGGGCTTATACCAACATGTTCACCATATTAAGCACTAGGTTAAGCTGTAATTGCTGTCACATTGTTTACGTTTAAAACAATTCCCTAGCATTGGATATTTCATAGATTCATTTGTTGGAACAATTCCAGTAATTAGGGTTTAAAATCCTCAATAGTCAGTGTTAACAGATAAGTGTGTATATGCACATTATTAGAAATGGGGGTCTCTAGTTGGCAGGTTGTTACCCTGTCTAAGTAGGGACCCTTCTTCCTAGCCAGGATAAGGGAGTTACACTCCTAAAATAACCCCTGCACACCCCCTTGGTAGCTTGGCACTAGCAGTCAGGCTATCTCATAGGCAGTGTGTAAAGCATTTGCACATAACCAATAGTAATACGGTGAAAACACTACAAAAGGACACCCCACCAGTTTTAGAAAAATAACCAATAGTTTATCTGTGCAAACAAAACCAAAAATGATAAAAATCCACAATACAATTTGAAAGAATCTCAATAAATCAAACATAGGCTTAAAATACAGTTTCTTGAAGTTGATAGCTCAGTCCGGGGCTATCACAGCATCGTGAGCAACAAATCCAAACAGTTCTGGCTGACCGCGGCGGCGTGGGCCAGCTATGGTGTCGGGAAGACCTGCAAAACAGTTCCTTTAGAAATGCAGGGCGTGGGCAACCTCTCGTTGAGCTCCGAAGAACCGGCGTCGGCAGGCATTAGTTTCAGAGGTCAGTGCAGGAGCCGTCGGGCCCTTGAAGTCACATGTGTTGCAGATTTAACTCCTCATGGTTGAAGACGGGAGCGCCGGTGTCGGCAGGCGCGGGGCTGCAGTACGAAGGGCAGCAGTGCTGCATGCGGTGCCCTCAGGTTGCGGTGCAGGCAGCGGCTTGGTGACCGTCGTCCAGCAGTGTCGGTGAAACCAGGGCTGTGGTGCAAAGTGATGCGATGCTCGTCGCAGTGCTGGCAGTTCAGGGTGCAAGCAGCGGGGTCCTCGTTGCTGAAGCACTCTAGTCGACTGATGAACTGGAGTTGATGGCACTAGCGTCTGTAGGCCAAGGCTGCGATGCGGGATGAGGACAGTGTGTTGTGAAACTTACAAGCTGTGCCCTCGAACCAAGGTGCAAGCAGCAGTGTCGATGTCAGCTTGGACCGGGGTTGTCGGGGATATCAGTGTGGCGGCTTGAAGTGAGGCGATGTGAAGTGCGGTGCCCACAGGTTGCGGTGAAGCAGCGGGTCGGTGGTGGTGTCATTGTCGGTGAGGCCAGGATTATGGTGTAAAGTGTGGCCGTGTCCTCTGCAGTGCCTTCAGGACACTGAGTTGGCAGCGGCGTCATTGACGGCGTTGGGTTGCTTTTTCTTCTGTTGCAGCACAAAACACAGTTCCCTGTGCTGGTAGCAGATGAACTTGAAGTATTTGCTGTTCCTGAGAGGTCTTTAACAGGGGCAAGCTCTACCTCAATCCCTTGGAGAAACTCTCAGAAGTAAGTTGCAGAAAGTTCAGTCCAGTTCTTTCACTGTCCAAGACAGAAGCAGCCACTGCATGCCAAGACAGCAAAGCACTCAGCAAAGTGGTAGTTCCTCTGCACAGCTTCTCCAGCTCTTCTTCTTGGCAGTCTTTATGGTCCAAAAGAGTTCTTTGAAGTCTTTTCTCTCCCTGAGACTTCCAACAGGAGGCAAGCTCTACTTCAAAACCTTGGAGAAAACTCTAACAGCAGGATGATGAAAGTACAATCCAGTCCTTTCCCTGCCCATGACAGAAGTAGCAACCAGCAGGCCAACGCAGCAGTGCACGCAGCAAAATGGCAGTTCCTCCAGACAGTTTTTCCAGCTCTTCTTCCTAGCATGTTCCTTAGTTTAGCAGTAATCAAAACTTCTGGACCTCAATATTTATACTCCGTTTCTCTTTGTCCTCTCAGGCAGAGAGGCTCTGTGCTCAGTCCAAACCAGTTGTGTCCTCTCTGGTCCAGCTTCCAGGTAGGAGAATAAGCATTGTCCAAAGCAGACAGGGCCTATTCAGGTGCAAGGGAAATCTCCCCTCCCCCCAACTCTAAATGCACACCAGACCTATTCAGGTGCGAGTGAAAACTCCTCCCACTACTTCAGCCCTGCCCTGACTCATTCAGGAAAGGCAGGACACACATCACCCCCAGCCCACCCCCTCCCCCCGCCCCCAGTGGCTGTCTGAGAGAATGCGCATCCCTAGCCCCTGTCACTCCAAAGCCAGAGAGTCAATCCACAACCCAGCAGAGGCACACAGGATGGCTAAGCAAGAACATACTTCCTTTCTAAAAGTGGTATTTTCAAACACACAATATAACAATCATCTTTACTAAAGGATGCATTTTTATATTCTGAGTTCAGGCATACTAAACTCCATTTTGTCCCAATGGGAAGTTATACTTGTAAGATTTACAAAGTATCTCCCATTCTATCCTATGTGACAGATAGCCTTTCCAAAATGTCAAACCAAGTGTATCCCATCACAAAACAATTATTCATACTTACAGACAAATAAATACTCTGGTAATGAGCAAATTGGTCAAAGTAAGAAAAAAGTCACCAAAGACTTAACCCTATAATATGTCATATAACAAGACGGCGTGACCTGTTCTTCAATAAGTGCCATCTCAAACAGGGTAAAATATATCCCAGAAAAACGGAAACACGTCATAGTAGCCATAAATTGAACTAACATAAGCACAGATTTGGATAGTGTGCTGATACACCGTTGCCATCTTGAGATGGCAAATCCTATAGTTGCCAGCATATCAAGATTCATATAGCGGTATCTCATGAGAACAATTTGCAACTGCTCTCATTCCTCCACAGTCAGATGCTCATAATAAGTTCTAATACAGCTCAGGCCAAAAATCATAGACCAAAATGACCCTAGACCTAACTAGCGTTTTTTTTATAAGCCATTCTTACCCAATTCTAATGGGAAGGTGTAAAACTAAACCAGCTATCTAGCAAGATTGTGTGACAGAATTTCTAACTAGCGCCATTCGATGGATATTTCCAATATGATTGAATTTGTTTTTTATTTATAACTACTGCAGCTAAATGTGGAGCATGTCTAGAGCAGCAGTATCACCAATACGCATAATTTAGCATTTAACCCCTGAATTATCATAGATTAATCTCTAAATTGTGTTGAAAATCATAATTAGAATATTATAAAGACCCTGTCATGATTGGTATTACCCATGTTGAAGCTTGTACATTAATCTTGGTTTTATACTAAGAAATACAATAAAGGGGTAGCCATAAGATGCCCCCACAATCTGATGCCTCAGGGAACTGTGAAGTCAAATTGTGGATATTATTCTGAAACTTATCATGGCATGACTACATGCGGGTGTCATCATAATGTAGAGTTAGAGCGTATATGGTCAGACCAAATTATAAATTGTTTTAGAAACCATTCACAACTGTTGAGGGTTAGGAAGAAGATATTTGTGCTCAAATTTATCAGACCTGTACTTGTGATAACAATCCCAAACAGTAGAGGGAAGCAAGTTGTCACCTGAAAACGCGTAGGAAATAACTAAGCTCATGCTCCCTTTTTCCACTGCCCGTGGTCAACATGTCTCTAGCTTCTGTTTGTCTCAACATGAAGTCACGTTTACCCCCCACTCAGATTTGCAGGTACATGGTCAATACTGTGAAATCTGCAGTTACCATTTAAATGTTGTGACTGGCAAACATGAGTGACCAAAGAATAAGTGGCATCTTTGTTGTGACATTCTCAAGTATGTTCTTGAATTCTGTGTCCGAGTTGCAAGATGGTGCTCACTAGATATATTCTCTGGATCTCGCCGTAGTGTTGTAACTATCACCATTTTCTTTAGGCTACTAGGGCAAACCAACTTATTGCCACAGGTAAAAAAAAAAAACTTGCCCGTTGCAATAAACAATGACCTAGTCTGCAACTTTGGAGTTTTATATTTCTTTTCGGATTATGCTACCTCATTGGTAAGTAATCATAGGCCTATCAGTTACATTTTCTCCCAATCCAGTTTACTCAAGATGTTAATAATGCTATTTGTTAAGTGTTTAAATGGTTTTACCAGCATTCTTCTGTCCTTACATAAGTTCAAATGATGTCGGTTGATGCCAACAGGGAAGAAATGGCCAAACTTTCTTTAACTCTTCTCTCAAGATATCTATGAGAGATCCAAGAAAAGCCCTCTCCTAAAGCTGGGTTTATTATTTAATATTACCTTTTCCAAATGTTGATGACCTTTAAGAGTAGTTTTCACACAGTAGTTTAAAAACTTGTATTCCACTCGAACTCCCTGTGCTGCCTCAACAGTGGATGGACCACTTTAGAGAAATGTATGCATTATGCATCAATTAGGGTGACTCCATCCCTATTATAGAATTAGTTTAGACATTCGGGGCTCAGGGAACATTGAAGACCAAGCATCTATACAGTTTTTAAGACCTTGAAAGTACCAGGCCCAGACAAGGTCCCAGGAGACCTGTTCCGCTGTGAGACAGCAGTGTGGGATCCATACATAAATGGCCTTCTCAAACAGAAACATGGCAGGCAAGAGAATACCTGACTCGTGGCATGGTACCAAAATATTTTCTCTGCTCTGAAAGGGTGATAGATCAACCCCCAGAAGTCTGAGTGGCAACTTACAAAAGAATACTTGAGTGGATGGAAGAAGCTAAAGTCCACTCCCCGTTACAAGCAGGTTTTCATGCAAGGGTGAGCACCAGTTAGTCCAACTGTTATGTACATTTTCTGACGCAGCTTAGTGCCGCCCCCTATATTTACACAAAGCCACGTTTCAGAATATAGAAGTTGGATAGCTTTTAATATTTTCTGTCGAATCCTTGCAATTATTAGTTTCTGCCAGAGTAGAGTTAAATGGGCCCTATCAAAAGCGGCAGTGAAGTCAATAAGACAACCTTAAAGCTTTGATTTTTACCGCAGGGCATTCTCGATTCAAATGGCTTGGGCAGCCAAGCTTAGAAGTGTGTCCTGTCTGGAATAAAATCCTGTCTGGTTCCATGGGATAAGATCCAGCTATTTACCCAGGCTAAGAGATCTTGTACTATTAACCTGGCATAGTACTTGGAATCAATATTGAGTAAAGCGATCATTCGGTAAGTGACTGAATTGCTCCTGTCATCACCTTTGAAGATAGGATGCACAATAGAGCAACATCAAGGGTCTGGGACATCCTGTTGCAGGCTTACTGCTCTATACAGGATATTTCGTTTCCCCCCCCAGAGCTCTGGGTTGGATTTAACGAGAGCAGATGGCACACAGTTTAGGCCAGGAGCCCGGTCTCCCCTGCTTTTCCTTAGGATGATCTCAGTGGGACATGTTTTTTGGCCTGCTGTCCCTGAGGAGCTATTATTTGTCACTGACCCAAGCGTGACAGGTCCCACTCTTGTTCCCTGCGAATTTATCCAGAAACTTGCACTTAGGTCTTCTTCAGTATCCGATTCCTTATTTTGCTAGTAGGTTTAAACTCGCCTACATTGCTTGCAGCCAAATAGCGATCGGTAACGCTGGAATTCTGCTAATTTCAGCATTACCGATCGCTATTTGGCCACCTACATCTGGCCCTTAAAGACATGCTCAACCCTATTTCTGTAGGATCCACTGGCAAAGTGATTTAATGATTCCTCAAGTGCTGTGCCCAGGACTCCGCAACTTCTTTTGCATTGCAGACTGCTGTGATGTCCTTTTCTGTTTCATTGATTATTTCCTAAAATACCCTAGTCTTTTTATAGGTGTGGTTTTATAGGTGTTGACCATCTTAGCCCAGAACTTCTCAGTGTTCTCTTTCTTGATCGTCCAAACTGCCCTCTTATATTCTCGTCAAAGTTTCCTCAATCTTTCTTGTGCTACTTTAGGGAGATACTTGTTTTTTAGTTGGCAATACTCTTTGTTTTGAGCTCTTTTTATTAAATTGTGCGATTTTGTCATCCGTGGAAAAATGTTCTATTTAATGGCTATGAGGTGCATAGGGCCCTTCTGCTCTGCTATGTTTGTTGAGCAGCGCCTTACAGTATTGTTCCCAGTTGGTGATTTCATTGCATGGAGGGAGTTCATTTTCATTCAACAAGTTTGTGCCATCTAGAAGGATGTCATCCTGTCCCCTTACTTGCCATTTTAGCTTCTTCAGGTTTTCTGTATGCAAATCTGAAATTAACTCTTAAATACAAGTGTAGCTTCAGATTCATTGTTATTTTCTAAGAGGTAGTGATCAATGTTTTCGTGTTGTTCCATTTTGTGGTCTTTGATGTAATCAAACTGTGGCAAGGAGGTGACCTAATGATCTAATATTGCAGTGATCTTTTCTGAAAGGTGCTTCCAGCCTGTAGGCTAGTCCCCTGGGAATATTCTATTCAATATTCGCAACCCTGAAGCTGCTAGTAGCGACACAAGCCAAATATCTTGGGCATCTCTTCATCTTGCTATCACAACTGCTTGTGTGGTATATTCCAAACTGTGTTTTGGGCTATTATGTTTTTATCATGGGTTTGTGAATTAAACAGATTTGAATTGAAGTCCCCAGAGATCATTATATGTTATGCGCCGTGTTCTAATGACAGTTTGTTTATAATTGGTTCCAGTCTCAGTAGTGCTGCAGACTTTTCCCTAAAAACTGGATTAATATATACATTGATTAACATTAGTGGGTGTTTTAACCCTTGGGCCCAGTTTTCGATTTTTACAGCCTAGAGTCAGTCTCAGAGAAGTTTAAGGGTTCTACATTTGTTTTAAGGTCAACTGAAACATATATTGTAAGGCCACCTCTTGGTCGACCCTTAGAGCTTGGTCTTAATGCGATCTTATTGTATTCCATGTACCCCAAGCAGGGACCTCAATACTGTGCCCAAGTTTCCTGTACAAGAATGATTTGAAAAACCCTCAGGAACTGGACACCTTCTTGGTCCATGGCCTTGTTATAAATAAAACTGATATATTCCAAGTGCAAATACTGAATAGAGCTGAAGATGGTCCATATCTATCAGTGGTTCGTATTACATGAGTAATTGGTCAAACCCATAGCGCTACGTGCTCCATTCATAAATCCTTGTTTCCTGTCAAAGCTGAAGGAAGACATGGGCAATGGCGTTGACCGTCTTTGAATCACTTCTTTTTTGTTCACTTTGAGTTGTGATCGCTTTACCAATTGGACTCTTTAAAATTGAGAAAGGAGTGTGGTGTGACAGCTTCTTTTAAAGCAATAATTCTTATGTGATTGTTCTCTGTGTTTTTATTGCCCATGATAAAGTGTCCACTCAATTTAATTTGTGAATCATATAAGTGTGCTTGTCATGCTCGTCATGTAACGCTGTAATTTTAAAATTGCCGCGTACAGCTGGAAAAGCCGCCGCATTGATGCGGTTAAAGCAGAAAAGAGTCTGTCTCAGCCAGAGAACCCAGATTTATAGGTTATCCAACTAGAGTAGCCTTTATCACTATTTAATTGATTCCTATTTAGCAAATGTACAAGATATTCAACAAACATTGGGGGCTGCTACTCACCCCACTGGATTGAGAGAAAAGTAAACCGATAGGTCTATGATCACTTACTAAAGAAGCTGGCACAATCTTAGAATTTCTTAGCCCCAGCTATATACAACTGTGAAGCTGGAGAATGGGTCATCGGCTACTGGAACTGCCAAGGTTTTTTTAATTAACTATGTTAATTGTTCTGTTTGCCGTATGGGCTTAAATAAAATGCTGGAATTTAACGGCAGCACGATGGCAAAATTCAAGGTTAAGTACTTTACCACCTGCCACAGTGCATATGTCACCTAAGTCATTATTTATCAATTTGAGAGAATGTTTGTTACGCAATTTCATGTCACACCTTGTTTCCCACTTCTGTTTGGGACTGTTATCACTAGGGTTGATCCATACATTTGTGCAAAAATTAGCTTCTTTCTGGTCCTCTGCAGTTGTTTTATTTATAAAGTTTTATATAGCGCGAACTTGTGGATGGCTTCTGAAACTATTTTTAAATTGGTCTGACTATATACTCTCTCACTGTGTTTTATGATGACTACGCAAGAGGTCTGATAAATTCACACACTTTGGCATTGCAGTTTGATGAGGCATGAACACGAGCCAACATCTTATGGCCCACCATATTGCATTTCTGAGTACAAAACCAAGGTTTATGTGCAAATTTCAACACAGGTTATGCTGATCACAACAGGGCCTATATAATATTCTCATTAAAATGTCCAATGATTATGATTTTCAAAACAAGATAGTAGTTGTTCTCATAAGACACCGCTATTTGAATCTTTATATGTTGGGAACTATATGATTCGGCATCTCAAATTGGCAACTATATGTAACCATATTATTTAGAACATGTTGATACCTCTGTGCTTACGGTAGTTTCATTTCTGGCTATTATGATGTATTTCCAATTTGTTGGCATATATTTTACCCTGTTGAAGATGTCGCTTATTGAAGACAACGTCACCCAATCTTGTTGTATGACATAAGGTATGTCTATGGAGGCGTTTTTCTTACTGTAGCTTCTTTGCTCATAAACAGTAATATTTATTTGACTGCTAGTATTGTAGTAAATTTTTGTTTTACCTGGGATACACCTGCTTCGACTAGTGTAATATATATGTCATACATACTGAAAACTATATGTTTTGCCACTATGTCATCGCTTTTATTTTCCAGTTGCTTTGCTTTCTTGGTAATTGTTTTTAAGGCCCGACCTTCTAGGAATTATGACAACCATATGATTCACCATCTCACAATGGTAAATGTGTATCACTGTATTATATACAATACATGCTGAGACACCTGTGTGCAGTATACTTTTATTTCTGTGCCGGCAACTATACCATTCACCACTTCATGACGGCTTCTGCATTTCGATTGTTTTGCATCCCTGCTAGTTGATCTGCTTAGACACCGCCCTATGAAACTTTGTATGCTGGCAACTATATGATTTGCTATCATAAAATGGTATCTGTGTATCACTGTAACATAACATAACATAACATAACATATATGTTATGTTATCCTTGAAATGAAAAACATAACTATGTTGCACAGCTTTCCAATATCTGCTGTCATTGAAGGTTCTTGAAACAGACTATTGATTTTACAATCATACATTTATGACAGACAAATGGTTCCCAGCCTCGATTGTAGTTATGAATTAAAGTGACCGATTATACAAATGTAATATTCAAACTTTGCAGTGACTACGTTCCAGTTTATAAAGCCATGAGTATGGCTAACTGTAATCTTTTGTAAAAAGATGTTTTTAACAATATCATGTTTAGCTTGGAAGATTTTATGATGTTAAGTATATACTATTTTGCTTAACAATCTTGAAGAAGTTCCAGGAAGGGGAATGAAACCCGCTAGCTGTTGGTTTTAAATACATTTTTGAAGAAATGAATGAAAGGATGCATTAAAAAAAACATACATGCACATTGAATTATCTTTGAATTTGATGGAATTATCAAAGCTGGGAATGAAAAACTCCACTATAGATATTTGATTGATTTACGTGCCATTGTGGAGGTGGGCACTTATTCCCTTTGAACAATTGATGGGACCAGTATAAGGTAGTATAGATGCCACAGCTCTCTTTAAATTGATTACATCTTAATTCTTAAACTGTGAATTATTACATACTAACTCAATACATCTGTGCTAAATTTGTTGAGTAAATCTGTTGGATTTATTATGTTTTTCTTTATAAACATAGCCAAGTAATCCTTAAAACATCATATACTAAAGAATAAATAAAACAATGTAGTAAATAAAAAAATGTACACGAGATGGGCAACAGCTATATAGTTGTTTTTTCACATTTACCTTTTAAGAACAAAACAAACTTCCATACGCCATAGTACCTTCCAGTAGCAGCTTTTTTGCTTGATTTTTCTGTGTTAAGGGTCCCTGCACACTGTTCTTTCCTTTTCACCTTTTTGGCAGTCATACCGTTTAACTGCTAGAGTGTTTTCATACTGTTTCCTGACTGATATCCTTATTTTAAATTCTCATTTTCCCAGATTTGTTTTCGCATCCATACCTTTCCTATTTGTTGGATGCACTACATACAACAGGAAAAAAAGGTTGGGAATGAGCCAAAAATGTGCCAGAAAGATTCAGGATATAAAGAAGTTGCTTAATGAAAAAGAATGGCTAGGTAACGGGTGTCTTCTACTGTTTACTAATTCTAAGCGTGCTCTGTAGTGAATGATATCGAAAGACACCTTTGATTGCAGATTGGTTTATTCACCACTGGTCCTTACAGCACCTGGAGCGTAAGAGAACATTCCTGGCAAGTCATCCAATAACATTCCATGAGCTACCAGAATAGAATGTTTATGTTAAAGAGACATCATAACAAAATCTCCTCCCTCTTAATATAGTAAACATTACCAAAAAAAACAATAACACCTAAATAAAAACATACTACAACTAACTGCAAAACACTGAATGAAACCATCCAAATACTATCAGAGAAATTAAACCTTGAGTTGAATAAAATATTGAATACAACATTAAGTTGTGAACACATCCCAAGGTTAAATTGAAAAATAGCACAGGTAATAATCTAACCATCTTGGATTCTTAAAGGTTTCTTAACAACTCTGTAACTTTTAACTCTGAGAGGCTCAATAAACAGTGTAGATGAGGATTGTTCTTATGCAGTTGATTCACCATCATCGTTTTCCTTCCTAAACTAACTTTTATAGGTTATTTGCTCACCTTAACTGCACTGCTCATATTCCATCATCATGTCCGTTCACTTTGAGTGCATTTCCCCAGACAGCTTATACTCTGACGGGAATCTTGAATTTAGACAAAAGACAACAACAATGCCCCTGCACTATACAATATAGATTAGTGATTCTTTAGTGATAAGAGTGTCAGTACTATCGGTTGAAAAATAGTAGAGCACCACTAAATTCAGTACAACATTCAAAGGGTTAACGAACAAGCTTGACAAAATAGATATATCGAAAAGTTCCGTTGTAGGTGTGATCGTTCTGTTTATTGTTCCTATACATGGGC
This sequence comes from Lissotriton helveticus, assembly GCF_964261635.1. Lineage (NCBI taxonomy): Eukaryota > Metazoa > Chordata > Amphibia > Caudata > Salamandridae > Lissotriton > Lissotriton helveticus. The sequence goes on along the minus strand of NC_136067.1, from coordinate 822,009,349 downwards.
CAACACGTGTTTCATCGCAGGGAACAGACTGCGAATCTTCAGGGCCTCATAGGTGAAGGGCGTAACCATGTAGGTGAAAGCATCAGTTTAGGGTGTAAATTTGACTCCTGTGTCTGGAGTTTCCATAAATTCTGCGAGACTAGACGAGTCTCGATAGTTTTTCAAGAATATGTATACCGGGAGGAGAAAATAAAAAAGCTTTCTTCGGAATAGGTAAAGCTGTTTATTTCGAAAAGAGGCGGGTGCACCTCATCATTATCGTTCTCCCTCTTGTGTTTCCCGGCGCCGTTTTCCAAGGACGGATACTGAAATTCCCTTTCTACAATTTCTCACATCATTCTTCATTTCATTTCCTAGTGTTCATTTCTGTTGATAAGATTCAAATTTGGTATGATCAAAACCTCCATCGCCCGTTTATGCTCTCTATAGGGACACCATTTTCTCATGCAGGCAGTACTCATTTTGAAAGCAGGAACACAACCTCTTATGACATGGAAAAGGAGACTTAACACTGACACATTTAGGACTTGTACAGTCTACCACAACATGCTCCTCTCTGCCACTAACAGATCACACTTATTAGCTACAACCCACTTCACAGACTCCACAAGCGTACGATTCAATTTATCCACCAAATCATTGGTTTGAGGATGATAAAGACCAATCCATCTGTACTTGATACTACATTTGACCAAAAATGCCTGCATCTTCCTGGATACAAACTGTACCCCATTGTCTGATACAATTTTCCAAGGGAAAACCCTGCCTTGTGAAGTTTAAAAAAAAAATTGATGACTGATTTAGTATTGGGTTCTTTTATGAATTCCAGCTCCCGCCACTTACCGTAGTAATCCGCTACAACAATGGCATATTTTTGTTTGTGTGGGAATACACAGAATGAGCCAATAAAATCTACAGACAGTTTTCTCCATGGTCCTTCTAGTATTGCAACTGGTGGTACGGGGGAGACTCTGATTTTAAACTTTTGTCACTAGTAGAATATAGGGTATAAAGCTTGTGCTAAAGAGACATCAAAACAGGCTCCCACAAAGTAACATCCACAAAGGAAATATGGTTAAAAAACAACTCAGTTCCAGAGGAACATAGAAGTAATTAATGTTGATACCAGTGCGGTGGTTACCTGTGAGACTCCCAGAAGAGACACACTGTTGAAGACCCTATGTACATGAAAGGTGAAGCAGCACTTGATGTCAAGAACACCTTCAACATCGGACACGCTTTGACCTCGAGGGCCTTGACTTTGACACTCTAAATAAAAGTATTTGAAATACAGTGTCAAAGTATTCAATGAGGAGACATTTTGCTTCAACTATGTGTAATTGGCATTAGTCCCTTTTAAAGACATCACGATGGTGACCTGAATAATGGCTTCTCAATGACACCCAAAAGAACATCTGCTTTGGACATCGGACTAGCAAAACCTCCTGCTACTAGAAACTGTTCCTCTGATAAAAGTGGCAAAAGTAACACTTGCTGAAAGTGTCTTTATAAGTTACCATCTCATAAGAACAGGTCCATTCTGGACACCAACACCTCTAGGTCATCCTATACTCTGATATAACCACTTAGTTCACAGTTCTGAATCTGGTGGAGAGCCGTAGCTTGAACCAACTTTCATATTGTCGTAGTCAAAGGGAAAACACAACTGAACATCCCAGTTGAGACTCTGCTTGCTTCAGCATTAGTCCATTAGTCATTTTAAACCTTGTAACCTCCGATCCTAGGATTCTTGTTATCTGTAGCAAAATGTTCTTAACTCCAACAATGACTAATCCAGCTTCCCCTAGGCTTCTCAAAGACTCTTGGCCACTTGCGCTAGATCAAGTCTTCCTGACTGAGAGTTAATCTACATGCTGACTCTGTTATATTGTGAGCTTTGAGGAGGAGGCACTGCTTTGCCTAAGACACTTATGTGCCTCTGTGAGACGGTGGGTTCTGCCCATCCAATCAGCTCACATTTTTTACTTTCTGATCACCTGGTATGCAACCTTTTACTGTGGAAGATCCTCATAACCTATGACTCACCCACTGTAAACTCATGGTAAATGAACTGCACTTGTTTACTGACAGTTTCCACCTTTTGAGATAAGGCCACTATGAAGCAGCAAGGGTAAGAGGCACTTAGCTGGTTATGAACACGTATGCACATGCGTGAGAGCTGCACGTGGGAGACTTCTGTCATACACAGCTCGGTAACTGGAAACAGGTAGCCTGGTGCAGAGGGAACTCTGCAGGATTGGGTATTGACCTGGCATAGGCCTCATAATGTTAGTGTACACTCATTGGGAAAGTCACTATGGTTTACTGTCTTGTCTGCAGTGGTCCTCCATTATACACCTATGGGGAAGGCTGCCTTAGAGTGCAGCCTTGCTCCTCTTTGGCCTACAGGGGAGTGATACCTCAAATTGGGGCATTACCTGTGTGGGAAAATCAATTCTGTAAGTTCCTATGAGATATCTGTGCAGCTTATGGGTCATCCAGGAATATTATATTTCTCTGGCTCAGCTCAGGATCAAACCCCAGTCCATTTGTCACCCTGCTGTTCTAACTTAATTACATTTCTCTCCAGCGGCAGGAACAAAGTCCTCCTCACACAAAGGGAGCAATGATGAGTGCTTCACTCATCTTCTGAGGAGGAAAGGGGTGGGGCAGAATGCTCTGCATCAGTCAACTGGCTGTCACATTGTGCGTGGGATGGGCCTGTCCGACCCCAATAAACAAAGGAGGCAGCCTAGACCTCATGAGCCACCACAGGAGGGGACTCCCTATGAAGATTTACTGGGAAAGGCCCTGGCAGTGATGGTGATGTCAGTGAGGGGCGGAGCTGAGGCCCCCAGAGCAGATTTGACAAGTGACTCCTGGGTGACGCCACTTTGAAATGCCCCAGCAGGCTGTGCAGAAAGGTTGAGACAGGGGCAGGGAGGTGATGTGGCACCCCATGAAAGGCCTCACCGCTAGAACCTCAGCCCCCACTTAGAAGCTCTTGTGCAAGGGAGAGAGCTCTGTCTTGGTTGTGATTTTCAGATAGACACTGGGACTGGAGGTGGCAGCCATGGACAATTGGAACGAAGAACCCCCGGACACCATCTAGACTAAGTGGGGTTCTCCCCAGGACCAGGGAAGCTGGTGCTCTCACACCCTCTGAGGGCTAGTTGGGGGAAACGGGGCTTCTGCACCAAGGAGGAGAGAGGCCCAGAGGAAACCAAGGACAAAAGCTGGTGTAGGGAGCCAGTGTAACCATCTCTCTGCAAATTATGCCACCTTAGAGACCAGGAGGCCTAAAGAAAGTGCTGCAGGCTCACCACCAGGAGCAACACGAGCCCAAGATCACACAGAACGGCCCAATGGGTCCAAGATATCAGCCTGAGAAGGATTTTGACCATTCACCCAGTGCGATCCTGGCACGCGTGGAGCTCCTTTGCCCAGTTGAGTTAAACCCCTGGGTGTGCCAGGGCTGAGGGCTGAGGGTTGAAGCAAGGAATCTTTTTCAGTGCTGGGAGGGAGTGTGCGTGGAGCCCCACTTCACCAAGAAGGGGAAGCGCGGGGTTCCCAACCCCCATGCCGCACAATGTATTATGGGCCTAATAATGTTAGTGTACACTCATAGGGAAAGTCAATATGGTTTACTGTCTTTTCTGCAGTGGTACTCCATTATACACCTATGGGGAAGGCTGCCTTAGAGTGCAGCCTTGCTCCTCTTTGGCCTACAGAGGCCAGTGACACCTCAAATTGGGGCATTACCTATGTGGGAAAATCAATTCTGTAAGTTGCAAGGAGATATCTCTGCAGCTTATGGGTCATCCAGGAATATTATATTTCTCTGGCTCAGCTCCGGGGCAAACCTCAGGCCATTTGTCACCCTGCTGTTCTAATTAATTACATTTCTCTCCAGCGGCAGGAACAAGGTCTTCCTCACACAAAGGGAGTAATGAGCAGTGCTTCACTCATCTCCTGAGGAGGAAAGGGGTGGGGCAGAATGCTCTGCATCAGTCAACCGGCTGTCACATTGTGCGTGGGACGGGCCTGTCCAAACCCAGTAAACAAAGGAGGGAGCCTAGACCTCTGGAGCCACCACAGGAGGGGACTCCCTTTGAAGATTTGCTGGGAAAGGCCCTGGCAGTGATGGTGATGTCCGCGAGGGGCGGAGCTGAGGCCCCAGAGCAGATGTGACAAGTGACTCCTGGGTGACGCCACTTTGAAATGCCCCAGCAGGCTGTGCAGAAAGGTTGAGACAGGGGCAGAGAGGTGATGTGGCACCTCAGGAAATGCCTCACTGCTCGAACCTTCCCGGTCCAATCCTCGGACTCCTGCAGCCAAGAAGGTAACTGGTGTGACATCGCGCCTCACCAAGTAACCTCAATGGCACCCGGGATCCTAACTCCAGACCCCTACCACCAAACAGAAAACCGGGAGCACCGTTGTGCATTCCAGTAACAAGCAGTTAGGGGCCCCATGCCTGGGCCCTGGCAGCCGGAAGGTGCAGGTGTAGCACTGCTGCGTTCCCCTTGTAGTGGTGGGCCTGCCCATCTCCCTGTGTGTGCGGGGAGCGGGAGGCTGCCACCACAGTCAGCGCCTTACCCGCAGGAGCAGGCAGGACAGTGGAACCTTGCTTGCTCCCGTGGCTGCACAGAGGAGTGCTGCTCGCGTAGGAAGCCGGTGGGGGCAGCCAGGGGCGGTCTCCCTGGGCTGCCCCTCAGCTTGGAGAGTGCACAGGATGCTCTGGTGGGACCTGGAACCCTCTAAGAAAAGGGCAGCATGGTGAACAAAATAGAAAAAGAAACAGGACAACAAAGCCAGCTGCTCTCCCCGAAGCAGCTGGAGAATTGATAATCAAATATGCGCTTCTCCCAAGAGAACACCTCATAATGCCTTGTGGGGCTTTACAATTCAGCATGTATTTTCACCCCCACCATCCTGCCCCCAGGATGGTGGGGGTCACCACTAACGATACCCAACGGTCCAAGTAAGCTGCAGGAGCTCAGCACTTTCCCTCTGGAGGCCCAAAGAAGTGTTTTGAAATTTAATGACCCCAAGTTTGCAGGGTCTAGAAAAAGATGACTAACCCAGGCTTTGCAAGTATTTTTCAGCACTCCGTAGGCTGGAGCGTGTGCTCTTCAGATGGGAGTGCTGTGCTCTCTGGGTTATTGTTGCAGTTATGGTGGCCTGAAGGTGGTTAAAGAAATGTTTATGTGGTGCAACACTCTGTAGGGGTGGAGTGTATGGTTACACGTGGTTTGTGATCAAAATGGAATACCCATTAGGGACTATCTTTACAATTGCACTTTTAATGCTGCAAGTATTTTAAAAATACACACACACACGTGAAGTTAATTGGTTCCATGTTTAAATATCGATTACAAAAATATAGTTTACAAAAATATAGATGTCAAAATATCGATTACAAAAATATCGACTCCCTATACTTAAACAGGCGGGTACAATGATATCGACTCAAAAATATAGATGTAAAAAATATAGATGTAAAAAATATCGACTTTAAAAAATACTATAACATAAATTAAATAATTAAATATTATTAATATTAACAAAATAAATTACATTACATTTATATTTTAACTATTTATAACAAATAAACTTAATTTATTCAATATAAACTTAATAAATGTGTACATATACATATATTTTCTTAAATACATTTTATTATTATCTTTATTTAATTTATAAACTTTAATAATTATATAAAAATAAAATAAAAACATATATAAAACATTTTGAATAAAATAAAATGTTCTATATTTAATTAACACATAAAAGTATTTAAAAATAATAATACATACATTTAATAACAAAATTAAAACATTAGTAGTTAAAACATTTGATAGCGAAGGGGTAAAAATTACTATTCCCACTCCAAAGGGTGCAACAGTAGGGAAAGCGCTGGATAGCGTATGGGTAAAAATTACTATTCCCACTCCAGAGGGTGCAACAGTAGGGAAAGCGTTGGATAGCGTTGGGGTAAAAATTACTATTCCCACTCCAAAGGGTGCAACAGTAGGGAAAGCGCTGGATAGCGTAGGGGTAAAAATTACTATTCCCACACCAGAGGGTGCAACAGTAGGGAAAGCGTTGGATAGCGTAGGAGTATAAATTACTATTCCCACTCCAGAGTGTGCAACAGTAGGGAAAGCGTTGGATAGCGTAGGGGTAAAAATTACTATTCCCACTCCAAAGGGTGCAACAGTAGGGAAAGCGTTGGATAGCGTAGGGGTAAAAATTACTATTCCAACTCCAGTGAGTGCAACAGTAGGGAAAGCGTTGGATAGCGTAGGGGTAAAAATTACTATTCCCACTCCGAAGGGTGCAACAGTAGGGAAAGCGCTGGATAGCATAGTGGTAAAAATTACTATTCCCACTCCAAAGGGTGCGACAGTAGGGAAAGCGTTGGATAGCGTAGGGGTAAAAATTACTATTCCCACTCCAAAGGGTGCAACAGTAGGGAAAGCGTTGGATAGCGTAGGGGTAAAAATTACTATTCCCACTCCAAAGGGTGCAACAGTAGGGGAAAGCGTTGGATAGCGTAGAGGTAAAAATTTATATTCCCAATCCAGTGAGTGCAACAGTAGGGAAAGCGTTGGATAGCGTAAGGGTAAAAATTACTATTCCCACTCCAGAGAGTGCAACAGTAGGAAAAGCGTTGGATAGCGTAAGGGTGAAAATGACTATTCCCACTCCACAGGGTACAACAGTAGGGAAAGCGCTGGAACCCAAAACAATAAAAAAAAAACTATCACATTTTTTATTACATTTTATTTCCAATATAAACATAATTAATATATACATTTATATATATTATTATTAACAAAGATAATAAAAAAATATTTAATTACACATTTTTTAACACTATAATATCCACCACACACACCTAAAAATAATTACACAATTACATTTAATATTTACTAATTAATGAAAATTAAAGTATTTTTTTAGTTAATTAATTATTTAATTGACAGCGTTTACACCATATACACTTATAAACACCACAACACAAACCTAAAATTAATTACACATTTACAATTAATAATTAATAATTAATTAATGGTAATTAATTTTTTAAGTATTTAATAATTAATCAATAACAATTTAATTACTTCACACCATTTACACATATAAACTCCACTACACACACCTAAAATGAATTAAACAATTAACATAATTAATTAACATATTTAATTAATTAACATAATTAATTATTAATTGACTAATTGAAATTAATTAACAATTAATTATTAAACAATTATTAATAAATTAACACAATAATTAATCAATTAATTTTATATATTTAAATTACTTCCCACCCTATTCCACTAATAACACAAAATTCAACATAATATACATTAATAACTAAAGAAAAATTCTACAACATATAATAAAATGACAAACAATTCTCATTAAAAACACTAGGGGCCAGATGTAGGTAGGACTCAGTTACCGATTCTTAATTACCGAATTTTACCGATTCGGTAATTAAGAATCGGTAAATAAGAATGTGGGACATGTAGGAACATCCAGATGTTCCTTTTACCGAATCGGTAAAAATCTGTATTTACCGATTCGGTAAATACCGACCGGTAATGCCCATTCATTCCTATGGGCTTTGCAGCCCATAGGAATGAATGGGCATTACCGATTCGGTATTTACCGAATCGGTAAATACCGAATTCCACAAGGGTGCAGGGGGTGTCACTTTGACACCCCCTGGCACCCCCAAAAGAGGCTCGGGTGCCATGTGGCAGGCATACCTGCCCTAAGGGCAGGTCTGCCTGTCATATGGCACAGGTGTGCATGCACACATGTGCATGCACACCGGAATCGGTATTTTACCATCAAATATATTTGATGGTAAAATACAGATTCGGTAAGGGTTGTGGGACTCAGAAGAGTCCCACCTACATATCAAATTTATCGAATAGGTAAAAATATCGATTCGGTATTTTACAGATTCGGTAAATTTACCGATCGGTAAATTTACTGAATCTGTAAAATATGTGGCCCTACATACCATTTCGTAAATACCGGTCGGTAACGGCCGAAAATACCGATTTTCGGCCGTTACCGACCGACGTACATCCGGCCCTAAAATACATAACATTATTAAAAAATCGATATTTTTGTAAACTATATTTTTGTAAACGATATTTATTACAACTATATTATTGTTATCGATATTACTTACCTGTCAGTCGATATTCTGGTCAAACTATATTTTTGTTGTCGATATTTCTTCAAATCGATTTTTCTGCGGGGATATTTATGTCAGACGATATTTCTACGTCGATATTCCTGCTCTGCACCAAGTTAATTATGGTCCATGCTTAATTGACTCAAATTATGTTGTCAGCTACTCATGATCAAAGCACATGTGCATTATTGCAAGTAATAAGTGCCCTCATGGTTATATTTGATTATTGCATTTACCCTCAAGATGCTGATTTTCGACATGTGGTTTGAAGAACGTGACCCCTTTAGGGGGTCCAAGGTGATTTTGAAATTTCATCAAAAGATATTTCATTCAGCCTTATGTGTGTATATTTGTAAATTGCGGTATAGCACTCAGTAGTGTGTGTGTAATGTACTTTTCATTTTTACAAAAGAAAAAGCATAGCCTGGACAATCATTTATTGAGTGTTATAATTGTGTGCCAGCGAATGGTGATTACTAGCCCACACCACCTTGCTTTCTAGCCATTACATGAAGATTTCTCTGGGCTTGTGGAGATATTGTTCTCAGTTCCGCTTTCTCCCTGGTCACTAGGCTAAGATAGAGAAACTCATCTGGATTGGTGGTGTAACCCTACTAAGGAGAAGGATACCTTAAAGTGATAGCCTATTTGATGGTACTTTGTTTTTATTCTTGGTATTTATCATTATATTGTGCTGGCATATTCCAGGCCCTTTGTTCTTGAGACTTTCATCTTCTGCATCTTACAGATATCGCTCCTCCCGGTCCTTTGAATGTGGTTCCAGCCTCTTGGAATGATGTCATCTAATACTTTAACCCTTTACCATTATTGTTTTAGGTCTTGATGTATTCTAGTGCTTTGTCTTCTGTCAGCGCGGCTCTCCTCCTTGGGCGTTCTTTGCTATAACGTGATAGTGTTCTGTTGCCATTCACTAGAGGGTTCATTTAATACAGAGTCCTTTATTTTGCAGCATCTATTGGCATTGCCATTACTTACCATTTTTTAAAAACTATAACCAATGTTATTGATTTCAAACACAATACAGTACAAGAATACAGAAACCACCTCTCGCCTACCAGCCACACTGGTCATGATATTAAACAAAGGATTCCTCTCGATTTCCACTATGAAGTCACCCGCATGCTTGCTTGTTTTTATTGTGATACAGCCTGCAGAAAGCTACTTCAGGGCATGCAAGTCCCATCGAACTCTTTCAAATGATGGAGTTTAAACATTTTAAAGTATTAAAGTTTGTCTGCATAGTTTTTGTGACTGATCTCATATTTTGCAGCAGGCAATTAGTCCATCTTTTTCAAAGCATCACAGTAAATTCATATTTAAAGTTTAGGATTATTGACCTTGGTAATTGTTATGCTTTGTTTTCTTAGCTTGTCGGTTTTATTTATTATAACCATAATTATTTGATAATCTTGTTTTCAGATTCTATGCTGGAGGTTCTAAAAGTAGAAGATCTGCAAGCTAACAGTGAAGCTGTTTTGTACTGTATGGCGGCTATAAAATTCCTTTCTGGAAATACTCCTCTCCTTCACGACCTGTCTGGCAAAGGGGCGCTAGAACTGTTGGTACAGCTGATGAATCAGATAAACAGCAGCAGCAAAGAATCCCACACAGTGGCTTCCAATTTAGGACACCTGCTAGTTCAAGTTAGTTAGAACTTTTTTTTTGCTTCTCAAATGTTTTTGTTGTAATGGAGTCATGTAATGAAATAAATAATGGAAGGATATTCAAAATTGGAGTGGTAGACAGACACAGCCATTGTATGTTGTTAATCCCAGTCTCATGTTGCAGCAACCCTAACTCTCTGTAGGAGCTTTGAGACATTAAGCCACTCAAGGAGCGCTAAGAAAAACGAAGATCACAGAAAGTATTTTACATCACTATTCTCTGGACAATTTTAGCATAGTTTTTGTACACAGTCGTGTAGGAGAATTAATGAAAGACAAAACGTAGCGTATTTCTCGGTTAACATTTTTTCTGTATATATATCACAACCAACAGAATATTTACCACAGTGTATACACCAGAGCCATGTCCATCGTGTTCCAGTAGTTAAAGTGTTGCAGTCAAAATTGTTTCTACAAAACACAGCAAGGAAAGCCCCATAGCCAAGCTGATTGCCACTTTGCTCCATTATGTCAGGCACTATAGCTTGCTAGGCGCACTTAGCAAAGCCAGGTGCATCGATAGTTGTGGCACAAACAGATTTTCAGTGTCCTTGGGCGGCTGGGGATCAACCTATGGCCTGCATCATGGTCGGGCCTCCCCGCTGAAGGAGCAGTGTGCCTGGAGACTTCGGAGGTACCCAACATGTGGATTCTTCCTGCAGCCGGAGCCCTCCCAGCTGAGACTGCAGAAGCTTACCAATCCCTACGTTCGGCCTGCCATGTGTTTGGCAATCAGAGAAGCGGGGCCCGGTGGCTGGTGTGAAAAGGATCACGGCTGCTGTAGACCTGCCTGAGCACTGCTTGAGGCTGCGGGCCTGGGTCGAGGGCTCTGCGGTGGATGTGGCTTCGGAGAGGCAGGGGACCCCAAGACAATGGCCTTTAAAGCCATGTGGCTGATGGGCATGGCAGGCAGGGGGAGAGAGGTGCCCGATTCCTGACTGTGACATCGCTAGGGCCAGTACTGCGAACGTGCCCTGTGGACTCCTGAATCTAGCTGTGGAGCACCGAGTAGGACATAGCAGTGAGTTCAGGCCTCCAACTGACGGGGGTGTCACCATGCAGCCCATACACCCGCCAGGACTTTTACAAAACTCTTTGATCATTGTTGGGTGACTTCTGTAAAGCAGTCTGCCATATAGACCTATCATTACTCTGCCACTGACCTGCTCAGATACCCTGGGCGGCCTCTCGGGCGGAGGTGAGCTGGAGTGAGCATGTTGAGTCTGACAGGGAACCCCTCTGCAGGTGCGGAGCCCTGTGCCTTTCCAAGATGGCCATTGCCCAGTAGGGACATAGCTAATTTACTGGCACACTGTCCAGACGTCGCCTGTTGGGGGTGCACAGTGGAGCAAGACTTTGCGTGGTACTGGCCACGCGAGTAGGTGCGCTGCCATCTAAGCCCCGTGCCATGCCTGGGTGACAGTCCACAATGTATTCTGTGGTTCTCTTACTTGCTCCGTCCTGCTCCCCTGGCTCTGGGTTGCAAGTCTGCGGGACGCCTGTTTGGTGAAAGTGACATTGGCTCCGCATCGTGATTGAATGCTCTATCCCTTTGTCGCATTGTCCTTCTCGTTTGTGCTGACCTACTGGTGAATAGTGTTACTCAGTATTACTGAGACTGTCCAGACAACCCAGAATTCCTGGCACAGAGGAAGGAGGCCCTAAGCAGAGGTTCCCACAGAATCTGAAACCGGACGGCCTGTCGTGCTGGTGGTGCCTCAGAGGCAGTGCTGCCGTCACTCTCTGCCACGATAGGCAAAATAGATAAGACTCAGCCAGAACTACAGTTCGACCTCCGCAAAACCCCCAAGGCTCATGAGGGGGGCTCTGCTACGCAGCGGTCCATGCCTGAAGATTCTGATGTGGAAGTGGGCATGAAGTTAAAACAGATGCTAACAGCTATGCAGCACAATCTTACGAAAATAGATGACAAGATCGAAGTTTTGACTTTCAGAATGGATCGGATGTCAGAATGGATCGTTCATGGCGAGTGCCTTGACATGGTAGAGCAGCGTGTTTCGGAGGCTGAGAACCACTGTGTTTGCATCCCAAAAGAAAATGGATAAGCTTCTCCTTGAGTTGCAGTCTAAGATGGAGGATCTGTAAGCCCACTCATGCCAGAACATTCTGAGAATCATGGGCATCGCAGAGTCCACCAAAATATGCAACATGGAGTGCTATGTAACACACCTCCTATCTGATCTGCCTGGGCAGGAGACTTTCTCTGAGATCTTCTTTGTGGAGTGGGCCCACCTTTTTCTTGCCCCATACCCAGTGCCAGGGGCCAAACCTCACCCCATCATAGCGACACCGTTGAATTACAGGGATTGTGATCCTGCACTACGTAAGGCACGAGAACTGAAATTATCTCTCTGCGAAGGTTATGAACTATCCTTGTACCCAGATTTCACGTGTAGGAGGCAAGATGACAGTTCATTCCAGCAGAGAAAAGGTAGCGGGTATGCTGTATGCCACAAAGTTGCTGGTCATGGTAGGCGGTAAGGCAAAGATTTTCTGCGACCAAAAGCAGCTGCAGCAGTTTTCCACGCACAAGGAGATGGTGGGGGTGTGACACCCCTCCCCTAGGGCAGACAGCAGCGATGCGGAAAGCAACCAGGACATGGAAGACTAGGACTGCTTCTGCCTGGCTGGGTGCTTCGGCTTCTACCCAGCTGGGTGTTTCGGCTTCTGCCCCTAGAGACTCCTGTGTCGGCTCTGCATAGGGGCCGCTATCCCTGTTTGGGGCCGTATGAGGGGTCCTGTGAGTCTGTCCCCTCCCTCTGTGGGAGTTTGGGCAGTGCCAGGAGTGCAACTATGGAGTTGAAACAAACTCATGGTGGTGCGACAAATGCTAGAGTGTGGTAAGACGGTTCCTGCAGCTGCACTGTGTTTTTGTGATTGACTGAGGCCCTAGGCGTTCTTGCCCAGGCCATGAAGCACCGTATAGTACCAGAGATCATGCTGAGACTATCATGTTTGTGTTGTTATTTTTCTGTCTTATGCGCATGCCCTGCTTGGTATAGGGGCCCCTGAGGCTACATGCTGTATGGGGTACTAGGTCGGGCAACATCTATCCCCGTGTGTGCACTACCTGCTACTGTTTGAAACCTACCGGGGAGGGGGAAGGCTGGGTTTTGGTAGGAATATGCATCAATTTAGAGTGTAGGAGGGGCAGGTATGGTTTTTAGGCAGCTGTTTCTTAAGTACTGGCAGCAGCTGTGGACTTTAGTGATTTCTGGTTAGGTGTGACAAGGTGTGTGGAAAGAGGGGCTGATGGTGGAGGATACAAGGCATGCTACGTCTGCACCTCCAGGCCACTCTCTGCTACGGTTCTTCAGGTGGAATGTCAGGCTGCTGAATGACTGCAGGAAGATACGAAAGGTTGTGGCTTATCTCCAGAGACACATAGTGGATATTGCAATAGTGCAGGAAACCCATTTAGCACCCAGGAGTGTTGACACAATATAGATTGCAGGAACTTTGCTGTGCGGCAGGCTTCACCGCGCACACTAGAGGCATTCTCATCTGGCCTTCAGGTGTCAGGCTGCAGGAAGTGTGCATAGATACAGGTGGCAGATATGTAGTGGCGCATTGCTAAAAGGACGACCTAGCGATCTTATTGGTCAGGGTGTACGGGCCTCTTAGTCTTGGCTTTTTCATCGGGTTTACCCACTGACTTTTTGCTTTTTGGCCTCCTGTTTTTGACCCTGTTTTGGTTGGTTTTAGGACTCTGGGTACTTTACCACTGCTGTTCAGTGCTAAAGTGCAAAGGCTCTCCATGTAAATTGTGTTTATGGATTGGTGATTCCATGATTGGCATATTTGATTGACTGGTAAGTCCCTAGTACAGTGCACTGTGTGTGCCCAGGTCTGTACCGGGAGGCCATTCCTGAAGGGGGATCCCAAGGTGTCGGGTAAGCTGGGGGGTGTCTGTAACAAGCGTCCCACCAGTCCTGGTGTCTGGCAGCACCTCCTTAGTGGGGAGGGTGCATGAGTCCAGAGAGAGGTGTGAGAGGGGGACGCAGTCCCCAGTGGAAGGACCAGTGGGTCAGGGGTTGCCAGCTCTGTGGTCAGAGCACCCCAGGACTGACCCCGGTGAGCCCACTTTGGGCGGTCTTCATGCTCTGTAGGGTGGACAGGAGGCTGGACACCTGCGCTAGGCAAACTCTTGCACAAATCCTCAGGAATGTGTTTACCTTAGGGATGGGTTGGTGTCCTTCCCCAGAAGTCCTGGGTTGACAGGCACAGGTCCAGCCTGAGGGTGCAGACCGTGGGTTGGAGGGCCAGGTTCATGGTGTCCCCCTGACCTGGAGGGAGGGGCGACTGCCACCAGAGCCCCGACTGGTTTGTCTTCTGATGGCTCCGCTCCAGGTGGGTGCATGCAGAGCCCCAGGAAGGGGGGGGGGGGGCAGGGAGATGGCAGCCTCACCCCTGACCCCTGCCCAGCCTAATGGTATGGACCCTGGGCTAGTGTCGGATAGCACCACTGAACTAGTGAGTGAATTGTGCAGGATACCTGCGACAGGTGCACTGAAAATTCTGTAATCTGGAGGTACCACTGCTGGTGGGAGGGTGCAGAGCCCTAGGGAGGAGGACAGGATGTGGGGGAGCCCACCCCTGTCTCCTGTCTAGTCTCAGGGTACAGACCCTGGGCTGGTAGGTCAGTGTTAGGATGTCATCCATGACCTGACAGGAGAGAGTGGGCAAAGATTGCCAGGCACCTGGGGCTACAGCCCCCCCTCTCTGAAGCCACAGAGGTTATAGAGCCCTGGGAGGCATGAGGCCTGGCTCTCGTCACCGACAGATTTCGGTAGCCACTGCAGCTTGCTGTCCTGGCAGACAGAGGGGCCCCTGGGGAGGGGACTGGAGTCACACCCTGGGGGTGAAGTGGGGCCACACCACTGTGTTGCCCAATGTGGGTACTGTCTGCCTGCTGGGGCACACCTGTGAGCAAGCTACGGTTAAGTGCTGCACAGATGGTGTCCACAGGTCAGGAGAAGGATTCCCAATAGGTTAGCTTGGTGGGCCCTGAGAGTATGGATAGAGGGATCCAACTGGGTTCAGCAAGGCATAGAACCAGAACTTTCCCCCAGTGTTGTGGGTCAGCTCTATGTTCTATCGCCCCAAGCAGGGAAGTCCATCAAGGGATGGATTAGTCTCCCCTGGCTTTAGGTTGGGAGGGGGTTGTGTTAGCTTTGCTTTTTCATTGGGTTTATCCCTAGACTTTTTGCTGTTTGGCCTCCTGTTTTTTGCCCTGTTTTTGTTGGTTTTAGAACTCTGGGCACTTTACCACTGCTGTCCAGTGCTAAAGTGCCTACTCTCCCCTGTAAATTGTGTTCATGGATTGGTGATTCCATGATTGGCATATTTTATTTACTTGTAACTAGTACAGTGCACTCTGTGTGCCCAGGGCATGTAAAACAAATGCTGCTAGTGGGCCTGCAGCACTGATTGTGTCACCCACATGAGCAGCCTCTAAATGTCACTCAGGTCTGCCACTGCAGAGTCTGCGTGCAGTTTGTAACTGCCATGTCTACCTGGCACATGCACCCACTTGCCAGGCCCTAATCTTCCCTTTTCTTACATATAGGACACCCCTAATGTAGACCCAAGGTAACCCCATGGGCAGAGTGCAGTGTATGTGAAAGGTAGGACATGTACTGAGGTGTGTGACATGTCCTGATCGTGAAATACAGTGTATTTTGTTTTTCACTATTGAAAGGCTATTTGTCCCATAGGATGAAAGGGGAGTTTATTTATAACATCTTATAAATATAACTTCCCATTGGGACGAGATAGAAAGATGACATTTAGTATGCCTGAACTCAGAATTTTAAAATGCATCTTTTAGTAAAGATAATTTTTATATTGTGTGTTTAAAAATACCACTTTTAGAAAGTGTTTTTTTCTTGCTTAGCCATTCAGTGTGCCTCTGCTGGTTTGTGGATGGACTGTCTGGCTTTGGAGTGACAGGTGCTGGGGATGTGCATTCTCTCAGGCGGCCACTGTGGGGTGGCTGGGGGGCGATGTGTGTCCAGCTTTTCCTGAATGAGTCAGGGCTGGGCTGAATAGACCTGGACTGCATTCAGAGTAGTGGGAGGAGTTTTCACTAGCACCTGAATAGGCCTGGTCTGCATTTAGAGTGGTGAGAGTAGATTTCCCTTGCACCTGAATAGGCCCTGTCTGCCTTGGACAATGAGGTCTCCACCTCCTGTGGGGAAGCTAGACCGGAGAGGACAGAACTGTTTTTTGTTGAGCACAGAGCCTCTCTGCACCAAGAGAACAAAGGAATTTGCTATATAAATAATGGGGCCCAGACTCTACTATTTTAGATTCCTGCTGAACTAAGGAACCTGCCAGGAAGAAGAGGTGGAAAAGCTGTCAAGAGGAACTGCCACTTTGCTCCGTGCTCTGCTGTGTTTACCTGCTGCTTGCTGCTTCTGTCTTAGGCAAGGAAAGTACTGGATTGTATTTTCATCACCCTGCTGTTAGAGTTTTCTCCAAGGGCTTGAAGTAGAGCTTGCCTCCTGTTGGATGTCTCAGGGAGATACTCGCTGGAATCAAGGAACCTGCCAAGAACAAGAGCTGAAAGAGCTGCCAGGAGGAGTACTGTCCCTTTGCAGTTGCTACTTCTGTCTTGGGCAGGTAAAGGACTGGGCTAAACTTTCTTTACTTGTGCTGAGTATCTCCAAGGGCTTGAAGTAAAGCGTGCCTCCTGTTCTGAAGTCTCAGGGACGGCAAAGACTTCACCAACCTCTGGGTGCAGCTTCTGGTACCACAGTTGCCACAGAGGAGGGAAAAGCAACCAACTGTGTTGCTGGCTGCGTGTCCAGAGGGCAGCGCCGGAACCCTGGCCTCACCGACGACGACCACTGCCGCCACCACTGAGCCGCTGCTTGCACTGTGACCTGTGGGCACCGCACTCTGCACCACTTCCCTTCACTTCGCCCTTGTCTCACCGACGCTGTCTCTGCACAGTGACTGCGACCTCAGTGAGCGCATCGTGGCTTGGGGGCACTGCTTGTAAGTCACACAATGCATGGCCCCGTCACACACTGCAGTCTGGACCAACTAACGCCAGCTTCCCGCAACCGGCTCTGTCACCTGCACCATGATCTGTCAGCACCGGAACGAGCACCGCCTTCACTACACATTGTAGCCCTGGGCTCACCAACGCTGCTGGATGACCGTCACCAAGCCACTGCCTGCACCACAACTTGATGGCACGCAAGGCCACTCCACTCCACTTCACACCGCTACCATTGACACGACTGGCCCGCACCAATGTGTCGGCAGCAACACAAAAGGTACTGTTTACAAGTCTGTCTGTTGACACCCCTGACCGACACGGTCAGATGGAACTGTTGGAGTCTGCTGTTTACAGCACCGCTGTAGCAACAGATGGAGCTACTGACTTCAATGAACTGTGTTGTTCAAGTATTCTTGCAAAGTGCATAATTTTAAAGTACTGTATGTTGGATTTTTGTCATTTTTATCTTGTTTTGTATATATAAAATATTGGATATTTTTCTAAACTGGTGTGGTGTCCTTTTGTGGTTTTTTCATTGCATTACTGGTCGTTATGTTCAAATGATTTATACGCTGCCTGTGAGATAAGCCTGTCTGCTTGTGCCAAGCATACCAAGTGGGTGAGCAGGGGTTATTTTAGAAGTGTGTCCCCTTACCCTGACTTGGAAGAAAGGTCAATACTTAGGCAAAGGTGCAAACCCTTGCCAACTAGAGACCCCCATTTCTAACAGGGCCCAACTATGAGAATCCACAGTTTTATCACACCCTTAATGCTCAGCTGGTACAGTGGGACAACCTACGCCGAATTTGAGGTGGTGACTTCAATTGCGTGCTGTGCCCGGATCGTGACCGATCAAGGGGACCGCCTTGACTGAAATTATGCCTTAATGCATAAATGGATATCTACCTGTGGAGATCTCTACACACATGCATTTTCAACTATGTTTGGGCAAACATCTAATAACTTTATGATCAGATTTCAGACATAGGAAGACACAACAAAAGCAGCTAGGGAGATTTGGGTCTCAAAATGAGAATAAATGCTATAGTTCAGGAGGACGGGGCTCCAATTCTCTTTGTTTTGGGCAGCCTTTGCCTTTATCTCCACTACTGCCATAGCTGCAAAGTTTTCGGTGTGCGTATGGGGGACATTCCCATATGTGCAGTGTGTTTATGTGTGACATTCCAATGCATATATGTGACACTTTGAGTGGCACTTTATTGAGAGCGAAATAAGGCAGTTGTGTTCATGTCAAGAGAAAATTGTGAGGAATTACTCTTTTTCATATGCAATGACTTAAAAGGGTCCCCAAAGCTACAACAGCCATTAGACACGAGCAGTGTGAGCTATGTTATACCAGAGGGGATCTTGTGAGACGTAGATTCTTCATTGTTGAATCTGGAAGTCTATTCTGTTGCATCCTCATAGGAAATAAGCCCGGTGGCAGCTTAGAGCAGCAGGGCCCAAACATATTGGCTTGTGGTACAAAGGACCATCAGTGAATAAACTGACAGCCTGATACAGAAATTACACAGGTGGTGTTAATAACAGTGGCGAAATGAAACTTGAGGGGGAAGCCCCTGAAAAGTACAATCAAGGGAGCCCTCACGCTCCAGACCCAGTCTGAAGCTCTCAGGCCAGGGACCTGTCAGTGCTGAAGGGGACCCCTGGAGCCACACTGCAGGGGCTGTGGGTGCTTCTGTTACACCACTGGTTAATACCATGGTTTAGGAATTCCATCCTGGTGATTTCACCATTGCATTAAGTACCTCCTCCAAGAACTGGAGAATTCACCAGAACCAGCTACCTCTAAAGCAAGTCTGATAGGCCACAAGGAAGCTAAGTTAGTACATGTGAGGCACTATCCGCTATTCTCTTGTTACACACCAGGAAGTTCCTAGTACCCATTCTCTTGCCTCCTCTCTCCAACCTTTGCTTGGACTTTCACTCGTCTATCTCTCCCTTAGTCTCTTCCCTTCTCTCTACTTTTGATTCCTATCCTCCTCTTCCTGTTGTCTGCCCTGCTTCCACCACTCCCTCCTATTCTGTCACACTTGCATTTTTCCTCATCCTTTCAACTCTCTATCATTTCTTTATCTTCCAACTTCTCCTTTGTTTTTCAACCTTCTTGTGTCTTTCACTTTTTCTTTTGCTCTACCTTGACCTTTCTCTGCTTTTTTTCTCCCTCCTTGTTTATTCCTCTCTTTTCTCTCGTCTCTCTCACCTGGCATCCTCTTTTCTTTCTCTATGCCCCTCTCCCTCATGTCTTTACTCATTGCCCTCAAGCCCCTCCTTTCTCTCTCCTCTCCTGTCCTCTGATTCTATATATCCATTCCCTCATTCAGTGTTCCCCTCTCATTTTGTCTCTTCTTTCCATTGCTTCCCTCCCTTCTTTCCCTCTTGCCCTCTTCTCACTCCACCAGTTGTCTCTACTTTCTTCCTTCTAACTCTTCTTTGGATCTATCTTCTGCCCTCCAGCTGTTATTCCTCTTCGCAGTCTCCCCCCCCCCGCATAAGCTCTCTTCCACTACCCTTTGTCTCTTTTCTTACTATTTCTCCCTCATCTCACCCTCTTCCTTTTGTTTTGTCCCTCTTTCTACCCGTTGTACCACTTTTATCTTTTTCTCTCTCTCTCTCTCTCTCTCTCTCTCTCTCTCTGCCACTCTCCCAAGTCTTGGTGACTTCTGTTCATAGTTAGGGCTACTGCCTCTTTTCATTTGAAAAGCTCTACGTTATATAATGTATACTTACTAAGCTGTACTTTATCCTGTGTGAGACCTTATTCTAGTCCTACATCCTGTTAAATTCTGGGAGTAGTAATTTCATTTTGTGAGTTTCACTTAAAATGCTTAATATGCATGGTGATGTTGGCTAAAATGTCAAGCTGGGGACTTGGTCTAAAAGACGACAAAGCCAATTGGCAGATATGACACATGAAGTAGCTCAGCTGGGGTTGTGTGAGAGGTTGAGAGATTGGCTTAGCTCCATACTCTATGATGCTTCTGTGACTGCTCTGGGTCTCCTCCTCAAGTGCTGACAGTGTTGCATCAAGGCAGATGATGTACTGGTCATTTGAATATGACCAGTGGGCCAGCTTCAGATGTGGTATCCCAGCTCCGCAGACTGGGAGATAGGGATCTGAAGGGACAGGCTGAGTATGAAAGAGACATTCAAAATCCCCAGGGGAGAGACTTAGCAGTATGCAAACTGTTCATGACCCTGAGCACCTACTTCTTAGCACTGCTATCAGACTTGCTTGAAAGAGCAGAGCTTGTGAGTGAGAAAAAGAGACAGTGTGGAGAGCTGTTGGAGCCAGCAGCTACCCGAGCTCAGTGCAACCCATCCAAGGCAGGGAGAGTGGAATAAACTGTGTAGGTGGTATGAGGTGAGGGGCGGTGCTGAATGCTGTGCTGAATTCCTAAATTACAGTGTTACCAGGAGGGGGAGGGCAGATCCATGGCAACCCTTCATGAAGGCTGAGTGAAGCTTTGCCCCGAAGGCTTCCCATCACCTCTAATTGGCTAAGCTGATCAGCCACATATCAGTGTAACCGAGGAAGAGATTTGACGGGGTGTTGGCTGTGGCATGGCTCTTTAGGACACGGTTCAACGCCCAGACTAATCTGGTCAGCTGTGTGAGCCCCTAACTTGAATGTCAATAATAGTCAATGCAGTATTATAGGGACATTACCAAATATGTATTACCAAACGCAAGATGCATTGCTTTTGACAGGGCTGTACCACTTCACTAACGTCTTGAAGATGGCCTTATGAGTAGCAATCTGCTTCCTTATGGCTTCCTAGAAAACAGCCATGGTGACATACTCAGGGAACGGGGTGGGAGTGATTGATCAAGAGTTTCAGAGGCAGATGTTGCCCTAGTCAAATGATATTGAAGACAGCCACTTGGAGCAGGGAAAGGAATTACAAAGTATATGTGCAGACCCTGTTGTTGTGGGCCACTCAAAGTTTGGAGGGATGGCTTTAGGCCCCAGTTAAGGAGAGGCCTGCTCCTGCAACACCACCGATTTCCCTTCTTCTGGGGCAATATGTGTCCATCATCTGACTCCTCGTGGAATGTGGTGTCTGGGCAACCACCCTTTCAGTGGTATGAACAACCTCTTGAGAGTGAGTGACTGTCTGAGTGGGAACACACTCCCTCCCAGTTGATTCTCCCTTCTCATCAGTGTAAGCATCCTGTGTCCCGCAGTGGCAAGGTCCTTTCTCTCATTCTACCCTGGTCCCACATTTCCCCACTTAATCCTTTCTGCCCACTGAAAAAGAAAGGTGAGAAACGAAAGGAATCCTGAGTACATGTGCTCACTACATGAAAATGCATCATCATTACAATATTAAATGTGATGAAGAATGACATTGTCATGTACCGCACTCCCCTTTGCCTTGCATGGTTATAATTCTCAAATGCTACTTTTAACAGTGGGTGACTGGTTAACAAAGGTGCAGCTGAAGCACATGTTAATTTCCAAAGAATCATTTTACTTTGCTCATGATCTGCATACAGAAACGTAACCTTACCATATGGGATGCCTTAACTTTGTAAAGGAATTGTTACTTTAACAACATTCTTTCAACTACACAATTTTGATGAGAACATGTAACAAAAACAACATGGACATTAAGACACAATAAACGTGAGGCATGACATCAAAAAAACATAGTCTACGGAAATAATATTACATTTTGTATATGGTAAGACTTACTACCTTGCTACTGCTTATGTGCCTTCACCTGAGCAAGAAGGATTGGCCAAGCAGTTTCAAAGACTCATCTGTGCTGTGGGGGAGCCTGGGGCTAAGAGGATACCCAGTTATGTAATGTTATTGGTATTTGTATGGCGCACTAATCACCCATGAAGATATCCAGGCACTTTGCAGGTGGGTAGGCGTGGAAGTTCCAAGAGTTTATTTGAAGAGCCAGGTCTTCAGCTTCTGGCAAAACTCAAGAAGCGATGAGGAGGCCCTGCTGTTCTATGGGAGGTAATTCTATGCTTTGAGGGAGATGTCCAAAAAGGTGCTGCATCCTGCTCTATTTCTCTGCATGCAGGGTATGTGTGCAAGTGAGAGTCCGCCGACTGGAGGTGTCTGGTGGGATGATGAAAATGTATGCAGCTGTTTAGGAAAGTGGGGCAGATGTTGTGTAGTGCTTTGTATAAGTTCTTGAGGAGTTTCAATTGAGTGCGTTTCTGTATGGAGAGCTAATGAAGTTCTGAGGTGTGGTGTGATCTGGGAGTGGCATGGTAGGTTGCAGATGAGTCTTGCAGCTGTGTTCTGGATGGCCGGGAGTCTGTTCATGAGCCGTTTGGTGATTCTGGCGGAGAGTGTGTTTCCGTTGTCAAGTCTGCTGGAAATTGGTACATATGAGACTTTTTTCCTCGCATTCTCTGGAAGCCACTTGAAGATTTTTCGCTGCATCCTCAGGATATGGAAACACGTGTAGGTCTCCGAGTGGACCTGGGCTTTCTTGTTGAGCTTGTCATGTAAGATGATTGCTAGGTTTCTAGCATGGGCGGTAGGCGTGGGAGTGGGTTCTAGGTCTGCTGGCCAATAGGTGGAGTTCCTCAGAGAGGTTTTCTTTCTGGAAATCACGACTTTGGTCTTGTCTGTGTTGAGATTGAGGCAGTTGGATGTCATCCAGGTAGCAATTGCGGTCACGCAGGTGGCAAAGTTGGTTCTTGTCACAAGTGTCTTGTTCGTAAGGGAGAGTATCAGTTGTGTTGTCTGCGTAGGCAAGAATGTTGATACTGTGTGACCTGATAATTCGTCCACTGGACTCATGAAGGTAGGGCTTAGAGATGATCCTTTGGGGGCTCCACAGATGAGTTTCCTGGCTTCCGACATTTAGACTGGCATGGTGAGTTTCTGGATTCTTTCCGTTAGGAAGGAGCAGATCTGTTTGAGGGTTGGACCTTGTATTCCTGTCTTGTGAAGTCTTCTGATCAGGGTGGAGTGAGAGACTGTGTCAAAGGCTGCCTAGAGTTTGAGCAGAATGAGAGTAGATGTTTCCCCTCAGTCAAGGCTTATTCTGATGTCCTCTGTTGCAGTGATGAGGGCTGTCTCAGTGCTGTAATTGGGTCTGAAACCTGATTGAGTGGTGTTCAGGAGCCAGTGTAGGTCGAGGTGGTTGGTGCGTTTCTTTTTGATTGCTTTTTGTATGACCTTGGCTGGTTATGGTAGCAGGAAGATCGGGCGGTAGTTTGCTAACTGGGTGGGGTCTGCCGAAGGTTTTTAAGTAGTGCATCGACTGCTGCATAATTCCTGGCTTCTGGCAAGGTGGCTATGGTAATTAAGTTGTTCAGGATGCTGATGAGTGCTTTGCTGATCAAGGAGGTGCTCATGTGGTAGATTTGGTCCAGGAATGGTCCGTCAGGGCTCCGGAGTAGATGGTTATTATCATGTTGGCTGTTTCTTCAGTGGTGATTGTCATGGTGTTTCCTGAGCTTTCCATGGATAGACTAGAGTTGAGGCTGCTGGGGTTTGGTTGAGGGTCTTAGTGGTTGTAGATAGTTTTGATTTTGTTCCTGAAAAATTCACATAGGTTGTCACATAAGTCTTGGGAAGGGGTGATGCTGTTGGTGGTGATTACAGGTACTGTGATGTCCTTGACGATAACCAAGATCTCTTTGCTGTTGTTTGAGATGTGTTCAGTGTGCTCAGCTGGTGCCGTCTACTTGATTTCTCTGATTTCTTGGTGGTAATGTCTTTGGGCCTCTTCGAAGGTGGTCGTGTCAGTTTCTTTCTGACTGGTTCTCCATTTCCATTTTCAGCTGTTTGCAGTATCCTTTGGATTATCAGAGTTTGTCTGTGTCCCAGCTGGCCCACTTCCGAGTTTTATTCTGGTGTTGATGTTTGCAGGGTGCCAGAGACTCAGCGCTGTCTGTGGTCCACTTGTCAAACAGGTTTATGTCGCTGGCTAGTTCACCAACAGGGTTGAGTCAGTTCAGGCATAGGGTATGGGACCTGTCTGATTCCATGATGCTGTTCCTACTGTAACTGGCCGGACTTGTGGTGGTGGGTTTTTTGTGGTGCGGAATGTTGATCTGTAAGTTAACAATGGCGTGGCTGTAGTGATCTTGATGCTGTTGAATGAGGCGAAGCCTGGGCTGAGGATGTGTCCGGCGAAGTGTGATAGCCTGGCGATAGGTTGTACCACTCTGAGGTTTCCTAGACTTTCAAGAAGTGTGGCTGGTTTGGGATTAGTTCAGTCTTCCAGTTGGAAATTGAGGTTAACTATGTGGATGTAGGCTTTGGAATCAATGGTTTCCAATGTATTGGTGAATTTTCCTTGTGGTCTGGGTGGCCGGTAAACCAAGGTCCCGTTCAAGGTGAAGTTAGCCGAGATTCACATTTTGAAATGCAGGTACTTCATGAAGGTGGTCACATTCTCTGTGGCGTAGTTGATCTCCTCGAAAATAATTGTGATTCCTCCTCCAAGCTTGTGTTGGGGATCTTGTATCCTACCGGGACAGCCTTGGGAATGTTCAGTGTTGACGTGGAGGTCAGCCATGTCTCCATAAGGAAGAGGATGTTTGGATGTCATTGTCAAGTAGGTCTCAGATTTCTTTGGTGTGTTTGCTGAGTTAGCAGATGTTGAGGAGCATGCATGATAGTATTTCATTGGGTACATATCTTCCAGTAGAAGTTGGTGGTGGGCTGGGTTTAGGCTGGATGTATGTTGGCGATGTTTGTGTGGTGGATGAGTTACTTCACGCGAAGTGGCAGTGGGTGCAAGGAAATGCTCCTCCTTCTCTATAGTGCGGTGCAGTGCAACAACAGCATGGAGATTGTCATCTAGGGTTGAGAGACCGGAGGTACTCTGCTGTGGAGTGGCTAGACTAGGGTTCATGGTACTGGGCATGGTCCAGGTGTGAACAGGGACAGACGGGCTTGCCTTTTCTTGCAGTGCATGCATGCTGTGGCCACCATGAAGTAGGTCCTGGGAGAGGGGCAGAGCGCATGGGGTGACTGGTGAAGCTTAGCATGAGTAGAATGGAGTGGATAGGGAGCAGGTGGAGGAAGGAGGCACAAGAGGTGGAAAAAGGAGTGCGGGATGGGCACAAAGAGGAAAGCAAAAGGAGTCACAAAGAGATGGCACAAAACCTGACATGATGGCACAATGGTAACAAGACAAGGCAAATGAGCACAAAGCAAAAGGCACAAAGAGTTGACACAATATGTAGGAGAGGCAGAAGAGCACAAGGCAAAAGAGATGGCACAGAGGTTGCAAGAGGCAATAGAGCACAAGGCAAAATGGCCTACCCAAGTACCTCCTGTGCCTTCAGGCATGATTATTGCTGGAAGTCCTCCCACTGCTTGCAGAACTCCCTGGCTCCAAGATTGTGAACACACTCTGCAATTCTGCTCCTGATGATGTCTTTCCATATTGCCATGTGTGTGCATTGCTCAGCTGAGTGTCTAGCCCCCTGTGAAGATGAGGATATTATTGAAGAAACCCTGCCTGATCACCTCCAGTTCCTCCTGGGAGAAACTGGGGCACCTCTCTGCATTTAGCCAATCTCATTTGGTTTCCACATTACGTGGAGCAGTAAGATTGAGGAGGATTCTGTGATGGTCCTTCAATGGCTCAAGAATTGCCTCCTTCTTGTTCCTATATGTAATTTCCCGTTTGTTGCTTGTTTGCCAGTGCAGGTATTATTGATCTAGAGTTCTCTTAGATAGCATAGGCAGAGAAATCCACCACATAGATGAAATACAAAAGAAAATAAATAAACTAAAGTGAAACACATTTCTGGGGTTCTAAATGTCACCGTAGTGGTCCCTTAAAACAAATTAGAATTGTGTTACTTTTTGGAAAACAGAACTAGAGGAATGTGTATATTAAGATGTGTAAATGTACTCTTCCAAGTTGAATGTGTCATTTTCTGCAAACTACATGTGACGTGTACTAATTTGAGTGGAAATTCTAAGTATGACCAAATGATGGATTCGATTTAAGATGGAATATGTGAATTAATTTGTGAGTGAGATCTTTGCAGATGTTCATTACACTTAGAATTCCAAGTTTGGTTGTGACATCATGGAGGTACAACAGCAGTGTCTTAGGGTGGTGTATGGAGATAGTGACATATTCCACCATTCATCCCTAACACAACAATGCCCAGCCACTGTGATGCTGCTCAGGTGAAATACGAGGCTACTATTCGGTCACACACCTGCAGGGTCTGACCTCTGCTTTATGTCCCACTTTTGGGAACCTGGATGTGGCCATAGCTCCTTGGTAAAGGTTACATGTAAGACCTCATCCATGGCGATGTTGTGCAACAGGGAAGAATAATCTTGCACAATATGTATGGGCAGTACCTGATCTTCCCTTCCTGTATGACCAAGTCATCTGAAGCACAGCTTGTTGATGCCAAAAGTGTGTTCAGTGATGGTTCTAGTATGTTTGCATGCCTAGTTATACCTCTGTTGAGGCAGGGTGGTTGGACTCCATAATGGGGTATTGGGCTAGATTCCATACCTTATATTCACTGTAACAAAGGCATGCTATATGTTATAATATGGTTCCCTAGAGAATGATACAGGCATTCTATACATGTGTGCACTGTATGTTAGTCTAATGTGAAGAGGTGAGGTTATGAGTGACTATGTTTGTGATGTCATTCTGTAGGTATACATGCCTTCCCACTGTGGGTTAGTCAAACTTAAATGTAGTTGCCATATACCACAGAAGTAAACAGCAACCAACTTAAGTGCAAGAGCAAACAATGTAAGTGCCATCTGTGCACCCTGGAAAGGCAGCATACAAATGAGTGTAGTAGCCCCTGGTGTCTCAGACAGCTTGCCCGTTGTTGGAGTGGAAATAGCGTTCACCTGGGTGCCATAAATGGCACCTACTATCTGATGGAAGTGAGCAATGGAATAATATTCCCTTGTAACCTAGTACCTTTCCACCTGTGACTGTGGGGAAGCGATAAACTGATACTTCTGCTGGTGTTGCACCTGAGTACCTGGCACAAGTAGTGTTATTAACTTGCATGTGAGATGCCCATCATTCGATCATGGGCACTGTGGAAAAATCCAGGTTTCTGAAAATGAAGTGCAGCTAGTATTTTGGCATGTACAGGGATTGCCTGGGAACAGGCTGTTACTTAAGTGAGCTCCTGCTTTCAGTTTCCATCCTTGTCAAAGATGACATCTATTGAGAAGCATTATCTAGCAATCTCTGCCTCCCTAGACATTTCAAAGGTGTTGTTCCTTTGCCTGTACATCCTCTCCTTCTCCAGCACCAGAAGTTTCATATATTCATATGCTTGCATCATTCCCCGTTGTCAGGCTTGGAAACCCCGGTACTTTTAAAATAGGACTAAACAATCTTAAAATGGCCATAGGTAAAACAACAGTGTTCATTTCGTAGCACAGCAACCTAATTTTAAACCATCTAAACTTCAGTCCATGAGGTGAAAGTGCTGAGCACTGTACTTTCCCTCAAGAACACCATTGCTAGATGCGCATAGTGTGTCAAGGAATATCTGGAAAGATCTCTGCTCTCTCGTAGGACATTTGCTTCTTTTAACAAAACTGCAACCTTTGCTTCAGCTTGCCTGAAATTCTACCAGCCCTAGCTTCTGGGGGTGTTTGGGCACCGCCTCCTACTTTCTCGCCCGGCGAGAAGGCAGAAACAAATGGTAGTTATTGCCGTAATAACTACCATTTGTTTCTCCCTTCTCACACAGCGAGAAAGCAGAAGTTCCTGGTTGGGGGTGGGCGGAGTTGCTTGAGGGCAGGGGGAGTGGCTTGCCCACTGTTCTTCATACTGACTGCTTGGGCAGCCTGAGGCCACCCAAATAGACAGTATTAACAACAGTTGGAAAGCCGCTCCCCCCTGCCCTTGAGCAACTCCGCCCACTCTCACTCTTCTCTCTGCATGCTGCAGCATACAGAGAGAAAATGACGCGGGTGGGGCAGCGGCCGCACCAATCAACAACGCAGCGGGGGAGGGAGTCTGCCTGCCGCCTTCCCGATGATGTGCACAGTGCTGCAGGAATTCGAAACTAGGACAGCGGGAGTCGGGAGTCTCGGCAGTGACGGAAAGTTTACTATATTTTATATATATTTCCATTAAACCCCTCCCGCCTCCGCACCATCCCTTCCGCAGCGCGACCCCCCCCACCCGCCCGTAATGCCGGCCGCGACTGCTAGAGATTAAAAAAAAATATGAATGCGGCAAGAAAACGTGCTCCGTGTGGTGTGTGCTATGTAAATGGTTAATTTTATGATTGAACTAGTCTTTTTTTTGGTGCCCAAATCTGCTTAGCCGACTGTAATGCCCCTCCCTCCCTCCCCCAATAGTCACCGTCCTTTCGAGCTGGGGCCCGGATCTCGTTGCGCACAGAAGAGGAAGGCTCTAGCATTTTGTATTTGCAGGACTCGAAGCCCTTTAATGACAAGGTCATGTAATAAAAGTATTTAGGGTCGAGCTCGCTCGCTAAATTGCGTTGCCGTGACTTTTACGCCCCACCTCTTTTAAATGTCACCAGCCGCGACTGTTCTGTAGTAATAAAACTTCCTCTGGACCGGGGAGAAGTCAAAACTGTTGTCATGACAGACAGAGGGAGAAGAAGTTCTTTTACTTAGAACTACATACAAATGTAACATTTCATTTTTCAACACAATGTGCAAAACTTTGTAATATCTCTTTACATGCTAATCACTACCTCTCAAAAGAAGCTGTATTAACAAATATACACTACTAGAAACATCGTTTTACTCAGTAAACCTTGAATAGAATAACTTTACCAACAGTAGTGCACTTACTAACACTTCTCAACAAAGTTCATTAACAATATTTTTAATTACCTGAACTTAGCAATTTCTTATATGCTGCTGAAGACACTAGTCTGTCCCACTTCCAAAATAAGCCAGTTCTGTTGAGCACAACTCAAAGAGGCTTCCTTTTCCTACAAATCTCCAAGAACATGTGAACTATCTCTGGTTGTGCACCCAATCACATCACAGCATTTCCTCAACCATGTATTTCAAATGGTAACTATTGGTTGAACCTTGGTCCTTTTTTCGACTTCTCCCCTTAACATCTTGTGAGACTTTCGGGGAATCGTAAAACACCTTGTGGCGGGTTCAGTAATTTTCCATCAGTGTCTCCCGAAATCGTACTTGTCCATGCACCAAATCTACTCCCTGAAGCTTGGGAGCTTTCGCAAGAATCGTAAGGCAATAGTAGTATGTAAGATGGAGCATCCTAATCACTAAGACCCTTCTCTTACATGACAGTTGTGTGTTGTAGGGTGTGTGGAGAGACTGGCCTCTCCACACGGACCTCTTTCTCAGATGACAGGCGTGCAGTGTAGTATGTGTTAAGGGACTGCCCTCTTCACAGAGATCTGTCTTTCAGATGGCGGT
The DNA here is from genome assembly GCF_964261635.1 of Lissotriton helveticus. Lineage (NCBI taxonomy): Eukaryota > Metazoa > Chordata > Amphibia > Caudata > Salamandridae > Lissotriton > Lissotriton helveticus. The sequence goes on along the minus strand of NC_136067.1, from coordinate 821,980,016 downwards.
TGTGCATAGGGTGTGTGGAGAAAGAGTGGCCTCTCTTTTGAGACGTCTCTCTTGGTTGACGGGTGTGCGTAGTAGGATGCATGGGAACCGACTAGCCTCTCCACTAAGGCCTCTGTCTCAGATGATGGGTGTGCATAGTAGAGTGTATGGGGAAAGACTGATCTCTCTGCTGGCACATCTTTCTGATGATGGGTGCGTGTAGTAGTGAGTTGGTGTCATTCCATTCAGCGGTTCAGGGAAACTTCATGGGGAAAACACGTTTTGGGGTTGGCTCCCACTTGACTGATCACCCTGAAACTTTCTGGGCAGCTGCTTAATTGATTGGCAAACCAATGTTTAAATTTTTGTGAAGATTTGTCAAACAGCGCCAAAAGAAACGCTTTTCCTATGGAAATTAGGTCCTAAATATAAGTAAGTACTGGCTACCGCCAGTAGGTTTTGTGTGTGTGTGTGTGTGTGTGTTTGAGTGTCTGTGTGTGTTTGAGTGTCTGTGTGTGTGTGTACAGGTGATAAATACCCACCCTGGAAAAACTATAAATCAAAGAAAATATATGGGTAAAAATAATATGTACATGCATTAAAAGAACAATAACTGACTTGCAAGTAATGGTACGATCAATGTAATGACTCCTATGTAGTGGTTGATTGTCATGAATCCTGCTGGTGTTGCAGGTGATGTAATGACATTTATCCGAGAGATCACTATGCTTGCTAAATGTACACGGGTGCATAAATTGCTGCATGGACAGAACTAAGAATATTGGAACATCCAACCAACTTTTTGCCTTGGTTGCATTAAGATCTTGTGAGACTTTCGGGGAATCGTGAAACACCTTGTGGCGGGCTCTGTAATTTTCCATCAGGGTCTCCCAAAATCGTACTTGTCCATGTAGGGAATCTACTCGCTGAAGCTTGGGAGCTCTCACAAGAAATGTAGGGCAATAGTAGTATGTAAGACGGAGCATCCTCTCCACTAAGACCCATCTCTTACATGACAAGTCTGTCTCTCACTGCCAATCTTTCTTGTTCAAGAAAGGGAAGGATCCTCTTAATGGTAGGGTAAGGGCATGTTTCACCAGAAATATGTCAGTGACAGCTGCACTACATGCAACAATGTTGTTCCCAGTTATCTGCACAGCTGCATGGAAGAGCAAGGACACATTCACTAAGAATTACTTTCTGGATCCTAATTCTGCATCTGATGCCTCAAGGGTTCAAGCAGGTCTGCGCAATCTGTTCCATAGAAGATGAGCCTGCTTCACGCTTTTTGTGGACTGTGTTGTACTTGCTATTTTTATACAGGCATGGAAACCTAAGAACAATCCAATGCTGGAGAAAAAATGAGTTACCTATAACTCAATTTCTCCAGTGTTGGTGTCTTTCATAGTTCAGTTGCGACTCACCTTCCTATGCTGTCAGAGGCTCAATTCTCATTCTTCGCTTCCTTCGCTTTTACTATAAACATGAGCTTATGTAGTCTGTAGGTGGAATAGAGACCTCAGCATTTTCACTTCATTGGCTGAAGTTTAGGTTGTTATAAATTAGGTTGTTTTGCCACTAAACAAACAATCCGGTTGGGCCTTTTGCTATTTTAACGCTGTGTATTGCTATTTTAGAAAATACCAGGGTTTCCTAGCCTGGTGTTAGGGAATGACTAAACCATGTGAAAGATATCAGTCATGGACAACTGGGGTTAAAGGTAATTAATTCCCTCTTCCTCAATTAGTTACTCCTTAAAATGAGGAGCTAGATGACAAAGATAATCACCGGTACGGTGAGAAAATTGTTTGTGCTGTGGCTTGCTCTCCAAATTAGGCAGGTGTGTGATTGGTTGACAAAATACTGATTGTTACCTGGTGATGGATGTGCCATAGTCAGGACTGTTGAATCGTTTGAGCAGGTTATCTTACAGGTGAATGAAGCCTTATCAATGTTCTCCAGTAATTCTAATCATGTTTACTGTTCTATTTGTACTAAACATTTCTTTAAAAGCTAAGAATATATATGTCTCCGCCCTATCATCCCCACCAGAGACAGTGTTTTTGAAAACACATCTAAGTATGTGGATCACTATATACAGGAATACATGACTGCTTTGCCGACATACCTACGAGACACCAAAGATTTCCTATGTAAATTAGACTCCATTACTTGGTCAGAAAATTACCTCCTTATGACTCTTGATATCTGCTCCCTTTATACAAGTATCAGGCATGAAGATGGGTTAATTGCAACTGAACATTTTCTACAAAACAGATGTATTTCTTTTCATAATCACAACAAAATGTTACTCAGTATGATCCGTTTATGTCTGTTCAACAATCTATTCTTGTTTGATGAGAAAGTGTTTAAACAGCGACAAGGTGTCGCCATGGGTGCATGCTTCTCCCCCAGCTACGCGTGTTTACACGTGGGCTGGTGGGAGAAGCATGTACTCATGGGGAGACACAGAAATTTGGCAGACAAACACCTGATTCACATTTGGAGGTATATCGATGATATATTTATTGTTTGGAAGGGGAGATAATCTGAAGCACAGGCCTTTGTCAATACCATCAATGACAATGAACTTAATTTGCAGTTCACCGCACACATAGATCAGCACAGAGTTAATTTTTTGGACATTGCAGTAATCATTGAGGACAATAAGATCACAACCCAGTTATATCGCAAACCCACAGCAGGGAATTCCTTGCTGCATGCTTCAAGCTTTCACCCGCAACATACCATCACTAGCTTGCCTTATGGCGAGGTTCTAAGAATACGGAGAGCATGCAGCACGCCTTTAGCTATGGTAACAGCACAACAAGCAGCTAGAAATAGACTATTACAACGAGGATATTCAGTTAAGTTGTTGGACTCTGCTCTAGCTAAGGCTAACGTAAGGGACAGGAAAGGACTACTTGACACACCGCAAGATAGGAGTATGACAGAAGTAGTGACACAAGCGGGAGATAGATTAAACCCAGAGACCAGTGTCAGCACAATGGTACCATGTAGGTTTATATCTACGTACAACAGACAAGCGAAGGCGATAAAGGGCATTATCAATGCCCAATGGCCTATTGTGCTCACAGATACTGTGCTGGCACAAGCACAATGGTACCATGTAGGTTTATATCTACGTACAACAGACAAGCGAAGGCGATAAAGGGCATTATCAATGCCCAATGGCCTATTGTGCTCACAGATACTGTGCTGGCACAAACACTATCTAAAAGACCAAACCATACATACCACAAAGCTCGATCTATGCGCAGTGATTTGGTTAGACCAACCCCAGAACTGGATATAAATAAAAATTGGCTCACGACCAGCCTGGGCTTTTCCAAATGTAACACATGCCTTGCATGTAAGTTTAACGTCAATACTAAGTCATATATCACTGGCTTCTCAGATGTCCCGGTAAAACTGAAAGGACATTACACATGCCGCACAGACCATGCGGTATATGTGTTACAATGTGGCTGTGGACTTCGTTACGTGGGCAGCACAAAGCTACCAGTCCACCAACGTATATTACAGCACCTTCGGGCAACTGTAAATTCGGACATCACATACCCGGTGGCCCGCCACATTAACGAAGAACATGGTAGTAATCTCAACATGCTCCAATATTTTGTCATTGATAATGTCCCTGTGAGTAAACAAGGTGGTGACCGCGAGAAGAGGTTGCGACAACTTGAGACCAAATATATCCTCAAGCTTACTTCAAAGACGCCCAATGGATTAAATATCTGCGAAGATATTCATCATTTTCTGTAGAGTTATGTTCATTACTTAATGACATTTGATGAATTTTTAGGACCAGATAATATCTTTGCACAATCTAGAGAGTTCATGTCCATCAAGCAGATCTAATGTAACGTGTAAGATTGAGTTTAGATCTCGAGCTAACTATTTATCACTTTTCTGGTTATTGTAGGATTTCTGATCAAATTTTTCTTCTTTTTTTCACTATGCCCTACATCTTATTTTTCATGTTGATTGGTTTTAATGTTTCTATATGAGTTGTCATTACTCACCCTTTAAATGTGACCCTATATATAGAGCTGAATAAGAGGAAAGAACTATTCCTCAAGCAATGAGAATCAATAGGTCCATGTGGTGAGGTACATATTTAGGAACATTGATCTATACCTAACCTTCTCGACCAGCACAACGCAGTGTATGATATACACTTGTTGGTTTAGAACGATGAAACTTTTAATTAACTACACTTCTTTGCACGGAACCTTCACTTTGCACATATTGTTTGTTTGATACTGCGATAACATTGTCAGTTTTGGGCATTATTAAGCTGTGGTTACCAATTGGTACTTAATTTTTAGACTGGAGAGCCAAACCTGGTCTAGTTGAGGCTATAATCATGAGATTGAATGTTTAGGTAGTAGGCCATATATTTTCTGCATTTGTGCATGTAATTGTTTCCAACTGTATATCTAATTTTATACAGATTAATCCTATACCGAGTATTTTAGCCTCCCACGTTCACAATGTGCAATATTCACTTGATTATGTATATAACATTATTATTATGAACCTCCGAATTATTTGGGTCTATCCCACATCCGGATTGCAATTGTATTTGTACAGATAACATCGTTTTATTGCCAAAATTAATAGAATGTTCAACAAATGAACGTTTATTGTTCATGGCACTTAAAGCTACAATGTAAAAAAAAAAAAAATTTTTTTTTTAAATTTGTCGTTTTTTTTTCCGCAGTATGTCTTCACTTTTCATTGTATGTGTAGTTTCAGTAATCACGTGATCACCTACACCAATGTATTTAAATGTAGTTGTCTGAGCAGCCAAGGTATATGAGCAAGGCTACCCGTTAGCCGAAATGCGTCATCCTGTCTGACAACATCGCGCACTAACTTTAATAAAAGTCACTGCAGCCAGCAGTGAGAAAGTCATTTTGGAGTTCGTGTTTTTCTCCGTTTGGTATATATCTCCAAACACCTCCTTTCAAGAAAAGAGTGAAGGCCACACAGGGGAACAGCTAGGAAACGCATTTAATAATACATGGCGGCATAATGCATTTCGGCCTCTTGTCAGCTTTCTTCAGATGCCTGTTGTAATCAGGAGGCAATCAAAACATTCAATTTTTTTTAATTTTCTCCAGTAATTCTAATCATGTTTACTGTTCTATTTGTACTAAACATTTCTTTAAAAACTAAGAATATATATATATATATATATATATATATATATAATATAACACTGTCTCTGTCGCGCAGCCGGGCGGGAGGGCGTTCCTTCCGCTACCTGGCGACCAGGCTGTGGAACTCTTTGCCGGAGCAGATCCGTGGTCCGGACTGCTTACTTACGTTCAGGATAGCTGTGAAAACTTTTCTTTTTCCATCAGTTTAACCCACTGTAGTTCCGCTGGTGTTTTGTTTTCCCAATCACTAAGCATTTCTTACTCTGTAGCTGAAGCGCCGAGACACCCCTTCGCTGGGGCAGCTGCGCACTATACAAGCTACGCTAACATAACATAACATAACCCAGAAAATTGTCTTTCTGTTGTTCCCTATGTGCTGTTATTCCCTGCCTCCATTTCTAGAAGATGCTTTAGCTTTATCAGTGAGTGGCAATGTATGGTGTGTGACTTAATTTAAAGCTTAGCTGAAGTAGATTTGAGATTGTTTGGACTGCAGTACTGTTGGAGTACATATGGATGTAAGTCCGCTGAATAGTAGTTGTCTTACTCTTTTGTAAATGTCTTTTTTGTATTTGCATGTACCTCCCTGAGTCCCTTCTTTTTCACTTTTTTTCCTCCATTGTGTAACAGATAATCTGCATTTCCTCCTCCTCCTCCTCCTCCCTTGCCCTTTCCACCAAATTATATATTTCAGATTGCTGAACTTAGTTTGAATTTTACAAGTCCTCTTAATTCTCAGTTGCTCGGTGCTTGTTTACCAAATATGCCTGTGAGAACCAGCAAGTTCTCCACCGTTTTAGGATTCGGCAGTTTAAAGTCACACCCTCAGCCATTCGATGAGAGAGTAAATTTGATGGAACTTAACCTGATGCAAAATATGATTGGCAAAGAAAACTTCAGTTAACCCTAGGAGTAGTGTCGTGTAACGCACGCTTCAAACTGATCCATTTCAATTTTGTACATCGCACTTACATAACCCCAGTTGCTTTGCACCGCATTGCCGCGGATAAATTGGATGCCTGTCCTAGATGTGGTGCAGTCAGAGCCGGATTCCTCCATTTGGCTTGGGAGTGTCGGCTGGTCGGAAACTTCTGGAGGGCGGTGGTAGTCCACATCAGGAAGATCACGAGCCTACATATTGACCTAACCCCACTCCACTGCTTGTTGGCCCTAGTCCCCAAACCTAGGAAGGGGAACCTCTCATATAAAATGTTGCAGCTGCTCTTGGTGCTGGCTAGGCGACGGGTGGCTATTACATGGATGGGGCAGAGGGCACCAGACATGTAATTTTGGCTCCGGGATGTTGGGGAATGGACATTGGCTGAGGAGACACACATGCAACATGCGCGTAAAGATGAGCGACTGCAAGAGGACTTGCTCGCATGGAGAATGATGTGCGCTGTGGGGTCAGTTGGCAGCGATTCCGATGCAACTAGTGCTGAATTGTTCTCCTCTGCGGAATCGGGACCTGAGGACGGGGAGGCGGGGGTGGGAGGGGGAGTTGGTGCTGGGGTAATGCCCTGATGACTACGCACAAGGTTCCTTACTGTCAGTTTTATGTGATTGCTTTGCTTCCCAAGGATTTGACTCTTGTATCTACTGTTCTATTTGCACCTGCGGGAGCTGTACTGGGGCTATGAAATGTGTGCACCTGTATTTTCATTCTACCGATGCCAATTTTGGGGGGGATTATGTTGTTTATCTTGCTGAAAAAATAAAGTTTTTAAAAAAAAAAACCTAGGAGTAGGGCTTAGGGGTACCCAGCAAACTACCGTAGGTAATCAAGGACAAGAAACACACACCAAAAACTAGCTTTTGTTTCTTCACGATGACTCCAAATGCATTTATTGTGTTTCGCTTGTGTTCTATATTGTTTATTTGACAGGTGAGTGGGAAGAAAACAAGGCGGAATTTAACTCTAGGATGTTGCGGAGTAGGAAATACAAGGGTGATAGTTGTGGGTTGTGCGAAGGCAGCATGAAGTCATGGAATATTACGGTCATCTCCTCTGACAGTTCACTTCTTCATGAAATAAAAATGTTAATATGTGTGGGTGAACAAATATGGTCAGAAACCAAGTTTAAGGTAAATGGAGTAGTCACACATAATATTAGAACATTGCTAATTTGCAAGTGATTAATCTAGTTGCATATGCCTTTCAGTCATGGACCAATTCTATGTATCTGTTCTTTACCATTAAACCTTTTTGATGTCAATCAGTATAGTCCTCTTTATAGTACTCCACAATTTTACACATATTGTCAAATACTTTGCTAGTGGATGGTAAAGAGGGTCTGATGCTGGTTGGCAGGTTGTGTTGATGACGATCCACATGTGCTTTCCAGACACCCATATCAGTGTGGAAGAACCTATACTAAAAGATGTTTGCACAAAGCAGTAACTCGATTGGTAGACACAAGGATAGATTACTGGATGTCTTTACAGACCAACTAGTACATAGTTGGAACCCCAACTTTAAACCATCTTCATTTTGGATAATGCAATATGTTCATTAGATCATGGGTTTATGAGACACCAGTTTTTGTGGCTTTTTTTGCACGAAATATTATTCAAATAACTCTTCTCCTCTCCTCTCTTTAGGACAAAAGCCTTTGTTTTTCAGCATACTGCTGATATTTGGAACGAAATCAGTTCTGAACCTGCTATTTGCTATTGATACCTAGGTAGAGGACCACAATGGACTCGCATTTTAGGGTACATGGCAATCTAACCATTCAGTAAACATCCTTATAGATGTGGTACTTTGCCTTCCTGGGTCTAAGGCACCGACAATACTTTTTCACTGATTCCACCCATATGACAAGTGGGTCTTTGATAATATTCAATTTGGTCAGTCACTAGAATGAATTATAAAACTCCTTCAAATTCACCCACGATTAGGAGCCTTTAGTGTCTGAAGCCTCTGTAGAAAAAAATTGCTTTCTCTAGAACCTTTACGAATGTACATATACTTAGTTGAGTTATCCTGAAGCAAGGTGTTAGGCCTGAAATCCTTAGTGTTGTATTTCCCCAGACTTTTTGCCTTCCTCATCCTGTTTTGCTAAATTTGTTTTTATTGGTATTGGGACTCTGTGCACTTTACCACTGCGAACTAGTGCTACAATGCTTGTGCTCTCTCATTCAAATATGGTAACAGTGTACTACACCTAATTGGTACATTTAATTTACTTGTAAGTCCCTAGTAAATGGTACTAGCTGTACCTAGGGCCTGCAAATTAAATGCTACTAGTGGGTCTACAACCTTTCAAACATCTCAGTATTGCCACTGCAGACTGTAGCGCAGTTTTATACTGCCATTTCAACCTCACAAAATAACCCTTTGCCAGGCCTAAACATTCCTATTTAATACTCATACATCACCCCTATGGTACACCCGAAAGGATTATAGGGCAGGGTGCATTGTATTTAAAAAGTAGGACATGTGTGCTTACGTTTTACATGTCTTGGCAGTGAAAAACTTCTAAAGTCATTTTTACTGCTGACAGCTTGGGAAGGAAAGGGGAAAACGTTTGAGAACCAAATGTGGGGATAGTAGAGGAAATCACCCTGCCACCCCCACATACAAAGGCTGGCACCAGGTATAAATATTGGATCTCTAGAACCACTCAAGAGAACACTCCTGGACCTGTGGAAGTTACTGAAGGACTATTTTGCTGTCAGAGGACTGCCATGCTGTTGAAGGACTGCCTTGCTATCTGGGAAGGAAGATTGGGCCTGCTTGCCTTAATCCCAGGCTAACCAGAGTGACTCTAAGGGTCAGTTGGCTGACCTTCACTGTGAGCTGCAGGGGAACAACAAGCTTCAGAGGTCTCCCTGCAACTGCCCAGCTGACTTGCTGCAATGGAGCTGCCTGGACCTGTAACTGGACCTTCTTGAGCCATGCTTCTGGCCCCTGCTGGAGTGAGACCATGATCCCCAAGAGGTGCCCCTCCAGGTCCTGGACCCTTGGCTGACATCCCTGCCTAACTGTGGGTTCCATCAAATCCGACGCAGTGCGATGCAGCCTGATGCAGGGCCTCATATGGCAGCCTGACTGGAACCAACACTGCACCTCGATGCATGAATTTGCATTGCAGCCATCAGCGCTCCTCATCGGAACTGCTGCAGCTCAACACAAATCAACATGGGACTTTGCATACCTGCACCACGCAGCTCCTGATTGAAAACAATTCCAAGCAACATAACGCCCTGCATCAAGAACATAAGGTTCAACTCTCTGGAGCAACCAGGTCCCAGTATCCAGGGTGGCTTTGTCCCGGTCCAGCGCGACCAGATAACGACAGTTGGCACTTTGTCCTTCTTGGTGTTATTTTCACTTGAAACCTTGAAAATCAATATTTCTGGTACTACTGATTGGATTTTTGTATTTTGGCGTCATTTTATTTATTAAAGTTTGTTCAATGTTTGTAAATTGGTTTGGGATTCGTCTTGTGTTGTGTTTTCACTTTATTACTGTTTGTGTGCCGCATGAATACTTTATTATTAATAATAATAGGGTAGCCCAGTAGCATGCATAACCTGGGGAATTACAACAGTATAAAGTCAAAGGTTCTGCCATGTAGCATGTGATTACTTTCTATGAGTAAAATCTGTCCACCAAGTGTAAACAAACACACTACTGACACATATTACAAATGACAACACCACAGTTTACTTGGAAGAAAATGAAAGATAGATATATTAGAAAGTAATATATCTTCTGGGCTAATACATTAAAAAAGAATATAGTACAGACTGTGAACACTGCTTGTGACATATATAAATGTGCCTCAGAAATTACACAAGTGCTAACACAATGAACAAAGAAAAACATTCAACAAAATACAATGAACATACATATTGGAATTCGTTATTGTGCCCCCATACAATAGGAAACCCTAAAGAGACATGTGATTTGCATCCGCTCATGAGCATGTCTGTTAGGGCTTAGTACACTTAATAATAGCACATCTACGTTTTGACCCCCAGAGAACGAGTGTGGTTAGGCAACATCACCAAGGGGTCTGCATTAGGACTGGGTACAGTCTGCATGGTAAGAAAATTATATACTTAGTGTCAGTGTGTGAAAGATGAACTAAACATTATCGTGCAAAGTGAGCATTGCAAAGTAGTCTCACCTGCTGTTTGAGTTTCTCAAAAAAGAAGGAATCCATGTGTTATCTCCTCTAATTGTCTACCATATGCGTAGTAAGATATATATATAACAGGCGCTTAAACAAATGCGCAAAGTGGAGCTGAGATACTCTGGCCCATACATTAAACGTGGTAAATGAAAAGGTCGATTGCTGGAGAGGCAAACATTATCCCAATTAGTCTTCAGGTCAAGCATGAGCCTGCTATCTTTATAGACATTCCCAAATTGCGAGAGAATATCAGTTTTGTGGTGAACAATTGTTCCTGGCACTGAATGGTGCTAGGAGTAGAGGCGGCCTTGGAATACATTACAAAATTGGCAGAAGAGATAAATGACCTCAAGAAGACAGGGCCTCAATAATGCTAAGGAAGCTCTAGAGAGATTGGAAAAAAACATTGTTGAATTCAATACAGTTACCCAGACAAGGAAGCTGGACAAGATAGCCGAGATATAAGACCCTACAACAAGAAATTGACATATCCCTACTTCACCGAAGACTATTACCAACAGGATAGTCAAGGCCAATATATCAATAGGGGCAGACATTTTCAGAATCATCGTTCTCCAGTGGGCCAGTCAGTGACCACAAACACCCAGTAGCAGTAGGTCTGGACGGCAATACAATCAGGGCCATAACTATCCGGAACCACTTTTGGGACCTTTTTTAGGGGACGGAAGATGGCCTACGCACAGGGGAGGCGGAGTAGAACTGGGTTGGTCACACTACAGAGGTCAGAACAAGGCTGGACCAGGGACAGAGGGAGAGGAAGGAAATCAGTGATATTCTACCCTCAAGTCACACATGGGGAGATTCAAACCAGACGACAGACATACCAATGTTAAGACCACTACTACTAGTGTCTGAGAACTCTAGATCAAACCAAAGTCAGCTAATGGTTTGAGTGAGCAGACAGAAGGCTTGAGCGATCCTATTATCAATCTATCCAAACACCATCTCTCTCGCTCGGAGCAGTCAGTTCTCCAAAGGTTTAAGCTTTGTACCTACTGCACCCATGAATTGTTTCAATACAAAGAAAGAATTGCATTATTTCTTTAAAAAGGTATGCATGCAACACACACTATTGTTACAAAAACCCTAACCCCATACTCGAAAAGATGTTCTCTGCTACGCCTTTACAAACAGTCTACTTTGCACATCTAGTTTCTAACAGAATACTAGCATTTGAACGAGTGATCCCGAGGGACCTTATGCAAATGTTTTGGAAAAAGAAATATATCAAACATAATGTCACAACTGATGAAGGGCTCAGCGTAGAATCCCTCAAAATAAATGCTGATTTTATCATTAAGCCAGCAGACAAAGGGGGAGCCATGCAGGATACTGCAGACTATGTATCGAAACGTTGACGTACTATTATTAAGCGTACCAAGCCCAAACAGACCTGTTCATGAGAGGATGTAAATCACATATTGTATAGGGACGCAGTAACTAATTCCTTTATGTATGTTCATTGTATTTTGCTGAACGTTTTTCATTGTTCATTGCGTTAACACTTGTGTTATTTCTGAGGCACATTTATATATGTCACAAGCAGTGTTCGCAGTCTGTACTATATTCTTTTTAAGATGTATTAGCCCAGAAGATATGACTTTCTAATATATGCATCTTTCATTTTCTTTCAAGTAAACTGTGGTGTTGTCCTTTGTGATATGTGTCAGTAGTGTGTTTGTTTACATATCCTTAATGAATGGTCCTAAAATCTTGGTGGACCGATTTTACTCATAGAAAGTAATCAATGCTACATGGCAGAGCATAAATACTTTACACAATGCCTCGAAGTTAAGCCGGATTGCTTTGTGCCAAGCCACCAGAGGGTTAAGAACAGGTTTATTTAGTGACTTTTGAGGTTCACCCAGAACAGGATTGTGGTTGTTGACTGAGTGGCGCTTCCAAACCCCTCAACCAATACCCTAATTTCTTACACAGGGTATTTATTTTTATCTGAAATGTGTTTTCAGTATATGCTCTCACTAAGTATGTAATTATCTACACAAACTTTTTGGGATGAATTGCTTCCATGAGTAAGAAGTAAATACACAATAGGTTTGGCTGTATCATGATACCTTCAAAAAGTGTTTTAATAGGTTTTGATGTAATTACATATGACGATTAAAACCGTGACTTACAGTAGTCTGGGGAAGTAAAGTTATTGTTATGTGTTGATGTGTATGATTCCTCGGAGGACCCAGAATGGTTGAGGAGAGTGAACTTTCAGTAATTTGACTGGAAATATTTATGAAACATTGGACCCATAGTACTGCTCACGTCAGTTCACAAACCTACTGCTGGTAATCCCCCACCTCCAACTCTCTTAAATTTTCTATGGGGAGATATTCACACATGTAAATTTACTAATTAGTAATAACTGTTCGTGGGACATGGGAGAACGGCTGGAAAATGGAGACTACGTACTGTAAAATAGCAGGGGTGTAGGGAGAGGTTTAGAGATGGACATGTTTATTTTGACACCCACCCACTAAAGAGTACGATAATTTTTATTCACAAACTGCACCTCTAAAGTTACTACAGCCCAAAAGGCTACAAAACAGTCATAAATGTGCTCCATCCCAACCTTGGAGTAAGTCTAGCACCACACATGGCCACTCAGATCTACTGCAACCCACTCCAAAGGAAAGTAATGGAGACATGAACTTAAATTAGCACTCGGTAGGAAACAAGGTAAACTGCATTAAATTATTTATACTTTTAATTTAAATATACACATATTAAATATTTCATAATTTAAAAAATCGATTTAATTAGGTAAATACAACCTTTAAATAGATTTACTAAATATTACGTAAATATTAACATGCCATTGAGGGTGGGCTTTTTTTAAAAACTTTGTTTGAAAAATAATACTTATAAATAAAATGAATATAGTTTAATTTTTTTAATGTTTAATAAACATTCAATTTGCTGAGTTATTGTTTGATAACACGTTATCTATTGTTTTAGGTAAATAGTGATGTTTTAAATTAACTTACAATTTTATTTGACTCTAAAAAGAATGTGCATATATATTTTTTAAAACATTAAACAGTATTACTTCTTCCCTGTTTTCAGGGTGACTGATGTAAGTATAAACTTAAGTGTAAATCAGCACTTGGAAATAGTGAATAGCAAAAAAATGTCAATTTATACCTAGGTGCCAGAGTACATTTCCACTTTAGTAAATCTGTATGTGTAATGTCCATTTGTGAATTGGGACAGCTGAGTGTGATAAAATGGTTCTAGCTGTAGCACACAGCAAAATTGGTAATTGCTGCAATGTGGTAAGTGGAGCACCAGCTGTTTTTAATGGCAGCAAAGACTGTGGGCAGCTCTTGCTATGGCACAACTGCCTTACTGAAATCTAGCTGTGAAGAGTAGGTATCACTGTGGCACCCTCACTCTAGTGGACTAAATGAAAAAGTGCAATTATTGTGTTGTCACGCCTGATCACACCATGAGTTTTGAACTTGTCCAAATTGGTGGGGAAGAGACCTCTAGGTAACTACGTTTACCGATTGAGAATGAGAAGGATACCTGTGAAAAAAAACATTTTTTGGGACATAAGATTTGACACGGAGCACGCTGTCTTGACATGCCGCAACCCTCAACTGGTTATTTTAATGGTTGTCCTGGAGAGGTTGGATGGATTGAAATGTTTTACTGTTATGTTTTTATTTGCACTCTGGGTTTTCTCATATTTGCATATTTTATATGTGTTACAGTATATGAAACTTAAAAAGCAAATTACAAAAATATATTTACTTTTGTGAGTATTACCTACCAGTGAGAAACTCCAACTGCAACAATCCAACCAAGTTCCATACACTTACAAAATTACAGTGAGTAATCACAGTGAGTTAATGCCTCGACTGACATCTGTGGTGATCCTGTGGGCATCAGTTTAATTCCTGGTAATTAGTACTCAGCTCACCATCATTCTAAGTTTGTCAAATCGAGTATAATTATGAGTACTAGTAACATCTTTTATGTACAGCTCCTAGAAATGGCAGTAGTATTGCATGAAATACTGAATACAAGCAATTAGTTATTGTTGGTAAAAAATAAGATTTTCTAATGGCAGCTTTAAGCCTTTTTACATAGACCGTAAACATTGTTGAATTTTACCCTTCATTATCTTGAACATGAAGTAGTCCACACACTAACTTATTTTGATCTAAAGGGTATATTATTTTCACCTAACCTCGCAAAATGATTTCCCATTGTTCAGCCTAGACCACACTAATTGGTGAAAATGCTCTTCATAATCTTGATGTTTCAAAAAGGATTGGGCATTTCAGAAGTTCAGACCATCTTTGGGCGGGACTGTGACAATATCTGCTAGCCAGTCCATGGGTTCACAGACAGCAATGTCAAGACCTTGTACCAATGAGCACACATTTTTTTTAGTGAAATATATTTTGGAATGTGATAAAGCGATCAATAAGTTAGATTCTGCCCAGTATCCTAATATTAATAGGAAGGGTTGGAGTATCCACTGCCACACGGGCTCAAACTAAGTCACCTTGTCCTGGTAACAAAAGCAACTATAGCTCCTCCTTTCTTCCTTGACAACTTCCTATCCAAACCCTAGTCAAGTCACCCAATATTCTTGTGAAATCTTGGCTCGTTATGTGCAGATGAGAGTTAGGGAGGAATTTAGGTGGCACAGGTCTCACAGTTGGGCGGCTGAGGCATTGAAAGGCGCACTAGTTTGAGGATGGAGCATCTCTGTTCCCAAACAAGTGCTCTTACTTTGGGAATGTTTTGCACTGACCACACTCACAATCTTTCTTACGAACTTCAAGACATTTTGCAATATCAAACTTTTACTCTCAACCAAAAGGTCGCAGATTGGGACAGAGCCATGTCCGTGTTCACTGTGTGAGGAGACAATGATTGAGCGTATGGCAAACGTTTAATAGGTAGCATCTACATTGGCATAATCTTTTTTTATATGTATAGTACGGAGTTTGCATTAGCGACTCTATAATATGGTTACATTAAAGGGCATTAAAAAGGCTTTTTTATTTTTTAATGTCTAGATACGTATGTATGTCATTGCAGTGAAATAAATGTGGCTCAATAATGGATGCTATTCACATCAACTGTGCACACATCTTTTCCTACCAAGCTACGGTCAAATTCATGTAATTAAAACAGTACAGCGAGATTGACATGGGAAACACACTGTTTCCTGCTTCACAGATTACAAACTACGCAATTACTTTATAAAGGGAACCAACTCTCCTCCTAGTCTCTACGCTTATTCAATGTAAATTTACAGTGCTGAACAAATGTAACCCTTTGCGTTCTTGGTAGGCATGAAAAATAACATGTTATACACCATATATGCAGATGTACAGAGTTTGCTATGCCATTGATTACCAATGTTAAGGGAGGGGAGGGACATCAGGACCTACGAAATGAGTAAGTGAATAACTGACAGTCTACTTACTGTGGCCAACCACTTCATTGTCTTACGTCCCCCCTAAATCCCCCACTCGCCTCAGTGGAGTTTGGATACATGGATTGTTGGGTGTCCAACAATGCCACACATGACTGAATATAGTGTGTAACGTAGGCTTGACGCAGAGGTAGCTATGTCACCAACTGCTAATGTTCCTTAAAAAAAAGCTCTGAATTTCAGTAAAATCTTAGTTAAAATAAAGTTATGATTTGCATAGTACAAAGACTATATCATTATCATGAGTAGAAAAAAAACTACGCAATTCTCCTGAGAAAAGAAAATAACAGTTTCAATTATTTTATTGTTTCCACGCAAGGAAACAGAGGAAAATAGTGGAAGTTGTTCAAGGAGTTAAAATACTAGAAGGACACGCAGAACAGGTGCATAATCAGGTGGTTCATCTTTTTCTCGTGATTGTTTTTAATCCTTCAAAATATTAGTTCAAGTAAGTTGTAATGATGTTGATTTTATTATTATTAATAAATATATATTGAATGTCTTTGAAAAATTTAATAAAGTCTGGATGCCATATTGTAACATGCACTGTTGTAATATTTTCTCCTGTAGCTCACTGCAACTTTGAGAAACTTTGCAGATCTTCCTCAATCAAGGCATAAGTTCTTGGTCAGCAATGTACTATCCGAGTTGTGTATAGTTCTGGAGCAACACATGAGTGACAGTGATGTGTGTACCAATATTGCAAGAATATTCAGGTAGGTAACATTGAATTAAGTGCCTAAAACAATGCCTCACAAAAATCTTGTTACCAAAATGGATAAACTGCTATTAAACGGCCTTTGTGTATTTTGATGAGGCTAATTGATGACCTGCATCACTTCACCAGACTACAAATTTGATGTCTGCAGGTTTTGTCAAACAGAATATCAAATTTAAGTTAACGGTATGATTTTGAGACTTGAAAAAAAGTCTGTGTTTTGACTTGTATGACCCTTTGTGGATAATGCATGCTTCTTTCTTATTAGAAATGTGGTCTCTAGTTGGCTGAGGTATGCACCCCGCCCATGTAGGGACACCTCTCTAGTCAGGGTAAGTACAGTATACACTAGAAGTTTATCCGTGCTCACTATACTAAAGAGGCAATGTGTAAAGTAGTTGTGCACACACACACTGTAGCACAGTGGAAACACCGCAAAGGTACACCGCACCAGACTAGAAGAATAGCAAATATGTTTCTGAGTTAAACAAGACCAAAATGACAAAAATTCAATATGCATAATTCAAGATATGAATATTTCAAGATTAAATCAAAATGCAGTGCTTAGAAGTCAATATCTCCAACTGAGGCTATCTGGTCGTGCTTGACTGGGACTAATCCAAAAGTTTGGTCTGACCGTGATGGAATACCGGCCTGATACAGGAGTCACACAGATCCGCTGACAGTACCTTGGATGCGTCGATGCTTGAGGATGATTCTTTGAAACCCAGAGGTGATGCATTGCTTTCGCAGGCGATGCGTCCGTTCCGAAGTAGGGCGACGTCGTTGATGTGTCATTCCCAAGAGCACGTGCATTGGTTCTGAGGCGTCAATATCAAACTGCTGGGCTGGAGGCGATGTGTCTATAGGAATTCACGCCGTGCCGGGGATGTATCGGAATTGGGACTGTGCATCACAGACTTCAGTGAAGCAGTGTCCAAGACTCATGCATCAGCGTTTCTTCAGAGGCACTGTGGCAAAGTCGAGGCTGTATTGTAAGTCAAGGTTGATGCATGGAACACGACTTCTGTGCAGGCAGCGGCGATGCGTCGGTTTTGCAGAGATGCACCAGTTTGGAAATGATGCTTTGGAGTCTGCGAGTGGGGACCAGGGCTTCGATGCAGGCCGCCGTGATGTGTCGGCAAAGTCAGGCTGTGTTTTAAGTCGAGGTTGATGCATCCTGCACTCAGAGAGTAGGGACCACGACTTCAGTGCAGGCAGCGGCGATGCGTCGGTTTCGCAGAGATGCACCAGTTCCGAAATGATGCTTTGGAGTGAATGCATTGATTTCTTGGGTTGCAGCACAAACACTCACTCACTTCCAAGGGCCCTGAACTGGATTTGGCAGACCAGGACTCCCAGCAGGGGAGCCTAGTTGCTGGTAACAAGATGCAGGTGAAGTCGTTGATATCCCTGAGGATTCAGAAAGAGAAGGCAAACCCAAACAAGCCCTTGGAGAACATTTAGATGCAGGATTTAGAGAGTAAAGTCCAGTCCTCTCACTCCCAGGCAAGAAGCAGCAGGCCAACACAGCAAAGCAAGCAGAAAAGTAGCAGTCCCTCTTGGCAGCACAACAGCTCTTCTTTTTGGCAGAATGTCCTCAGTCCAGAAGTGTTCTGAGTATATGGTGTCGGAAGTCCAGTACTTATACCCATTTTAGCCTTTGAAGTAGGGAGACTTCAAAGAAAGGTCTTTGTAATGCTCAAGACCCTACCCTTCCTGGAACCTGGCTCCAGATACACTATGGGGTGGGGGAGGGGGGGGGATGCAACTATTTGTGCGGGGACAGGCACAGCCCTATGCAGGTGCAAGTGTCTGCTACTTCCACCACTCTAACTCAAGGCACCAACCTCCAATTTTCTATCTGTTTTGCTTCCAATTGGAAGTTACACTTGTAAAGTGTTGCAAAGGCAGCTCCAATGCTACCCTATGGGAGAGACAGGCCTTGCTAAAGTGAAAAAATAATTTAGCGTTTTTTTTACTACCAGGACATCTAAAACACAAAAGTACATGCCCTACCTAGACTGAACCCTTCCCATTGGGCTACCTAGGACCTACCTTAGGGATGCTTTACATGTAATAAAAGGGAAGGTCTGGTCCTGGGAGGTAGATGAACTTGCTAGGTCGAAATGTCTGTGTAAAACTGCACCCACAGGCTCTGCAGTGGCAGGCTTGAGTCTTGTTTGAAGGGCTACTCATGTGGGTGGCACCATCAGTGCATCAGGCCTAGTAGTAGCATTTGATTTACAGGCCCTATGCACATGTAGTGCACTGTACTAGGGACTTATCAGTAAATCAGATATGCCAGTCATGGAGAAACCAAATGCCATTACATTTTAGACACCAAGCATATGCACTTTAGCACTGGTCAGTAGTGCAAAAGTGCCCAGAGTCCTAAAACCAGCAAAAACGAAGTTCAGCACACAGTCAAAAACAGGAGGTCACCAACACTGAATATTTTCGATATGCTCAGATCCTACACTCACTTCAATCACTTTTACCCAAGGGGACGGCCCTTCCTGAAGCCTCGCCCTCGGAGGACAGGATCTTGGATAGGCCTTTACCGGAAAAGATGATTTCCTTAATATACAAAAAACTGATAAAAAACATGACCAATCCCCTCTAGGCATTAAGGGAGGGTTGGATGGGGGATGAGATCGATATAGATGACGAGGTCTGGCAGGAGGCGGTATCTTACCCTAGAGTGGTCGCCATACCGGCGCACGTTAGACAGATACAGCAGAAAATCCTTCATCGTGTGTATATCACCGGGCCACGTCTGATCCACATAGGCAAAGCCTACAGTGGGGAGGGCAGGAGAGGATGTGGTCACCTGGTAAAGTTCCTGCACATCATATGGGAATGTAAGCACATCAGTTCCTTCTGGCGAGAGGTACATGAGTCAATGTTTGCAGTGCTACACACCCGTCTATTACCGGAGGCGAGAGGCTGCCTCCTAAACATATGTGAACCCACAGACCTGAACACTCACCAGACGTAATGGGCCACCCTGGGGTTCATGATTGCCAAGAGAAACATTGCACAATTATGAGGCCTGGGAAAGGGATCTTGATTGGTGCATGTTTAGGGAAAAGACGGTGTATGTTGCCAGGGGATGCCCCAAAAAGTGGACCCGAATTTGGAGCTCTTGGAATAGCTATCGCGGCGAAATCTGTATGCCACCTGTCTGTGATGAACCAGATACTCTCCTCCTATGTCAAGATGTAAACATCTTCCCCTGTATGCTTTGCAACATATAATTTGGTTATGTCCTCTGTATTGTCTACTTGTACCGATGTATGTTTCAATAAAAAGATTTATTAAAAAAAAACAGAAGGTCAGAAGCAAAAAGACTGGGGAATCCTCGCTAATAGATGCATGGTCAACACTTCTTATGTACTCCTTACAAGAATCTAATTCAGGAGTGTTTATGCCATTGGCTAAAGATACGATTCAGCTGTTAAGGATTCCTCTACCCTCATGTGAACACCCGTATATTTTGTGTTCTTTACACCTCCGTTTTAATTCTTGTTGGGGACATACATTTTTAATCCTGTAAAAGGACACTTCTTTCACCCCTGCACAGCTCACTGTGGTACAAAGAAGTATGACCTGATGTAGTTGGTTTAATGGTAGATTCGCGGGGATCCTAAATTGATGGAAACTCACCTTGTAAATGTTTGTCACGTTAGTCCGCAGTTCCTGCCAGCATTGTGCTACTTTTATAAGCACAAGAAGGTTAAAAGCTCATTCTCCATTCTGTGTTTGCCTGCCTCCCTTTAGTGGGGGATCCTGGCAGCAAATGTAACATATTTGGCCATTTGTCTAATAAACTGCTGGATAAATTAATATGATGCAATTATAGATCAATAGAAGTATTTTTTTGTATCTCCC
Organism: Lissotriton helveticus; assembly: GCF_964261635.1. Classification (NCBI taxonomy): domain Eukaryota; kingdom Metazoa; phylum Chordata; class Amphibia; order Caudata; family Salamandridae; genus Lissotriton; species Lissotriton helveticus. The sequence continues at coordinate 821,959,601 of NC_136067.1, read as the reverse complement.
TGGTGGCATATTTAAACTACATTTATGTATTTATATATTTAGGCATTTTACATGGCGTGGACAGTTCCCAAAGGTGTTACAGTTCTTTACATTAAAACCAATATTATTACAAGAGATGCAATTTGCAAACAGTTGCTAGTTATGATCATTACAAAAGGCACAAAGTGGTGAGTGGATACATATGGGTAGTTGCTCGTTTTGATCATCGCAAAGAAACTGACTTACAATTGTTAGGAGTTTTAGGTGGTATAGGTTTTGGCAGCAAGATTAGGTCAAGTGGGGCAAGGGTAGTGCAGTTATTTCAGTCTCCGGAAGAGTGCATTATCATAGGGGAGGTTGGCTAAGAGGACAACTGGCCAAAATGTCTTTCTATAAGAAGTGCTTTCAGCTCCATTGTCAAGGTCGGCAGTGAGATGGTGGTGTGTAATTTCAGGAGTAGGGAGTTTCATGTTCTGATCACGCTGCCCGAGAAAGATTGTACCATGAATCTTTCCTTTTTAAAGATCAAAGGCTCGAACAACATATCTTCATTGATGTGCAATGGTCTGGTGCCTCCCAATCGCATCAATTTGTTAGCTAGGTAGTGAGACATAGATGTGTGTAAGGCCTTGTGGGTAATACAAGGGTTCAGTTTTACGTTGTGAGAAGTCATCCAGTCTTGAACAGAGTTTAATGTGGTGGCAAGATAAGAGATGTCATTAGTGGATGAGACCTTTAAGTAGAGGTGGGTTTCATTTGCATACTGATGATAGAGTGACTCCCAGAGACTCGATATAGAGGTAGAAAATGGTAGGTTGAAGGATAAAGCTCTATGGAACTCCTTGATCGACAGCCTTCAGTGAAGGGAGACAGTCATCAATTTTGATCCTCAGCGACCTACCCTTGAGGAAGGATGTGCACCATTTTAGTACTGCACCGTAATGCTCAGACGTCAAAAAGTGTATTACTGTAGAAAGAACTGATGGGAGGTTGAGAAGAAGCAGGAGGCAGGAGCTGCCAGAGTCTAGGACTCGAAGAGCATCATCAACTACCCGAAGCACTGCGGTTTCATTGATGCACCCTTGTTCGAAGCCGGATTGGATTAGTCCAGAAGGCTTCGTCTTTTGATGTGTTGGGTGAGTTGCTCAGCAGCACATGTTTCAATGATTTTTACAAGAAAAGGCAGGTTGGAAATGAGGCGAAAGTTGTTGAAGTCATTTGAATCTGTGTAGGGTTATTTGAGAAGGGGGGTGACTTGAGGTAGTTGGGGAATTATCCTTGGCTGAGATAGATTAACCATTTTCGTCCAGTAAGTGAGCATGTGTGTGTCAAGGTCTTTGGTAAAGTTACTTGGAATATGGTCCACAAAGTGATTCGAGAGTTTGGTTTTCATGATTCTTCTAAGTAAAACTTCTCCAGATTATAGCAAAGGTTTTCCATGTGTTCTTGGGTTTTCAAACTGTGGTGGCGGTAGGACTTTAATCTTGGCATAGGAGTGATTTCACTTTGGAATCAAAAGATTGTGCATTCTCTTCTGCTTTCTTGGAGGGCTCATCAAATTTGATGGAATTGGGCAAGGAAAAGCTGTTGACTGTTTTGATGGGATCAAGGAGTTCTTTTTTTTTTATTCTTCACTTAGTCAAGGAGGGATCTAAATTGATTAGATTTCTCACTAAAGAAATGCCTTCGGAATAGTAATCTTCATTGTAGAGACATGACAAATTAGTGGTGGATGGCGTCTGTCTCAAGGTACAAAGATCTCAAGGTTTTTCTTACCTTGTATAGGGCCTTAATAAACCATGGAGCAGTTGGTGTTGGTCTTTTCTTTTTGCTTCGGAGCGGGCTTCCTAAAAAGCAAAATAGACTGTTGAGGCGGTGGGCAGTTGAGACATTGGCATCTGTGGTGGGATTAATGGGGGTAGTACCTTCATTGTGGATTTGCTGAGTATGGTGATGTCTATGTTCTTTGTCGCAAAACCAGGAAATTGCTCTTTTTGATTGGCCTCTGGTCATAGAGTGAGAGAGTAGCAATGACATAGGAATAAGTCAGTGGTGGGACCAGTCTACTGGAATTGGTTCTTTGACTGAGAGGAGGTCATCTTTGGAGATTTTCGGTCAAATATAAAACATTTGGTGTGCTTTGGTTTAAGATTGGGCTGAATCAGATCATTTTTGGGGAGAAAGGTGGAAAGCTGGTTGACTGCAGAATCATGTGTTGCCCCAATGAAGATTAAAATCTTATTAAAATAATCGCCTTGTCATTTCGTGTTGTTTTAGCACTCGTGAGATCAATGTATTCCTCAGTAAAGGTTGAGTTGTCACCTGGTGGCTGATAGATAACATTTAGGGCCTTGTTAAGATGAGGCTCAGAAAGCTTTCTGAACCCCATTGCAGTTTCAAAACTGACAGCTTTATTACAATGGAGGCCTTTTAAGACGGGCTCAAGGAGCCTGTCTGCCAGTCGGAACTGGCACGTAATCCCTATGGACAGCATTTTACGCCGTCTGGATTACGGTCAGTTTCCGGCAGGGTTTCTATGCTGGGCTTTCCCACATGGAAACCCTGTTAGAAAGCGACTTCGGGGGCCCTTGGCAGAGCCCCCTTCAGCCAGGGGCCTCCAGTTCTATGCCCCCTGTTCATGAACACAAACTCCCTTTTCTGTATGGAAGCTTGTGCTATGGCCGGTTTCTGACCGCTATAACATTCAAAGGGGATTTCGTCCTTAGTAAACCACGTATGAACGAATAACAATACTGTTTTATGAAACAAAGAATACCTGGTTTATGTATTTCACCGCTATTTATTTTGTGCAGGAAAAGAAACAATGACCATGAGGTTCATATGTTCAGTGTATACAATATACATTTTTTTAAACACATATAGAAAGTACATATTAATTTCTTGTCTGAGAATCAATACAACTAACATCCACCAGAAACAATTTTTGATCAAGTGCAAATTACATTAATAATGCAATGTGACAATTTTATACAGTGGAAAAATAATACAAAAACAACATACAGAATTCATCCAATTAATACTAGAGGAATTACACCAGCAACACATTTTCATAAACACAAGAACTCCTTTCACCTGACACTAGGTAATTATCACGGAGTTACTTAGAGCCACATGGGCAATTCTTCTTAACCCCTACCGGGTGCATAAACAATTATACACCCTAATTCTGGAGCAAAGAGTTAATTAAATGCCCTATGTGGCAGATATATTGAAAAGGCCGACGCGTTTCTAATCCCTGCGTTGACTTGCGGGATTATCATCAGGGCACTGGGGCACGGTGTAACCTGAAACATGAAATTAAATAAACTAACTAAAACCTAGACCCAACTCCTCTTCTACATCTTTTTTGTTTTTTTGACAATAGGAAAATCATGTACCTGAAGTTCATGAATTCCCTTCACAGTGATGGATATGGGGAATACCTCTTCTAGGTGGGATCTAAAACTGTCAAGGACAAGTCCTGTTATGTTACAGGACACTATATATTGTGGAATTTTAAGTAAGCTGCTTTAAACTTTAGCATAAAACACTTACTTTTTAAACCAACGAATTGGAGGACGCCAAAGGCTCACTGTCACTTATGTAGCTTATGTGGCTTCCAGCTACTTCGTTCGTATTTCATCAATTAGTTTTACCTCGATCTGCCATAAAGAAACAATGCGCTCCCAGTTACAACACTCTGTAATGTTATCTGATTTAAATAACCAAACTGCGTGGGAGAATCAAGGTTTGCACTTATCGATGGGTATTCGCACAAGTGTTCAGGGGCATTTTGAAAGATTTGCACACCGCTTTTTGTCTGTGCGCCTTGGGTGACACAGACCAGAAAAGGAAAGAAACGGAAAAGAGGAAAGCTCTCGTTATTTTTCTCTACCGCGTACAACGTTGAGCGCTTCTTCGCACTAATTACTGAACGCCCAGAGAGTTCGAAAATGTACTTACTTTTTGTCGAAGCGGTGATCAATTACAGTGGTGGTCCATCATAACGATTTAGGAGTCAGCCATCACGCTACACGATGCTGATATGGGATCACCGGCCGGAAGTTGGCGTATTTTCGTTACTGGTGTATTATGGGGCATGTAGTTTTGCTCATCACGCTGCTTAACGCTCAGACTGCTGCCGTCTCTAGATTTAATTTCTTGTCACATCGGTTTGACCTTAACACCGTATCCTAAGGATTACACTAAGCACTGCTAATATAAGGCCACAGGTCAAAGGTTGGCATATTTTATTTATTATGTGTTGTGGGGCATGTGGTTTTACAGAGCACCATGTTAGACGCTCGATTTGCTACGCGTAGTGAATTACTTTCCTAAACATGCTGCGCATAATTGGAGACATTTCATGAGCCATTATTGTTGACATCTGCTTGTGGGGTGTAAAATCTAATACAGGCAGGTCGAAGTCAAACTCAATTTTGTACGTACAGTACCTATTTAGACAATGGGCCGCATTGTTATTTTAGCAGTTCCCATTTCATCAAAACTTGGTGCATGGCGTATACTGAAGTGTTTTGCGAAAATTGCTATGGGTATCCGAAGTCATGGATACACAAATGGCGGCCTCCTTTTATGAATTTTGAAATAACTAAACATTATGTCACTATTCAAGGGTGATTTGGGGCATCTGTAGTTTTTACACAGGGGACCCAGAGCTTCCCATTCGAGGGTCTATGGCAACGGACTGCAGCACACACTCCCATACAGAAAAAGGAGCTTGAGAGCATAGGTCGGTCTGACATGTATCTGCAACAGTGTCCATAAGGCCTTAAGTCTGAAAGGGAAGTTGTGCTGCACTTGTAGTTCCAGGGTTAGCCATTGGAGTGTGTAAAAAGGGCTATTGGAGAGCTCCTTGCATTGTAGGGAATTTCTGAAGGTGACAGTAACGACACCCCCAACTCAATCTACTCTACTCTCCCATTTATGGTGATGGAGTAGTTACTTGGATGAAGAAGGTCGAATATGGTATGAGATGTGTCCTTCAACCATGTGAGAATTTGTAGGTCTAGGTAATAATATGCATTGGTGTCCAAAATTTCAAGCTTGTGTTTCATTTCTGATTTGCAATTATGGAGCATGCATCGTAAAACCAATGTGAATTATTTGGTGTCAGTCGTGTCTGGGGTATTGGTTGCAATGGGTATGTTTCTGTTGGCTGGTCCCTACTTTGGGAGACTCAGGTGTTTGGACCGAGTCAGGGAAATATTGGCATTCAGTGTTGCTTGGAGTTGTCTGGAGTAGTGGCAATAGGGGGAGATGATACATTTGAGGTATTGTAGATTGCTACTAAGATTACAATATCAGTTTGGAAGAGATTACGGGTGAGCCTCCTGCAGAGAGGAAGGTGACTGCTTTGTAGTATTGAGTGTCTGGGGTAGTGTGCCTTCAGCTGAGGAAGCAAAGAGTCGAATACAGTAGACACCCCTTAGTTTAAGTCGGATATAATGACATCAAGATGGGTAAGTATTGAGGTGGGATAATCAAAAATTTGGTCTAGAATCTGTAGAGAAAAGTAGCGTGATGTGAGGGCCATTCAGTTATTTTTTAATTGGGAGATGGTTGTCGTGGGTGGCATTCATGGTTTCCATTGGTAAGGTGGTATGTTGTGTATTGTAGGAGCCATGCATCATTGTGTGGGATCTGTTACTGAGGTGTGGGAAAGCATTGAGTGGGGGTAGTAGAGTATGTTGGGTGGGCTTTTGGTGCATGGGGTTTGCGAGAAGTGGGGACTTGGTGATGTGGGATGAGAATGGCAGTCCAAGAGAGTGCAAGCCCTCCTCAAAAAGCAGTAGGCTGAGCTGAGCCAACTGAGCAACTTCTGGCCAATTTCACTACTCCCCTTCCCAGCCAAAGTGATAGAGAAGACCATCAATAAGCAACTCGCAAGCCACCTCCAAATAAACCACATACTGGATAACACTCAATCAGGATTTAGAAAAAAACACAGCACCGAAATAGTACTCCGAGCGACAACTGATGACCTCCGACCATCCTGAACTGAGGAGAAACAGCAGTCCTCATCCTCCTTGACCTCTCCATGACATTCAATATAGCCTCCCACAACATACTTATCAGAAGGATCCTCAAGATTGAAATCCAAGGACCCACACTCATCTCAATCTGCTCCTTCCTCACAGGAAGAACCCAAAGAGTCAGACTAGCACTCTTCACATAGGAGACCAAGAACCTGATCTGTGGAGTCCCCCAGAGATCCTCCCTCAGCCCGACCCTGTTCAACGCCTACATGACTCCGCTTGCCAACATCATCAGATCCCAAGCCATCACTATCTCCTATGCCGATGATCCCCAAATCATCGTCTCCCTGATGGACAAGACAACCACCACCACAACCAACTTCCCAATTGCCTGACCATTGTAGCAGAGTGGATGAGAACCAACTACTTGAAGCTCAACTCTGACAAGACGGAAATACTGGTCTTTGGAAACAAAACCTTCCCATGGGACGCCATCCTATTTAGGACAGTAGTAATAAGTGCCTCTCTTATTTGTGATAGTTGGGTGCATGGTCAACAGAATCCTAGCAGATTATGCGATATGTCCACTCGAAGTAAAATATGTCTTTGCATCAAAGCGTTGAAAGACTTATTTTGGCTGTGATTCTGTACTGTAAGAAAGCCTAACAGGATACCACGTCTACTAAGAAAGAACTTGTATGCCAAAGCGAGGGCCATGGCATATTTCGTAAGTGTCAGTCTACTGGTTAGCGTGCGTCAATGGTTGTGATATCTTTGTACACAGCACAGAAAGGCAAAAAGATGCATCTAACGGCATTGGCATTATGTAATCTATTTTATTGTTGGAGTCTGTTCTGCTGTGTGTAAAGGGCCAATGAGTTCAGAATTGAATGTGCCATTGTAATATTTGACTGTTCTTTCCGATTTAAGATAGTCCCTCATGCATTCCCATGGAAGTAGTACATAGAAGGCGGCATGGTACACCAAGCTGCCCAAACCACGAGATGATAGAAAAATACTCCTCTGGGCAGAGCCAATCCCTCCTCCCCCATATACTTTAAAGAACTGTTAAGAATTGCTGTTTGTAGGTTTATTTTTCATTGTTTTCTTATGTATTTGATGACTTGACAGCACGCTATACAAACAGCAGAATTGCGAAGCTCAGCCTTGGGCCACAAAATTATTCTTTCATAGTAAACAAGCAACCTCCGCAAACGTGATATCATGTGACATGTTTTAACTGTCCATCTTGTTAATTCCTATGGTTTGTCTGCAAAATGCAATTTTCCTTACTGGACCGGGACATTTTTTGCAAGTATGCAAAGTATCCAAATGACACTCGATGGTTGCATACTTGGCTGACTGAAACAAGGAACAGTAGTAGTTATTTGTGTTTTAGGCAGTAGATTATACTGTTCATTTCATCCTAATCTTTCCTCAACATTAGGCAATCTTTCCCCTTCCTTTTCCAATGCATCCACTGATCACCTGCCCTACATTTAACATAGGGCGTTTGACAGCCAGTCGAGTGCTTTTAGAAAGTGGCAATTTTCATTATGCTGTGTCTGAGCCAGATTCAAGTCACACGTGTTATATTTAAGAAATCAGTCACCAATTAAAGTTTTTTTTTTAACTGCAGCTATTTTAAGTCCTAAATAGTTACAGTACTAAAAACCTGCTCCCCCCCACCAAGGAAGAAGGCACCAAAAAAACAACCATTATTTAAAAATAAATGAAGCATTATGTGGAGATTGCGTCAACTGAGTGGCACACAATCTCGATCTCGAATGGTGCATTCCTGACCTTCCAAGATGTGCAATACCTTTGCACTGCTCTGCAACAATGTATTTTGGAATAAGCAAAATCCCTTTTTACCAGATGATTTCAGGTCATCAGGAGTACTAATTAACAATCTATTGCTTTTTAGGTCTTGCCTGGCGTTGCAGCGCGAAAGCGCTGTCGCCAGCGAGATCTATTGTGATTGTTATTAGGTCTCGCCTGGCGTTGCAGCGCGAAAGCGCTGTCGCTAGCGAGATCTATTGTGATTGTTAGGTCTCCCAAGTGGTACAAAACAGTGCACGAGCAGATTTTGGTATGTGGACGCGCTTTTGAAGACGCAGACGCGCTTGCTTCTACAGTTTCATTTTTCACGCTTAAGTTTCACTTTCATGTTTTTTTAATGTGCACGTCGTGTTTCATTTAGGCGGGCCCTCAGCGGGTAATCCAGTAGGTGCTGGGTGGGTTTATGGGTTGATTCTGCTGGCTACTCACCACTTCAGTAGATAGCGGTGCTCGCTCTCCGGTGCTGCCGGTCCTGTGCTTTAATCCGGCTCCCCGACCGCAGCCTCACTTCATGCCTCTCAATCCCTGGCCAGCGAGCTCGCCCCACACCGCTGCCCGCTCCCTGGCCACACACCGAGCAAGGTGTCTTCACTCACCGCCGCTCTTCTCTCGCGGCCCGTGAGTTCACCCTGCGCTGTTGCCGTTACTACACACTCCGCAATAACGGGCCAGGAGTGTCGTACCTGGTGATGCGCTCCTACCCCACCGCAGCTTCCTATTTTACTTTCTGCCGCTGCTCTCGCTTTTCTTGGGCAGGGACGGGAGGTTTGCTCTCCCCACCCTACACGTAGGCCCCGCGCCCGTGCACCTCCCTCCCCTGGGCTTTTACTTATTTATTTGGGTGCTGTTAGCATATGTTTGTGTGTCGTTTAGTTATGTATGGCTGCTTGTATTGTGTCAATTAATATAAAAGTGAAATGATTTGGATTCAGGCAAAGATCTTTGTGGTTGCTCTTACCCCGGCCTGTGCAGAATGTTTTCCGGGCAGCATCACTAGAGAGTTATTTAGCTATGATGGAGCATGAGTGGGAATATGTATGTTTAGGCTAATACTTTGATTGATCTAAGAGGCACTTGCTGTTGTGTGAAAGTGTTGTTGGATTGACAGCGTTTTGCTAACTTTGTGGCTATGTGTGGTGGTGGTGTGTGTGTCTGAAGTTAGCCGGGTTCTGTCTTCCATTTTGTTTCACAATTAAGGCTAATTCTGGTTAAACTAGGATTGGATTATATAGTCTGGCACACAGGGAGCCTGGTGGGGGCACCTAGTAAGCTCTGTTTAATTGTTGGGTGTTTGGAGGTCTGAAATGGATTAGAGTGAAGTTTGCATCCTAGAAACAGCAACTATTTATCAAGCAGGAGCAATGTTGACTGCATATGTGGTGTCAAGACCTGTAAGTGATTTGCTCGTCCTATGGGAGAGTATACCAGGCAAACAGGACAGGAAGAGTGAGTTTGAAACCATCAGTCCATAAGTGAGTGGTGCCAATGCTTCTCGGATTTTTTGTGGGTCTGTTGTGGCCCTTCCTGGCGGGGTTGCTGCACTTTAGCGGAACAGTACCAGAATGAGTTACGCAGCACGGCTTGGAAGCTGCGAGCAGTGGGCGGATGCGGCTCCCGGCCACCATTTCCTGCACTCACTCTTTCCATGGCTCTTCCCAGCGGTCTGGCCCGCGTAGTCCCCTCACCCTCACACCCCCTCACCCTCACACCCTCTCACCCTCACACCCCCTCACCCTCACCCCCCTCAACCTCAGCCCCACAACCCTCACACCCCCTCACACTCACACCCTCACCCTCACAACCCTCTCACCCTCACCTTCACACCCCCTCACCTTCACACACCCTCACCCTCACACCCACCCTCACCCTCACGCTCACCCCCACCCTCACACACACCCTCACCCCCACCCTCACACACACCCTCACCCCCACCCTCACACACACCCTCACCCTCACACCCTCACCCTCACAACCCTCTCACCCTCACTCCCCATCACCCTCACACCCCCTCACCCTCACACCCCCTCACACTCACCCCCTCACCCTCACAACCCTCTCACTCTCACCCCTTCACACCCTCACACACCCCCACACACCCTCACCCTCACACCCCCTCACACCCACCCTCACCCTCACACACACCCTCACACACCCCTCACCCTCACACACCCCTCACCCTCACACACCCCTCACCCTCACACACACCCTCACCCCCTCAACCCTCTCACCCTCACCCCCTCACTGCTGCACACCTCACACTGCTGCACGCTCACACTGCTGCACGCTCACACTGCTGCACGCTCACACTGCTGCACGCTCACACTGCTGCATGCTGCACACTGCTGCATGCTGCACACTGATGCATTACTCACAGTGCTGCATGCTGCACACTGATGCATTACTCACAGTGCTGCATGCTGCACACAGCTTCATTACTCACACTGCTGCACGCTGCTGCATTACTCACACTGCGGCATTACTCACACTGCGGCATTACTCACACTACTGCACGGCTCACACTGCTGCACGCCTCACACTGCTGCACGCCTCACACTGCTGCACGCCTCACACTGCTGCACGCCTCACACTGCTGCATGCTGCACACTGCTGTATTGCTCACACTGCTGCACGCTGCACACCGCTGCACGCCGAACACTGCTGCACGCCACACACTGCTGCACGCCACACACTGCTGCACGCCACACACTGCTGCACACTGCTGCATTACTCATACTGCTGCATGCTGCACACCTCACACTGTTGCACACTGCTGCATTACTCACACTGGTGCACGCCACACACTGCTGCACGCCACACACTGCTGCACGCCACACACTGCTGCATGCCACACACTGCTGCATGCCTCACACTGCTGAACGCCACACAACACCACCACATCACTCAGGGACACCACCACATCACTCTAGGACACCACCATATCACTCTAGGACACCACCATAGCACTCTAGGACACCACCATATCACTCTAGGACACCACCACATCACTCTAGGACACCACCACATCACTCTAGGACACCACCACATCACTCTAGGACACCACCACATCACTATAGGACACCGCCACATCACTATAGGACACCACCACATCACTCTGGGACACCACCACGTCACTCTGGGACAGCACCACGTCAATCTGGGACAGCACCACGTCACTCTGGGACAGCACCACGTCACTCTGGGGCACCACCACATCACTCTGGGGCACCACCACATCACTCTGGGGCACCACCACATCACTCTGGGGCACCACCACATCACTCTGGGGCACCACCACATCACTCTGGGGCACCACCACATCACTCTGGGACACCACCACATCACTCTGGGACACCACGACATCACTCTGGGACACCACGACATCACTCTGGGGCACCACCACATCACTCTGGGACACCACCACATCACTCTGGGACACCACCACATCACTCTGGGACACCACCACATCACTCTGGGGCACCACCACATCACTCAGGGGCACCACAACTTCACTCAGGGGCACCACCACTTCACTCAGGGGCACCACCACTTCACTCAGGGGCACCACCACTTCACTCAGGGGCACCACCACATCACTCAGCGACACCACCACGTCACTCAGGAACATCACCACGTCACTCAGGAACACCACCATTTCACTCAGGAAACCACCACATCACTCGGGAACACCACCACATCACTCAGGAATACCACCACATCACTCAGAGTCACCACCACATCACTCAGGGGCACCACTCAGGGGCACCACATCACTCGGGGACAGCACCACATCACTCAGGGACAGCACCACATCACTCAGGGACAGCACCACATCACTCAGGGACAGCACCACATCACTCGGGAACACCACCACATCACTCAGGAATACCACCACATCACTCAGAGTCACCACCACATCACTCAGGAGCACCACTCAGGGGCACCACATCACTCGGGGACAGCACCACATCACTCAGGGACAGCACCACATCACTCAGGGACAGCGCCACATCACTCTAATACGCCACCACAGCACTCAGCCCAACCACATCATCACTCAGCATCACAACAGCCTCACTCAGCACCAGAACAGCACTGTCCTTGTTTGCTACCAACAAGCATTCCCATAGCCAATAGGACTCGCATTAGGAAAGTGTAAGCTATTGGCTTTGTCAATAACAATGCTATTAATTTATATATTTTCAAATCCAAGCACCCCACACCATTTGTGCTAACTTTTTTTAAATTTTTCGTTTGACCATTCAACTTGGATCCAAACATAGAAAAAAAGCACTCATGTGAATTCTTAGGCACATGTTTTATTGGTGTGTGCACCTACAAAATGACATGCAGGTCGCTCAAGGTTTTTTTTGTTTTTATAAGCCATGCTGCACAGTATTGGTGACTGCGCACTCACACATTGCTCAGTCACAGTAATGTAGTCCACACATACTGCACCCTCACACACACTGCCCCCGCACACATTGCACACTCACACTACTTTAGGCCACACACACTGCACCCTCACACCCCGCACTCTCACACACCTCGCACCCTCACACACTCTCATTACACTGTGCCCTCACACACTGCCCCATCACACACTGACCCTCACACACTGCGCACTCACACATTGCTCACTCACACTACTTTAGGGCACACACACTGAACAATCACACCCCTCACACACTGCCCCCTCACACACTAACCCCTCACACATTTCTCACTCACACTACTTTAGGACACACACACTGCACAATCACACCCCGCACCCTCACACACTCATTACACTGTGCCCTCTCACACTGCCCCCTCTCAAACAGCCCCCTCTCAAACAGCCCCCTCACACACTGCACCCTCACACACTGCCCCCTCACACATTAGCCCCCACTCGTCGCCACCACAACATCACTCAGTGCCACCACAGCATCAATCTGTGCAACCATTCAACAACAACTGGTTCAAATATGTTCTCTCAAGGTTTCAAGCTTTATTACAAATGTCACAATTTTTTTTTAATATTTCACTTCTGTTCTTGGATTTTCGGCACAATAAAATACACTGAACATAATCTTCACAAAAGTTATTTACAAAAGTTTAAGCTATTGCCATTATAAATTACAATAAGTATTAATTATAAAAAAAATGATATTTGTAATATCAATACATCTAACTCACGTAAATACAGCACATATTGCATTACAAATGCTATAGGTGTTACATTTGTGAAAGTTATAACTATTGCCATTGTAAATGACAAAGCTATTAATTTCGCTATTTTCAAAACCAACACATAATATATAAATGCAATTACAATACAATACAATAAATAAAAGAAATGTCATTTACAATACCAATAGCTCAAACTTTCCTAATGCGAGACCTATTGCATTGCAAATGCTTGTTGGAATTTGTATTCCTGCTCCACTTCAACTAGATTAATTGAACTATCATACTTGAAACCATTGACCTGAAAGAGGTAAGCTGAGGACTGGACCACACTGATCCTAATAGTAACTTTAGAACATTCCCATGCAAACATCACTCCAGGTTCCTTCTCAACACAGGATTCATTGGGCTACGTGTGAGATGTTGTAAGCATCATCCACATTTCAGTGTAAAAGAAACCACCAGCTTGTAAAATGTACAATATATCCATACTAATATAATAAAGAGAGAGCCCAAACCTTTGAGGCGGGTAATCTCAAGAACCACAGCACCAATCACAACACCCAATACAGCGTTGGAAAGGGCAGTTGCAGCAGACGGACATAGGCTATGCAGACGCCCACCATATCCATTTAAAAGGTAAAAGAACCGTGCCAGCAAAGTAGTCCCTTGTGGGCTTGTCTGCGTTGTGCTGTGGGCGTGTGCTGGGGGCTTGACAAACCCTGGGGGCGTGTGGTAAATTCCGCCCTTCATGCCATGTCTCATATCGTGTGCTAATCCCACCCTGCTCCCTTTAAATACCCCTGCACCCCATAATCATAATCCACCCTTACTCCTTAAAATACCCCAACACCGTTAAACACTAACCCATCTTAACCCTATAAATATACCCTGTACCCCAAAACCCAAACTTATCCCTAAACCCTAAAAATACCCCTATACCCCAAAACCCAAACCTAGCCCTGAACCCTATAAATACTCCTGTACCTCAAAACCCAAACCTACCCCTGCACCCTAAAAATACCCCTGTACCCCAAAACCCAAACCTAGCCCTGAACCCTAAAAATACCACTGTACCCCAAAACCCAAACCTACCCCTGAACCCTAAAATACCCCTGTACCCCAAACCCAAACCTAGCCCTGAACCCTTAAAATACCCCTGTACCCCAAAACCCAAACCTACCCCTGAACCCTAAAAATACCTCTATACCCCAAAACCCAAACCTAGCCCTGAACCCTAAAAATAACCCTGTACCCCAAAACCCAAACCTAGCCCTGAACCCTAAAAATACCCCTGTACCCCAAATCCCATACCTATCCCTAAACCCTAAAACTACCCCTGTACACCATAACCCCAAACTATATCTGAACCCTTAAAATACCCAAACACCCCAAAACATATTCCTCAGTACCCCCAAAACATATACCCCTATACACATACTTAGCTTATCCAAACATTTAAAAAAAAACATGCTTTTACCATTCATGCATTTACAACGGATTGCGCTGTGAATGTACGCGTGGTAAAAGCATATAAAATGTAATGCCATGCGTTATAATGGCATTGCGGAGTCATGGTACTTTCGTAATGAAAGTATGCGGAGTGATGGTATGCTGAAAGAAAGTTGCGGAATAATGGGTGTTTACCCTCCCCCGGTAAGTACATTGGTGGCACGGCGGCCCACATCTCCAGCAACATACTCATATTTTTTCCCCACCCATTTGAAAATTGCACAGGTCTCTCTCATTGATGGCCAGCACCGACATACACTTTTAGACACACCTCCCGCCACAAGTTCTAGAATTGCAAACTTTAGAGCTGGGGAGCTACGTTCGGATCTCGGCATCAGCTCAACATCCTGTGATTCCAGGCAAATCGCTTGGTCTCCCCGTGCCTACCACAAATGAATGTGTTCTTCTGTAATGTAAATTGTGCTCATGCCATGTTGTCGAGTTCGCGCTATATAATATTGCTAGGAAAAATAAAGTAGGGAAACTCGTGTTCCCACACTACTGAATGCGCACTCTTAAGTGCATCAGCAGTGCACTGTGAATCGGAGCGTTTCACAGGCCTGTCACAGATAAGAAATGCTATCTAAACGAAATCCTACAAAACAATATACTACTGGCCGGCAGCAATTCATACCCGGACAACGTTGGGACGGGCTGTGAATATATAAAATGATAAGCTCTAATTTAAATTATATTGTACTTAGGCCGTGTTTTTTCTTGGTGCAAGAAATTTGACAATATCTCTCCTGTCCTAACTCTTCTATTGCTCCCAATGACTCCCCATTGAAGCAAGAACACAATATAAGACTGCCTGCATCCCTCATAAAGTAACTGCACATGCGCATCTAAGCAGGGCAGATGATTACATACAACTGACACGAAGTCACGGTGGACCCAGGCGGCCTCCGATGGGACACCGGGGAATTCACAGGTGTTCCACTGACAGGCTCAAAATAGGGTTTCCGCCGCATTTTCTCTTCTGACGCGAGGGTCAGGCACACTATCGCTAACATGCAGAGGGCTTTCAATACACCGGAAACCTTTGTAAGAGATACTCACGTCACACATGCTACCAATTTACTCATTAGGGGGACTATTTAAAGCCATCCATTCCACAACGGGGAAGAGGAGCGAAAACAACTAGGATCACGGAGAGAGACGTACCTTGATGTTGTAAGAGTATGAGTGGTAGTGGTAGTGTGGATGATTGCTTGTGTGAAACTACAGCACTCTAGTGAGGAAACTCCAGGTTCCTTCCCAACACAGGATTCATTGGGCAACATGTGAGGTATTGCAGGCATCGTCCACATTTCAGTGTTAAGGAAACCACCAGCTTTTGAAATTTACAGTATATGGATATATAAAATTATGAGCTCTAATTAAAATTATATTGTACTTAGACATTGTTGTTTGTTGGCGCAAGAAATTTGACAATATCTCTCATGTCCTAACTCTTCTATTGCTCTCAGTGACTCCCCACTGAAGCAAGAACACAATATAAGACTGCCTGCATCCCTCATAAAGCAACTGCAGTACCTCCACATCTGCCTACCTGGCTAAGGAACTGAACATCACTGGTGTCCAACTGGGGTTGAGATTCATCCAACTTGAGTCTCCAACATTCATGCAAGAGCAATGTATGAAGTATTCCTTTTTCAGAAGTGCAAAAAGGATCTGGAATTGCCAGCTCTATGTGCAACACATTGTCTTGGTAACTTCAAAAAGGAACTTAAAACGCTCCTTTTCCAAAGTCACTGATGAAAGTTTTCTGGTTAAAGTTTGCTGCAAGGTCGATTACTCAGTCTCCTTGGCTTATACCTTTTGACAAGTTTAGATTGTTCTGGTGCTTACTGGTGCTATTCTTGTAGTGTTTATTTGAAACTAACCTCCCAGTTAGTCATCCCAGGTGTCCCTGAAGATCTCCAACCTGTCCTCGCTCAGATCATACAAGACAGTTGTGACGCACGCAAGTTCACAATTCGTTGTGGCTCAGATACCACTGACTCTATCACAAGGAGTTTGCCAACAGTGTAGCCATTGGTCACAATACTTGACTACCACCAGTTTTCTAGGTGATGTTGAGTCATCCCTCATGGGCATGCCGTTCAACGGGACTTGGCTGTCAAGGAGAGCAGGGTAACAGCATATAAGCTTATCTGCTCCATCTCACCAACCATATATGCCCTACCATTCCTTTTGCGGCATTGGCAGAAGTACCCCATACCACCATTCAACTCCCACAAGGTGCCCTACAGTTTCTCAGTTGAGGCTGTGGTGACCACCGCCCCCATGGTCAAGGTCAACGAGCCACCCTATCCACTAATCCCGAAACACCACCTGCCAAGCCCCTTTAGCATGGTTTTAGCGGAGCACGGCCACCCAGCTGGAGGCATGATCTCACAATTCTTACCGAGTGGCAGGCCATAACAACAGACCGATGGGTCCTGCAAATTGTTCGTAAGGGCTTAGCCCTACCCTTCCTTCCTTTTCACCCTGCCGCACCTTCTACTGTTCCCCCAGGAAGTGACGGAGGCCCATCTATTCATATAGTGTCCGTATGTGCAAGCCCTTTTGGCCAAAGGGGCTATCAAAAGCTGCCTGTATTCAGAAGTAGAACATGTTTGTTATTCCAGCTATGTTCTGGTGCCCAAGATGGACAGAGGCTTTCATCTGATTTTAGACCTGTGCCCTCTCAACACCTTCCTCTGGAAGGAAAATGTCAAAGTGCTCACACTAGCTGAGGTCATGTCTGCCCTCGACTCTGGAGATTGGATGGTGGCGTTGGAGCGGCACGATTCCTATCAGCAAAAGATCTGAAATAGTGGTTACTGGACCTTGATTGGGTCAGCAGAAGAAAACTACTTTCAACCAGTCATGGCTGACAGTGGTGATTAACGTATTGCTTCTGGTTTATGGTGGCTGTCTAGGAGAGGTGAAGTTCAAAAGTCTCTGGTAGAGTCCCGGGTCCATATCAACCTTCTGCAGCTGAGGGCCATCTACTTGGTGGATAGCTCAATCTATTCATCACTGCAAAGAATACGCAATGTCCGTGCTTCTGCACGTTGGAGTTTCCAGGGTGCCTCTGGTACAGAGATGCATTCTGCCTCAAGTGGAACTCAAGACTCCTGTATACTTTCACACAATTCACTCCTGCCCTGAGCTCTCAAGAAGGTCAGGATCAACCAGGCCCAAGTCAGCTGATTGGCTCCGGACTGGGCATGGAGAGTAGGGCATCCAGAAATCCTGGACTTGAGCATCTATCTTCTGAATAGTCTGCCTGTCTTGAAGGACCTGCTGTCACAGCAACAGGGCATGGTTCTGCACCCGGGCCTTTGCAGTCTCCACCTTCATGATTGGAGATTGAGTGGCAACAGCTGAACACAGCTGAGGTGGTTAATGGCATCTTGGCAGCCAGGATTCCCACAACAAAAACTGTATACACCTGTTGTTGTGACAAATATTTACTTGGTACAGTACTTGACAGATAGATCCACTCCAGGCTAAGTTGTCTGGTGTTTTATTGCTTGTTATCTCCTTAGCTTGGCAATGCTTTGCTCTGGGCATTGTTAAATTGTACCTTTTAGCTTTTCCTGCCTTTTTGCGGCCCATATTAACCCGCTTTGTTTAAATGTCCAGTTGTTGTACATTTTTTGGAAGGCTTACAACATTTGTTTTCTCTCTTTCGTTTTGTGATGCCACAGTGGGACCTCTACTTGTTCCCCAATTTTTTGATGTGCACTCCATTTGAGCTATTTCACAGCTGTTTCTTGTGGCTCCTCACACTTGTGTTAGTGTTTCCTGTGGCCATAACAGTGGCACGGTGTGTGAGTGAGCTTCAAGCTATTAGTATGAACCTGAGTTACACCACCTTCTTCCTAGACAAACTGGTTCTGCGGACACAGGTATCTTTTTTCCTAACGTTATGACATTGTTCCACGTCAGTCAACACATCACCTTGCTGGCATTCTGTGCTGTTCTCTACCCCTCTAAGGATGAGGAGAGACTGTATTGCTTTGACCCCAAGAGAGTGCTGAGCTTTTACATCGATCATTCCAAAGAACACCGGGTGGATGATCAGCTCTTTGTGGGGCTCACAGGCGTGCAAATAGCAAGGCTGTGCAGAAGAGAAACATCTGCCATTTGCTCATGCTCTGCATTAAGATCTGCTACCCATTGACTAAAAAGCAGCCTCCGTAAGGTCTGCTTGCTGCTTATTCTTCTGCGTTAGCATGCAGAGCCCCTGTCCGAGACATTTGCCAGGTGAGTCAGTGGGCGTCCTGCCAATAGTTCTCGAAGCACTGACTGGACAGTCAAGTTTGCAGAAAGGTGCATTTTGCCTGCTCAGTCCTGCAGGACTTTCTGGTTTGAGACCACTCACAGACCCATTTCTGAATAGGTACTGCTTTAGTATCTAGTTGAAATGTGAGGAATCTGCAGCTAGAAAGCTCTATCAGAAGAACAAGTTTCTTACCTTTGGTAACGCTCTTTCTATTAGAGACTATCTAGCTGCAGATTCCTCACCTGCCCTCCCTTCTTCCCCATTCTGCTATTGAAATCTATCCATTAATAAAAATTTGCACCCTGGTCTAACCAATTTGCTTTTGGGGCTCTGTGCCTGGGGACAGTCTCGAAAACAACTGACATCAGAACGTGGGAATGGCACCTATATAGGCTCCGGACATCATTTTCACAGAGGTAATGTTGAAACGTTTCCAGATCAATTCTGACACCTGGGCAATATTCAAGAGGTAAGGACTCAGCAGCTAGATAAAGTCTCTACTAGAAAGAGCTTAACCAAAATCATATTGAAATCCAAATGGTCGACTGAGAGAGAGCAAAATCTGGACCCTCCCAAGGCTAGGGATTGCTACCAGTGTAAATCCCTCCGAAGCCCAGCCATCGAGCCGCCCCTCTCAGGGTACAAGAAGGTATTACTGTGTAGAGGGCATTTACAAAGAACTACAAATAACCGAACCCTGCAACCAGGGCCCCGTACCCACAATGTCACAGGAGGCAGAGTGGACTGTGGACCGTGCACACTGCTGGGGAATCTCGTATTCTCTAGGACTGTGTGATCTGACCACTGCCGCAAGACTGCTGTGCCCGATTATGAAGAGAATCTGCCACCCCACCACCCCCTCCCCTATCCGGACATCTTCGTTCACATCCTCCCAAGACCCGATCTCCAGTCTGGGCACTGGGTTGGCCTACATTTGAGGGAGACCCCGCCTCCTCGTCACTGCCCTGGAACACATCTGGGATCCCTGCACCTCTGCTACATGTGTGAAACAAGACTCCATCATTCACGCAGAGCCCTCTGATCTGCTCCCCCTTCCCGGCAAGACTGCCGTGCTGCTCGTTTCCGGTCCAGGGAGGACCTGGCTTGGCAGTTGGGTCTGGATTGTTCCCATGGGGCACAGGGTCAATACTGATTTGCATGTGGCTGGCTCCAAACTGGGGTGGCATAGTGGGCAAAAGAACGATGGATTTAACCCAGATCTTTTGACTGGGGGAGAATGTTTGCATTGTCAGCATTCCGTCCATCATTTGTTTGCTGTGCTGCGAAGAGGGCAGCGGCTCATATCTCCCCTCTGTAATCTAGTACCAGGTGGCTGCTGTTTGATGGACCCGACTCCAGTCGGTCCTGTGGCTGCTGCTTGTGAGGCCCTAAAATGCTCTGCTTGCTTCTGCATCACTGCTGCTTTTTGGTGGTTCCAGTTGGACGGGGGGGGGCAGCACCACACAAGGACGCCGTCACTGCTTCTGCACTTGGGGAGGGGGGCAACAGGCCGGTGCACCGATTACTGGAGAGCTTCGAGAAAAGATTAATTAAAAGCAACAAATGACCACATCGCTGCGATGCCATCGGCCAACTTTGTTATGGGCACTCAGCAACTCCTCAACCCGGCTGGGGCATTCTACAAGTAAGAGAGCAGGTATGCCCTTTTTCCTACGGCTATCCCCTCCAGATCCTATGTTTGCTAATGCAGGGCCCCTGAGAAAAAATGCCCCACAAGCTACACTGAATGACTCACTGTACAACAGGCACTCAGCTTGGGGATCCCCTCCCCCAGGAAGGTCACTGAAGCTGCTGAAACTGCAGAAGGACTACTCACCCAGCATCACCCGACGGCTCCTGGATCTCCATATGTAAACTTTGCACTTAAACTGTCTGCAGGCTCTCTTCTACCTCCCACCTCACAATAGAAATTGAAAGGGGACAACCAGAATCCAAGCTTTTCTTCCACTTCCAAATTTGGTGGCCATCTTGCATTGGGCTGGCCCCTATCCAATCTCTACTACTTGAACTAATGACTCCCTGGAAACGAGAATAATTTGATGCTTGAACCTACCTATGTCAGAACTTGGTCCTGTACGCCTATACTGCTATTTCGCACGTTGACTGTGTTTCTACGCCTGCATTGCTGCTCTTTGTCTATGCAGTGTTTTTTTATTGTCTTATGCCAAACAAGAATAATTTGATGTTTGAACATATTTACGTCAGAGCTTGGTATTGTACGCCTTTATTGTTATCCTGCGCATATACTGTGCTTCTATGTTTACACTGCTACTATATGCCTATACAGAGATTTTTGCTTACCTTACACCAATTACTGTTACTTCGTGCATACACTGTGATTTTATGTCAATGCTGCTACGTATGCCTATACTGTGATTTTTTCTTATTCTTCCCTACACATGTAATAGGCCCCTGCTTTTCTGATGTCTACTGGTCCATGCTTACATTGATATCTTACCTACGTTGTGGGGGTATGTATTGTATATGTGCCCTCAAATTCCATAGGGCCCTCTTGCAGACTGGTCTACAAACTTCATCACAACTCCCAGCTCCTAGATACCGTGATCACTAAGAACTGCAACACTATCATGGAATGGTATGGCCCCAATTCATACTGCGTTACATTTCCACAAAACCTCCCCAAAAATGCTGCAAAAAAATTTAAGCACAAAATCCTTCGAGAACTCCCAGAGACACTAATAGCAGACATCTTTTCTACAGCACACAGAGGTCTAAAAACGGACTTCATCTACTTCACTAAGAAACTCGCCAAATGGAGACAGAACTTCCTACAACACCTTCACATAACTAATACTGCCAATGTCTCTTATGGAGCTAGGCTCATTATATCCCCATCCCAGAACATTAGCGGAGAATTGCCCATAAACATTTACAGAAGAGGAAACATCCTAGTCTAAGCCTCCGACCAAAACCTAACCATCTTTGATCGTCACTTCCATGCCATTCGGTCCCACTTCCACCGCTCCCCCCTCTCCGAGAGAACCAATCCCCCTACCCCTACCCCTCCCAGAGAACCAATACATACACTTGCACCTCCCCTTGTTGATCCTTCTACTCCCAATACCCCTCGTACTGTCCACCTCCCCTACAGCCTCTATTACCAGACACCCTGATGCTACACCTTCGCTACCGGAATTACTTTTCTCCTGTCCATGGCGCACTTTCACTGCCCAGCTTGACCTATGTATTGGACATGTGTCCTCAGTACCTGTGTCCTCTCAGTCCATTCACCTCAGCAGGTTAGACTTTACCTTAGCTTCCACCTCGGATGAGCTCCAGCATGCTCCCCTCCCCACTACAGACCCAACCATCTCTCAACTGATCCCTATAATAGCCCATCTAGAACACAAAATCACCAATATTCTGGAAGGAATTAATTCGCTATGTATGGACACAAAGATTAGCCACATCCTGCCCCAACCTCACGCATCTATGGTAAACACCGATCCTGCCATAAACACTCACTCTGACGCCCCCATCCCTTACCCCTAGCCAAACCATCCCCTACATTCATCACTACCTCAAACCTAGACCCACCATGACTGAAATGTTGCAGCTGTAGGCTGAAATACTGAGCAACACTTATGACAGCTTACATCAGCCAACACTGTCACCGCAAGATCCCGGTCATCCTTGGCACAAAAAGAACCCTGAACACCTTTCATCCTCCCAGGCTGCACGTTATGTTATGTTATATGTGGATTTATAACGCGCTCCGATAGTCAAGACTGTCCTGGCGCAGGGACGAAACTAAATCAGAGTGATAAGAGGAGTCAGCTATTCATGAGTTTGAAAGAGGTGAGTTTTAAGCAGTTTTTTAAAATTGGTCAAATTGGGAGCGTGTCTGAGAGCGTCTGGTAGAGCGTTCCACATTTGAGCTCCCTTTACCGTCAGAGATTGTCCACCCAGGCGAACTCTTTTAAATCTGGGGACGACCACCTGCTTTCTGGAGGTAGATCGCAACTGACGGGTCGGGAGGTAGAGAGTGAATCTTTTGGCTAGATAGGAAGGGCACGGTCCATTGAGGGCTTTATAGACGAGGACCAAGGTTTTAAAGCGCACTCTTTGGGCCACAGGAAGCCAGTGAAGCTCCTTCAACTGTTTGCGAACGCTGAGTCTCCTTGGGATGTTAAAAATGAGTCTCACCGTAGCATTCTGGACTACCTGTAGTTTTCTGATCAGGTAGTCAGGTGCCCCTATATAAAGGGCGTTTGAGTAGTCCAGACGAGAGAGCACCAGAGCTCTGGCTACCGTTTCTTTGGCCGTTTGTGGAAGAAGGGGAAAGAATTTGCGAAGAGTGGTCAAGGTTCCGAAACACGTCCCCGCCAGTCGCGAGATCTGGTCGCGAAAACATAAGTCGGCTCCGAACCAGATACCCAGGTTCTTGGCTATCCCACTCTCTCCCGAAGGGCATGTTGATTCACTGGGCCAGATAGACTCCTTAAAGTCCGTGGGAAATTGGCCGTAGAGCAGAATTTCAGTTTTATCCTCATTGCATTTGAGGCATGATCTAGGTAGCCAGGTAAATACAGAGGATAGGCATTGGCGTACTCCAGAGGTGCATAAGTTCTCCTTTTTCCAGGTGAAGAGAAGCTGGGTGTCGTCGGCGTAGGCCATAATCTTAGCACCCCAGTTCTCTGCCAGCCGGATCAGAGGAGTTAGATAGATGTTAAATAAAAGGGGACTTAAGGTCGACCCTTGGGGTACTCCAGTTTCTACCCTTCGATTAGAGGAGTGGTAGGGGGGTAGCCAAATCTGCTGGGTCCGGTCAGATAGAAAAGACCTGATCCATTCTAATGCCGTGCCCGAGATGCCAATGTCCTCCAGCCTAGATAGAAGCTGGAGGTGGGGCACCGTGTCGAACGCGGCAGAGAGGTCCAAAAGAATAAGGGTCGCTCTGCCGCCTCCGTCAAGGCATTCCCTGATGGCCTCTGCCATCTCCACCAATGCGGTTTCGGTACTGAAAGAGGAGCGGAAGCCTGATTGGGCCGGATGAAGAGCTTCAGAGGATTCCACGAATCTCTCAAGTTGCCGGAATGCAGCCTTCTCGCAAACTTTGGCAAGGGCTGGTAGGAGTGATATAGGCCTGTAGTTGGAGGTGATCGATGGATCTGCGGAGGATTTCTTTATCAGAGGAAGAAGTTTGGCTTGTTTCCACTTGGAGGGCAGAATTCCTGAAGTGAGGGATTCATTAACCAGGGCAGTGACCAAAGGGGTAATTACTTCGGCTACTCCGTTCAAGACCCTCGCAGGGCAAGGATCTATAGGTGACCCTGACTTCAGAGTTTTTAATATGGTCATAACATCTATATTTTCGACCTGAGTGAATTTGGTCATCTCTGCTTTAACCTTAGATGCTTGGGAAAGTGAAAGAGGAAGTGGTTGGAAATATAAGACTAGATCAGATTGCGGGGCAAGTGGCTGGTCAGGGGTATTCACACTGTCTTGAATTTTTTGAATTTTCTCGATGAAAAAAGTGGATAGTTGCTCGCACCAGTCTATGGAGGACAGGACTGCATTCTTCTCAGCTACCGGGGCAGTAAAGCTTTTAACTATGGAGAAAATTTCTCGACTGTTGTTTTTAGCTTTTTGAATTCTAGACGCGTAGAATTCCCCTTTAGCTGTTTTAATCGCTGCGTAGTAACTTTTTTGGGCTGCACGAAGTTCCATTTTAGCCGTAGGACAATAGTTCTTTCTCCATACACGCTCTAGCGCCTTACATCCTGTTTTTAAATTTTTTAATTGTTCGGTATACCAGGGGGAAGTGGGGGTGATCCTATGGTTGTTTTTTCCTTTGCTTTTTGGTAATGACCTAATGGAGGAATCTATCCAGGATGAGAAGTTGTCTACAGCTTCATCCAAGTTTTGTGCTTTCATTGGGGTGGAATGGGAGAGGGCCTCCACCAGATCCGGAATATTAATTCTTCTAGGGCGTTCCCCAGTCTTGGGTGAGGATAACACACGGGTGTTATTAATGAACCAGGAGAAGTGAACAGGAAAGTGGTCTGACCATGAAATGGGGTAGGGTGGATCAGTAGAGATGTTAAAGTTAGAGTATATTAAATCTAAACAATGCCCCCCTTCATGAGTAACAGATTGCACCTGTTGAGCCATCTGAGCCAAACTACAGATTTCTTTCAGCTCCTTTACTCCGGGGGCAGAGCTCGTGTCCATATGTAGATTAAAATCTCCCAGCATTAGGAAGTGTGGGAATCTGAGTGCACGTTGGATGGCGATCTCCTCCACGGATTTGATAAAATTGCCTAGAGGACCCGGAGGGCGGTAGATCAATAGTCCCCCCAGAGTAAATTGGGGGGATAGTGCTAGGGAGAATTCCATAGCTTCTCCATCCTCAATCCTTCCTATGCATTCTATCCTCAGAGTCCATTTCTCCTTGTAGATCACGGCTAAGCCTCCTCCCCTGCCTTTATTACGGTCCTGTCTGGTGATCTTAAACCCTCTGGGGACCGCCAGCTCAACTACTGGAGCGCAGCTCTCATTCAACCACGTCTCCGTAATGAATAGGAGGTCAAGGTTCTTATCAATGATGAATTCATATACTTCCTCTGAGTGTTTTAATAGGGAACGTGCATGGATAAGAGCAGCCTGAATAGGTGATTTATTCGCTGTGTTAGGCTGGGGGAAGGAGGGATTAGGGGGACTAAATTTAAAGAAACAATTAGGGCAGGTTCGTGAGGGGGAGTCTGAGACATTCCAGTGGGCTCCATTACATAAAAGGTTGTGATTAAAAGCTCTCCGTTCTTCTGAGTTGTATGTGATAGGGGGAATGGTCCCATGCAGTGTGGAATCAGCAGGGGTCCTGGCCCTGTGCGCTGACGGGGCGCGGACGGGCGCAGACGGGCTTGCCTTAGGCGCTCCCGCTGCGCTCGTCCGCTGCGCTTCCTGCCTAGGCACATGATAAGAGGTGAGAGGGGGTGTGGCCTCAAGGGGGCGTGGTTAGCGAGCACGCCGTCGATGGCGGCCACTAAACAAACAATTACCGCAGCAGCGTTCAGTCGGCTGCGTGGTATGTGGGCAGTGGAATTTCCTCCCAAAAAGAGGTCAGGTAGGCTTTGATATATTAAAATAAATCACAATGCTAGTAAACACACAAATTTTTAAAATCAATCGTAGCGTACCGCCAGATCCCGGCTTCCGCCTCAGGACTGGGAATCAAGTTTCTGAAGTCGCTTGTGTTTCCGCGCTGTTTAACAGGGCGGGGGGCGTGGCCTCAAGGGGGCGTGGTTAGCGAGCACACCGTCGATGGCGGCCGCTAAACAAACAATTACCACAGCAGCGTTCAGTCGGCTGCGTGGTATGTGGGCAGTGGAATTTCCTCCCAAAAAGAGGTCAGGTAGGCTTTGATATATTAAAATAAATCACAATGCTAGTAAACACACACATTTTTAAAATCAATCGTAGCGTACCGCCAGATCCCGGCTTCCGCCTCAGGACTGGGAATCAAGTTTCTGAAGTCGCTTGTGTTTCCGCGCTTTTTAACAGGGCGGGGGGCGTGGCCTCAAGGGGGCGTGGTTAGCGAGCACGCCGTCGATGGCGGCCGCTAAACAAACAATTACCGCAGCAGCGTTCAGTCGGCTGCGTGGTATGTGGGCAGTGGAATTTCCTCCCATAAAGAGGTCAGGTAGGCTTTGATATATTAAAATAAATCACAATGCTAGTAAACACACACATTTTTTAAATCAATCGTAGCGTACCGCCAGATCCTGGCTTCCGCCTCAGGACTGGGAATCAAGTTTCTGAAGTCGCTTGTGTTTCCGCGCTTTTTAACAGGGCGGGGGGCGTGGCCTCAAGGGGGCGTGGTTAGCAAGCACGCCGTCGATGGCGGCCGCTAAACAAACAATTACCGCAGCAGCGTTCAGTCGGCTGCGTGGTATGCTCCAACTACCATCCAACCCGATCCAAGATCATTACCTAAGCTTTGCTGCATGCTACTAAACTGTCGATCAGCAGTCAAGCATGCCTCTGGAATAGCAGAAACGATCTTACGATACAAGATTGATATCTGCGTTCTAATGGAAACTTGGCTAAAAGACCACTCCTCCCATTACATCGATCCCCTCACCCCACTGGGCTTCTCAATCTTTCGTTGCCACCCCAAGGATCGCAGGGCTGCTGGAGTAAACATGATACACAAAAACAATCTTTGCCTAACTCCCTTTCGCACCACCAAATACCCTACCTTTGAATACTTGAGAGTTCAGCTGTTCCCTTAAAGGCCCCATCCCCATCAAATTTCATGTCATCTATCACCCTCCAAGTGATAACCCACAACTCCTCAAAGAATTTCGTGAACAATAGCGCACAACTCTTTAAAAGGCAGCACAGATATCACAATAGGAGATCTAAACCTGCACCTGAATAATGCTGTAGATCCTATAGTACAACCCCTATGCGCCCTCCTGGAAGTAAATGACCTTACCCAACATTGCAATAAACAAACTCACAATAAGGGCTTAACCTTTGACACAATCATCTCTAAAACATAACACCCTATCCCTTCACTCATCATAAACTTTATTCGACAATTAAGTCATAAAAGCACATAAAATCCACAGTTTTTCAATATAAAATCCATTAAGAACAATGCAATAAATATTAAGAAAAGATTAAACTATTATAGACTATTGCCGAATATCATTTTTCATAATTTCATAAAATATTAAAAAGGTAAAAAAGTAAAAGAATCCCTCAATTTTCATACAGTCCAGGGTAATATTGCACAAAACTCATATAGATGAAACAGCCCCCATATTTTCATTTAATAAGAGCAATAGGTACATTATATTCAGATCTCAGCCGCAATTAATCTTGTACGAATTACCCATGCCCATTAAAAAAATTTAGCCAGAGCAATAGAAATTAGTGGTCTAGAGTCTGTACATAGGATTCTTAGAGCCTCTACACATCTGCGCGTGCCAAGCAATTTACAAATTGGCTTGACCCACATTGCTCTAGGGCCTGTGTACAAGGGACAGAAAAAAAGAAGATGACTTATTGTCTCCTGTTCCTCCCCACATTTAGGACATTTGTATTTTCCATTTTCGCCTGTCCATTTAGCTGTAAATGGCCTTAGTGGAAGGGAGCCTACTCTAAGTTGAAAATAGAGTTTGCGGTCCTGCTGCTTCTCTATGGCATCCCAATATATTTCCAGCTTCGGTTGGGCTTTAAACTCCAGAAAACGTCCTGTTAAATGTGAGGAGAGGCCCTTTTTACAAACTTTTGCATTCACCATCTCCCAATATTTTTCTTTCAAATTTTTCTTGGAGGGGAATGCAGCATTTGCCGGGTCGTCCCATAGTTCCATCATTCCCAATCTAGATAATAGGGTCCGAATGGCCTTCAGCCAATGTATTTTTTGACAAACATCCTTAGCCATTATCTCCCTCCAGCCCAGTGCATAATGCTGTAACTCATCTGTAGTCCATAAGCGGTGCCAGTACAGCAAAGGTCGCAAAGAGGCAAGGTCTTGGACTGCTTTTTCCCCAAGGTCCCACATGAGGGGTGTTAACGCGGTACTTATAGGGACGCTAGCTGTTTTTCGCAGGAATTCATTTTCTGCTAGCGTCAGATTTCTCAAGTTCTGAAAACCCCAAAGTTCGGCACCATAAAGGGCCGAGCTTAACACCTTCATCCCATATATTTCCAGTAATGGGCTAATGGGCTTTGTTGTTGAGGAGTTAAACCTTTTCAGAAGAATGCCAGCCTGCTGGCGATGCTTTAGCACTGCAATATCTAATTGGCTCGTCCATCCCAGGTCTCTCTGGAGGGTAACCCCCAGATAAGTAAAGGCATCAACCCGCTCCAACGGGGAACCATTCATATGTATCGTCCCTCTGAAAGGTCTAGCATGGCCAGAAGATATATGGCCAGTAAGAACCATTCTATCCTACCATCTAATTGGACTGATCACCATCTAATTCTTTTCAATCACAATACCATCGACCCAGAGGCCCAGCCCAATCTAACCGTCCCAAGCACTGGGTGAGGAGCATACATTGAATTCCACAGACAGAGTTAGAAGCATTAGTCAGTTCCCAAACCTTTCCTCCACCTGACCTTTCATCTGCAGATGACCTTACCGACTACGACAACACAAAAATGACAGAACTCGTTGATGCAGTTGCCCCTCTGAAACTCAAGGAATCAAGAAGCATCCTCTCCAGATCCTCGTTCAATAAAGACCTTAACAATAAGAGGCGACAACTCTGACTGGCTGAAATAAATTGGAGACAACATCTCTCTTTAACCAATCTCTCGATCCTCTAGGCTGAACTCCTACAATACAAAAAACACATCTTCAGAGAAAATGCCTCTTTTGTTCCGAGACTAACTTGATCGGTCTAGGAATAGACCCAAAGACCTCTTCAACATCTTCAAACAGCAAACCTCCTCTTTCACCCAACACTCAATTATTGACTCTACTAAGCGCTGCAAAGAATTCACAACACTTTTCTCTGAAAAAATATCTAACATCGAACTCTCTCTTGAGTCACCCACCTCCACACCCTACACCAAGGATGGCCCCCTTGTGAAAATGGTTCACCCAAGGCCCTACCTTCAAATGTCTGTCTCCCACTCGCAGCAACACAGGTCACCTACCTGAGCACCTTGCAATTGAAAAGCTATGTAACCTGGACTGAATTCAACCACTTCCCTGAAGAAGGCCTCAATTTACTCATGAGCATGGAGCAGACATCACACATCTCTAACCCCCTTCCTGCGGCACTTGTTAAAAATCTAAGTCACAGGCGTAGCTTGGCATTTAAGGATGACAGTCGCACTCTAGGAGTGCTCCAGACCCCTCCGACATCCAGACCAGGCCAGGATCCACCGACATCTGCGGCCATCTGACCCTGAAAGCTGCAGCCACTGCTTCCTTGCAGCCTGTCTCACCCTCTTGAGGCGGCAACCGCTGCGCCCTGTCTGCTGTGCCGCCTTGTTTCCTGGTCTTCCTCCTCACCTCACCTCACCCGTAATGGCGGCCCTCACTCCCCGGATCTCGGAGCTTTGAACTGATGCTCATCGCCGGAACCGGCCATCAGATCTGCCATCATATGTACAGCAAACCCTGATAATTACCCTAGTGATTCCCCCAGCCGCGTGAAAGAGGGAGCCGAAGGACCTGGTGCCCCGTACTGGGGCGGGACGCCTGTCAGTGTGACCCGGCCTGAGTCCTCCTTGTTATGCCGTGTCTCGCCTCCCTGCAGGGGCTGTGGCACATGCATTGTGCCATATTCTGGGGGATCGGCCATCATCTTGGGCGGGGGGCGGACCTTGTGGTCACAACCCCCCCCTCCTGTGATCCAGGGAGGTCTTGGGGCCTGGTCGTGCCCGAGTGTAGTGGAGACCTCCGATGCTGCCCCTGTGACTGGCGGCCATGGGCCCTCACGTCGATCTAGCCAGGACTTGATCTCCACCCCTGGGGGCTCTGGTGAGTGCAGCGGAACGGTGCGGGGAAGAGGAGAGTCGTCCTGCATGGTGGGGGGTCTCGGCTGAATCACTCGGGCAGTGGGGTTGTGGGGAGAGGCCTCCGGCATCCACTCCTCTCCCCCCTCCCTCCTTCCAAGGGGCGCAACCGAGCTCCAGTAGCCCACGCACCAGGCCAGCTCTGTACTCGTGGTGTTCCTGTCTGCCCCGTCAAGACTCAGGCTCACAGCCCTGCTCCTTCTTGGGCCTGTTCTGCGGACTGGCCAGGCCTGATCCCGCGGCATACCCTTGCGGGGTCTGGCTGCGGTGAATTTTCCACCTGCTCCCTCCATTCACCCTATTATTGCCTGAGGCCCCTCCAGGGATCGGGCCTGCCTCTGAACTCCCGCAAAGTCCACTCCAGATTCTTCAACTACAGCAGCCTCGCACCTTCTCTTGAGGCGGGCCCAGCATCCCTACCAATGACTGTGTGGTGAAGCCCTTGAAGAGGTCCTTCACTCTAGCTGGGCCCTGCTCAGTTCCTGCTGTGCCTAAGGGGGTACCCTGTCTGAGGGTCTGTCCACGGAGGTTAGGCTTGCGAGGTAGCCGGAACCATTCCAGTAGACTGCGGGTGGGGCCCTCCCTGCCACCTACAACTTATGAACCCGCCACCCGCTAACACGATTCCAGCGCAAACCCCAAAGTCTCTACTCGTGCAACCAGGCATTGTGAGCTCACATTCATACACACAGAGACTCTGGTACTTGGTGAACTGCCACCCGCTCCAGGATGGGCCGCGACCGGGGACCGAAGATGCCCGCGACCCAAACCACCATCGACAAATACAAAGTCACAGACCACGGGAGTGGGCATGAGGGTGCAGAGGGCCACCCCAACCCATTGAGACCTCGGCACAATTCTTCAAGCCATATTGGCCTCCCAAACCTCAGTGGAAAACAAGATCGAGGAGGTCCGAGTGGCAATGGCTCTGATCCGGCAATGCGATGGCCCGGATTACCGAAGTGGAATCTCATATATCCTCAGTCGAAAACGATCTAACCAACCTAAAAGAGCAAGTAGTCCGCCTGCAGTTCCAGACCAAAGAACTTCATAGGAGGACACTGAGAACCGCTCCAGACGCAAGAATCTGCGCCTGGTGGGATTTCCAGAAGGAGTCGAACACGGCTGATGGAGTCCTTCATTGAGGTTTGGATCAACTCCTGGTTACCAAGTGGCACGCTCCACCTGGTTCTCCGTGGAACTTGCACACCGCTCCTTGGCTCCAAAGCCCCCTCCGGGCACACCTCACCGGCCCATCATTGCACGGATCCTAAATTTCAGGCACAGAGATCTCGTCCTGCACCACGCCCGTTCTCATGGACCAATAACCTTCCAGAATCACACAATTATGAAATTCCCGGACTACACCAGGGAGGTCCAGTCCTTAAGGCGTTCCTATGCGGACGTAAAACAGAAACTGCCCACCCTCACCTGCAATACCGGCTCCTTTTCCCAACCAGGCTGCGAGTGGTTTTTCAGGACAAATCATACTTCTTTGACAGCCCCTAGACAGCTTGGACCTGGCTGATGGAAGAGCGCCCTGTTCGGCTCCAAATCAAGTCAATGACACTGGGACCCCAGGCCTATGGCTTACCCCCAAGGTCCAGGCATACTCGGTCCCGCGGAGACGGGAAGGTACGCAGAGCCAAATCGGACTCCCAGGGCCCGTGTCTTCAATATCAAACTGCCAAACCACCCCGTCGATGCCTCACCATTCTCAAGAGGCTCCCACTCCAGTTCCCTCAACTGCGGGACGCTCTTCACCGGGGATCCTGACTGTCAATTCCGCGGACTGTGATCTCTCCCGCAATCCAAACATTCCTGCTTGACGCTCCGCAATATGTTCACTGCATTGCCAGGACGGCGAATACGCCTTGCCGATGCATACCCTGATCAGATGTCTCTGCTGATGTCACCTTTGTTCCTTCTTCAAGAGAGGTCCACCACGTCTCACTGACTTCTTTTGTTAAAGGGCGACAGATGTTTCCGTCTCTGAAGTATAGGGTGGGGGGTGGTTGGGGGCCATTGCCCCATGTTCTTTGTTCCTTCGCATTTCCAGGCATGCACCATCACACACCTTCATGCGGACAACGCATTACCTTGCTTTGGCAAAGCTGCAATCACCCCACGTGGCGCTTTCTTCTCCGCGTTCAGCGCAGGCACCAAGCAGTAAGCTCTAACAGCGTTACAGGTTCCTCTACACACCCATGACACAATGACTCACCAAAGTACCCCGCTCCGCGTCCTGTCATCGAACGTTAATGGTCTATTAGATAGAAAAAAATGCACAGCAGTCCTGTGATACACCCAGAGACATAATCGAGACATACTCCTACTCCAAGAAACCCACCTCTTGGGCAATCTCTGTCCCTTCCTTGCCAGATACGGCTTCAACAGAATCTGGCACTCCAGCTTCACGAGGGACTCCCTTGGGGTTACTTTCCTACTAAAGCGCAATTTTCCCATTGTGCCCTCCCTGGTCACCCGGGACCAGCTCGGGTGCTTCGTTGCCCTCTCCGGATCATTATGCAAAGGCACTCTAAATGTTCTCTCCGCTTACGTTCCAAACACTACCCATACACAGATCTTGCACTGCTTAGGTGACACACTTGCCCCTATGCTTCCAGGACTGACACTACTAGGAGGGGATTTCAACGCTGTCATGAAGCACACTCTCGACGTCACGGAAACTCCCTCTCCCGCTCGCACCTCTCAAGCCAAGCTTCTCACTGATTGTGCCACAGCTGCGGGGCTCTGTGACATATGGCGGATCTGGAACCCGCAAGCGTTCTTCTACACTCGCACATCTGCAGCTCAACGAAGTCACTCTTGCATTGACTTGTTATTCACACCGCCCCTGAGTGTGCAAATGTCAGGGGCATAGACATCCTCCCTTGAGGCATCTCGATCATTCACCATTGCTCCTGACCATGGGGGGGCCGTCCACTGCTCTTCGTCTAATGTGGCGAATGAACTCATGGTTCCTTCATGACTGCACATTCAGATTGGCCCTCCAAGCTGATGTTGAGGGGTACTTTCTTACAAACGCGGGCTCTGTCCCATCTCCGGGTGCCTTATGGAAGGCAGGAAAAGCCACGGTTGTGGACTTGCAAAGAATGGCCTCAAGGACAGCAGGCTCATGCTCCTGGAAGCCCAAGCAGCCTGTCCAGAGCAAACCGCCAGTGGTTCGCCTGATGACTCGCACCTGAGCCAACTGGAACTAGTGAGAGACGAGATCAAGCAGATCTAACTGGATTCAGCGAAGCTCCTTTTGGAGGTCCTGTGTAGCCAGTGTCTACGGGTGGGGAGACAAAAACGGGAAGCTGCTGCATAGTTTGGACGATGTACCCCCTAGCATCCCGGATCATCCCCGAGGTCTGTGATTCGACGGGACATATTCAAACACTCTCCTCGAGCCATAGCCTAAACCCTCACAGACTACTTCTCCCAACTCTATGCTACCCGAATCCCTGAATCCTCCCTGGCAGAACTGATTGGCCGAGAAGACCTCCACCTACCCGCGCTATCGAGTCTGATGGTCTTGAGGGTCAGATATCTTTTGATGACATACAGGTGGCCATTTCGCTGGTCGTGGCTGGCAAGACCCCAGGCCCGGACGGCTACACGCAGGAATACTATTCCACATACAGAGATATTCTCACCCCTCACTTAGCTGCTATCGAAAAAGGTTCCTTTCCTCCAGAGACGGACACAGCCACCATAGTTCTCATTCCCAAGTCACAAACTCCCTCCCTCATATGTGCCGACTATCGTCCCATTTCCTTGATTAACACGGAAGTCAACATTTTTGCCACGGCCCTTGGTCAGCGCCACAAACCCTACCTGGACAGACTGGTCCATCCAGACCAATGCGGGTTTATGCAGGCGTGGGGCACCCGACACTGCCTTCGGCGCCTCCACGTGGCTTTGGCCATCCGGTACGTACTCACCCCCGACCTGGCGCTTCTCCGAGTCAACTTTGAGAAAGCCTTTGATTCGGTTGTTTGGGGCTATCTGACGGATGTCCTGAGGGTTTTGGGCCTGGGCCCCATGTTTCGTCATATGGTGCGGGTCCTATACTCTAAACCAACCACACGGGTACAAGTCAATGGGTTACTCGCTGATATTTTTTCTATTCGCAGAGGGACATGATAGGGGTGTCCCCTTTCACCCCTCCTCTTCGCCCTGGCCATGGAGCCCCTGGCCAACTTGGTCCACTCTGACACTCGGATCCAGGGCTGGCAGTGGGGGATCTCACAAGTACAACATCTCGCTTTACACGGACGATATGTCCTGTTGTTTCTCACTGATCCAGTCCAATCTGGCCCTCGCTGCCTGCAAATCTTACACACCTTCGAGCAGATCTCTGGTCTGCGGCGGAACTCAACCAAATCCACATTAGTCCCACAAAGTCCCCCTTTGATTGGCAGTCCACTATTCCTATCCGAAGGCAATCTTTCAAATTCCTTGAAATATGGGTTGCCCTACTGCCAGCCTTGGCCTGGGCTCTCAATGTAACCCCTCTAATCACCAAGACCAAACAGGACCTGCTGAAATGGGGAACACTACCTCTCAATCCACTGGGGCGCATAGCCCTATTTAAAATGATGATTCTCCCCCTGTTTCTCTACATTTTCCAGAACATACCACTTCACATTCCCCGCACCTGGTTTTGAGGCATAGATAATCTTGTCATAAAATTCCTATGGAGTGGTTGATGACCCCGTATGACCCTCCGCCAATACCAAATCCCCTCCCTTTGATGGGGGTATGGGACTCACGAACCTCTACCTCTATTACATGGTCTCCTGGTGGTCCACGATTGGTTCAACGGGGTTGGTCTGACCCGGCCTATAGATCGAACTCAACAATTTGGGCCCCCCGCATCGAAACCATGCTATACAGAGCCCCTATCCCCAGAGATCTCCCTATGGTGACCCACGCTGTCTTCTTGGCCTGGCGCGCTTCCTTGCAACACACTCACCGGCAAAATAAACTATCCCAGCAGACGCCGCTTTAGCAGGTTACATGGCTGGGGGAGGTGGTACACCTAATGGGCTTCAGGAGTTGGGACCTCATTGGTATTTTACAATTAGGGGACCTCTAGACTAGCGACCACATTCGCTCCTTTGCCGACTTGCAATCCAGGTATACACTTCAGCCTCCCCAATTCAACAGATATTTGCAAGTCCGCCACGCCCTAGATGCCCATATTAAGTCTGGCACTTCATTACCCGAGCACAGCTCTATTGAGGCCCAGGTCATGATGGGCAACCTCGGAAGAGGTGGGGTCCCCCGTATCTACCGCTCTCTAACTAATACCGGTCTTGTATCTCTTGACCACTTGAGACTCAGATGAGAGACGTGAATGGGTCCACTAGAGGACGAGGATTGGAGAGATGCAATGATGGCACCTCGAATTGTTACTGCTTCGCCAGGCTTCGCCTGGTCCAGCTCTGCTACTTTCACTCCTCCTACCTCGCCCCCAGTCACCTCCACAAAGCGGGTGTGATCCCCACCCCGTCTTGTCCGAGGTGTGGCTCAGATCCTGCAGGTTTTTTTCACATAGTATGGACATGCTCGCATATTGGCCTCTCCTGGAACGCCTTGGAAACAGAACTTATGGAGGTATTGGGATGGGAGGTGCCTCACAACCCTCTAAACATCCTACTGGGCATCACTGACGGGTTGGATGGGTTCAGGGCGGACAAGGCATTCCTGCGTACAGCGTTAGTGGTAGCCAAGCACAACATAGCAGCTACATGGAAGAACCCTACCCGCCGTCTTTCGCTAAATGATGCCGGGGAGTGGACTAGTGTGCCGCACAGGAGCTCCCGTTGTTTGAGGCCAAGGGCTGCCCCACCATACACCAGAAAGTCTGGGGCAAATGGCTAGGTATGCTGGACTGAATGCCATCTTCAGATCTGTGGGGCTCTACTGCTATGCTGTGGGGAGGGAGTGCAACTATACTGTACTTGCTGTACCTGCACTGTATGCTGGAATCTACATGTTACACCACTATCTGACATGCTGTATTGTTTGTTTTTTAGTTCTTCGTCTACTTCTAAAAATCAATAAAAATTGGTTATCAAAAAAATATATATGTCACATCATCTCTTCTATATGGACCAAAATCATCAACTCCTCTGTATCGTGCAGATCCATCCCCATTGAAGACCTAAAAACTGTGGTGCAATCTTTAGTCCTACCCAAGCTAGACTATGGTAACACAACAATTACGGGCACCTCAAAAACAATCGTGAGAGAGAGAGAGATATACAAAATAGAAGCAGCGAACCTTGGGAAGTTACCAAGTTTAGGTGGAGAGCATGGCCTCAGGACTAAAGTAGAATTCTTCCCCCAACCAGTAGTGTGCCAGGGGCTGGCGTTAACAAGAAGGGTAGTTGGCCCCCAAGGAGATCCTTGGGGGCCAACTACCCCTCCTGTTACCTCCAGTAAGTCCCACACAGCAGGATTGCTAAGAGGCCTTCGGACGCCATGCCTCCTTTCTCCACCACTCTGTAAACGCACCTCCTGGCAAATTACTGGTTGGGGGATGAAGTCCACTTTACTCCTGATGGACCATAGGGGCCAAGAAGCCCTCCTGGTACCTCCTGTAAGTCATACACAGCGGGATTTCTAGGAGCTGGACAGAGGCCCAGTCCCTTTTCTGCACCACTCCTCAAACACGACTACTACTTCAAAAGCCACAGAAAGTCACTGAAAAGATTTCTGGGACATTACAGTTAGGCTCAGGTTTCATTCATACAAATCCAGTGTAATTCAGCAGTTAGAGTTAGCTGAGCTAACTATAACTCGCGCCCCCGCAATGCACTGCTTATGACTTCACAAATTACATCACTCATGACATCGTCAGTGACATCACGGATGGCATCTCAAATGACCTTCATGATGACATCACCCGGTGACTGTGAGTGTTTGAAAAAAGTTTTTGAGTGTTAAATATATATACCAAAGTGTATTGGTAAATCAGTGGGTGTGTGAGTGCCTGTATGGATTATTCATTGGGTGTATGACTGACTGTATAAGTGAGTGATTAGGTGTCTCAGTAAATGTATGGGTGAGTGACTGGTTGACAAGAGTGGGTGCCCTCCTGTTCTTACCTTCATTAGACCAGTCTCCCCTTCCTGTCGAAACCCAGCGGAAAACAGGCAGTTTTTGTACTGTGTATCATTAGTCAAGCGATGACAGAAGATAGGGTCCCTCAAAGAATGTCCAGGTGGCTTCGGAGACTGCTTCCCACCAGACCAGCCAGTGAAGGGGCACATCGTCCACAGCACTTTAATCACTCTCCCGGTTGTTGTATGCACAGAGTAGGTGCTAATAAAGTGTTACAAAATGAATATAAAATCTGTTACTATTTAACAGCTAAAAACAAGTTCAAGTTAAAACTAAATTATGCACATGATATTAAGTATGCTTAACTATGTACACTGAAATGTAAGTGGCCACATCTTATTAAATATTAATACTTCAGCATATAATAGCAGGTTAATGTATCGTAATACGTTTTTGATAATCAAATGAGTGTCATCTGATCATTATAAAATATTTATAAGATGATTTTGAACCACTTCAAAATATTTCATTAAACATGCTATGGATCTTTGTGATAGGCCTTCGAAACTAAATATACTGGCCTCCTTAATTGATCTAAAATGAGTTCCTCTAAAAAAAGGCAGCAACTATTTCTTATGCTAATGAAGCAAACTGAGACACAGACACATCATGTGCTCTATCATTTCTTCATCTATTATAAATAGATAATTTTTTCTCTGCTGGTTATTCATATTTTTCCATGAACCATTAATTTGATGGATCGAAATGTAGTCGTCTCAGTCTTATAAAACCTTCTATTGTCTTTGCCTTAATGTCGGATTCTTAATAGAGTTGTCTCTTCACACTATAAGAGTTTTGCACGTAAATACATTTTTTATAAGTTTATGTTTGAAGTAAGTCTTTGTAGTAATCCATGCTTTTAATTTGTCCTTAAAGCTTTATGCTACAAACTGTTCATAGAAGAAAGTATTTCCAATTACGGTATTTGGTCATCTTTAGTGAGTAGATGTATTCATTAACAAAAATATAGTTCTAGGCTGTTCCTAATGAAGGGGGGATGTGTTAGGTCCGTACAGTTGTTTGGATGGCATAGGAGACAAAGGGAAACCTACGGATGGGCATCCAATATGTTGGATGTAGTGGCCTCACATACCCTTGCAGGTGTCATGCTTCATCATCGGCAATGCTCCTCTAAGAGGGGCTCTTTGGCGGAGATCTTTTATCCAACTGCCGTATGGGTGAAGTGCGGGTATGTGGCCAAGGTGGTGTAGACATTATGGTGATTAAAATGGGGCTGAGGGTACCATTTCAGGTTTATTCTAGGGGTCCCTTGCTCCAATTAAAAGAGATGTAGACTAGGCTCGAAGGGAAGTTATGTACCCCTGTGCAAGACTAGGCTAGTTTGTGTATGACTGGGTCAAGATGTTTCTCGCTACTTGTCCACTGACTAGCGATTCTTCAGGACCAATATCAGATTAAGTTTAAATCGTGTGAACTGTCTACAAAGTATCTTTTCCTCCGTCTCGGAATATAAATATTAAATGGAAAAGGATGGTGTACCTGTGTTGCGCTGTATTGCCTATCTGTTCAATGGTGAGCTACAACAACAGCACCCGGCAGGTAGTACATCGGGTTAAACCTCTTTGCTTTCAGGTTGTGTGTTCCCGTGTCTCCGTGGATGGACCTACCCCTCGCCGCTGGGTCCGGAAAGGTCAGATTTATTCATTGCCTAGTTTGGGACTGTGCCGTAGGAGTCATAA
Source organism: Lissotriton helveticus (assembly GCF_964261635.1). NCBI lineage: Eukaryota > Metazoa > Chordata > Amphibia > Caudata > Salamandridae > Lissotriton > Lissotriton helveticus. The sequence continues at coordinate 821,920,458 of NC_136067.1, read as the reverse complement.
GTAGAACTTCATTGTAGATTAAGCTTTTATAGAGTGTTTTCTTCTGCATAAATGCAAACAGTGGTAAAGTTGACAAATGCGGTGTTATTTGCTGCTGTCAAATAACAGTCTAATGCAGTCTAGTTTTGTGACTGTCTACAGTGAGGCGTGGATGACCAAACATTTAGTAAATTACAAAACAAATTAACGAGTATTTGCTCTAATCTATTGATTACTCTTATAAGAAAGGCCAAGAGCGATGGAGTAGGAGGGTTAATTAAGTAATAGCTGTAGCAATGGAAAGTCTGATTGCCCGTCCTCCTTATTTACCGGAAAAGTGTTTTGAAGCACTTGCACCCATCCATACTTCTGGAGTCTAGCTTTGAGATCCGAAGTTCCAGTTTAATTTGTTATCAATATTAATCCCAAGTTATGGCTAATTAACAACTTTTTCTGTCGAAAAAGTTTCTAGAGTCCGTATAAATCTTGCACTGGGGCATCGAAACAAGATAATTTCAGTTTTAGTAAAGTGTTTTTTTTTTTAAAAACCTTTATTTAAGAAATTGTACGGTACATCAGTGTAATATAAATCCAAGTATCATTTGTCACATTATTGTACATGTAAATGACACCTTCCCATACCAATAGTTATGTGACAGTAACTTCCCCTCCCAAGTAACCACGATGCAGGTCGAAAGATCTCATAGTACAGTCTAACATTTGTCAGTGTAGCATATCAACACATTGTGCAGGCAACATCTTACATCAGCATATACGAGGTTTAGGCAATACAAATTACTAAGATGATACAGTTCCAATACATTTACAAACTCAGAGCACCGTTGTCAGTCCCAATAAGCACAGCAAGGAGGCCTCAGCGCATCCACACTCCAGCCCAGATCCCTCAACATTATCATTGAGCATAGTTACAACCTAGGCAATGCCTCCAGTGAGGGTAGGGACTGGTTTCCGGACCCATCAGCACACCCTGTCTCCAGCCTTGACTCCCCCTTTCTTCCTCGCAACTCGCCTCCTGCGCCAGCAGATAGGAAGTTAGTGGGCCCCAAATATCCTTCGGACGTGACTTAATGGGTAGCAAATCCACATAATGATGTATGTGTTCCTGCCAGGTAGCCATTGTGTGAATCCAGTCCTTAAACTTGGGGGCACGGCCCCTTCCCCAGCGATATGCCACCTGCTATTTCGCCAACAGCATTCCCATTGACAAGAACCTTTTGTGTACTGTATTAACGTCCTGAATCAGTCCCAGAAGGGCCAATAATGGGAACGGTGTCATCTGGGCTCCTATCATGGCTGACATCCCGTCAAACACCTGCGACCAGAAGTCTGCCACCGGAGGGCAACTCCACGCCAGGTGCAGGAAGTCCGCCCTTTCCTGACCACATCTCATACATTTGTGATTATCCCTGAGTCGGAAACTGAACAGCTTAGCAGGAGTGTGATACAGCTGGTGCAAGAATTTAAAATGAATAAGGTGTAGCCTACTATTACTGGTATTGGCCTGTGTCTGTGCACAACTGAGTTTTCATTTGTCATCAGTCAGTGGTGTATCTAAATCCTTGTCCCGTTCAAGTCTGGCCCTTGCTGGGTGGATAGCGGTGCGTTCTGTGTATGCTTATATAGGAGGGATATGGCATGTCGTGGGGGCTCCGTCTGCAGGAAGGCATGTAAAGGAGCTAGTGTATCCGGCTCCATAGGAAAGCCAGGGGTAACAGCCTTCAAACTTTGCCGGAGGCGAGTGTACATAAAGTGTCCATGATCGTTGGCATGCGTGTTCCAAAGAACTTTTCCATGGAACGGAACTGTCCTGTTATGTAAAGGTCTCCCCAGGTGCAAGACTTGGGGCCCGTCTAGCATCCTTCGACAGATTCCCTCACCCGTTACTTGTAACAAGGTATTACGTGACAGGGGCATCTTGGGAGAGAATAACATAGTGTTCTCCAATTCACGCGCTATCCGATGCCATGCCAGTACAGTACAGGCCACAGTGGACGGGTCTCGTTCGCGCTCCTTTACCGCTGTGAAAAGGTAGCCAGATGAGGGTATCGGAGTCATGTAACCGTCTTCAATCGCCAGATGAGGCATGAAAGGTGTCGGGTGGAACCAGTATGTTGCAAAATGGGCCTGAGCGCAGTAATAATAAAATTCAAAATTTGGGACATCAAACCCACCAAGGTGATATGGTAGCATCAGCTTGGTTAGATTAAGTCGTGCTTGCTTCCCGCCCCATATGAGCCTCGTAAGTTGAGATCTGAGTGTACTAAAGAAAAAACTGCCTGGGTCATATGGAATATTAATGAAAAGGTATAAAAGCTTCGGCAGTAGTACCATCTTGATTAAAGAGATCCTTCCCGCCATGGAGAGGCAAGTAGCCATTTGATGATAGTATCAGTTATTTTATCAATAGCCGTGCCATAATTAGTTCTCATTAACGCATCTTTATCTCTAGTGACATGTATGCCAAGGTATTTTATTTCGTCAGTTTCCCACATTAAAGGGTAGTCCAGCTGGTGTGAGGGGGTGTTATTTGTTAGGGGGAAGACCGCAGATTTTGACCAATTTATTTGCACTCCGGAAATATCACAGAATTTAGTTATCTCTCTTAGTATGGGGTTGAGATTATCCTGGGGTTTGTTAACATACAAGGTCATATCGTCTGCGTATAAGGAGATAAGCAGTTGTAAAGACGGGTAGATTAGCTCTTTATCATTATGGTAGTGTCTAAGCTTCGCAGCCAGGTGTTCAATGGCGAGGGCAAACGAAATAGGGGACAGCGGGCACCCCTGGCGCGTTCCTCTGGATACGGTAAAGGGGGTGGACTTGGCACCATTTAACAATACCGACGCCACCGGCTGAGCATAAAGTAGCTGCACCCATTGGAGGAAGGTAGCGGCCATCCCCATGTATTCCAAAGTTCCCAGTAGGTAATCCCACTCCAGGGAATCAAACGCTTTGGTGGCATCTAGGAATACTGCCATCGCAGAGCAGTTAGGGTCGATATCTTGCAAAACTGCGGCAAGGGTCCTAAGATTATGCGACGTTGAACCCCGCTTGGTCCAGGAGTACAAGGCGTTGCATCAGCAAATTGAGTCTGGTCGCCAGGACTTTAGCTGTTTTTGCATCACAGTTCGAAAGGGATAGGAATCACAATAAAGAGGGGACTTTAATAGTGAGGTTACTAGGGCTTCGCGCATGGTGCTAGGTAAGCGACCTTCTTCCAATGACACATAGTATACCTCTTTCAGTATGGGAGCTAGGACTGAAGCATAGATTTTATAAAACTCTATAGGTAGCCCATCGAACCCCAGGGCTCGACCAGACTTCATCAGCCTGATAGACTCCGTGATTTCATCTAACTCCAAATCCAAGTTCAGAAATTTCCGCTGGGTATTCCCCAACCAGGCAAGCGCTGTATCCTCAAAATAGTCAGATAAGTTAAGCGTGGTGCCTCTTTGGGAAGAGTACAGAGTCTTGTAAAAGTCTCTGAACTTAAACAGTTGATCAGGGAGATTCCTGTGTATATTGCCCTGTGCATCCTGTAACTCTGTTATATAGTTGGAGAATTTAGGGGGACGTGTCGCAGCTGCGAGGGCCCTCCACGGCCTGTCCCCCTCCCCATATATCCTTGCCATGTGTGGTTTCCCCCGGAATTTACATTCCCTATCCGCTACCTCACCATACTCTGTACATCTGTGCTGGTACTTATGCCAGTTTCTAATTTTTTAAGTTCCTCTTCCAATTTGGAGAGGTCATTACGCAACGTTTTAAGTATCCCCCCACCTTTAGCTATACACCAGCCTCGTACCGTTAACTTGAGTGCCTCCCATACTGTGGTGATGCTGGGCACAGATTTGACATTACGCTAAAAAAAATCATGAATCTCCTGTTCCGGCTCCGCCTTAAACACTACGTCCTGTAGGTGTAATGGGTTGAGGCGCCAGCTGCTGTTAGGGGAGAATTGTAAAGGGGCCTGGATGCCCGCAATAACCAGGGAATTATCAGAATATGTGCGGGCCAGATGGGTCATCTCACCAAGCCAGTGCGCCATTCCTGCAGATATAATCATGTAGCCTAGCCCAAGATGAGTGGAGTGCAGAGTAGTGTGTACCCTCCTGTAACGTAGGATGTTTGTGTCTCCAGGAGTTCAGCAAACGATTATCCGTTACGATATTAGGCAGTGTTCGTTGCGTGAGTGTATAGTGTGCCGGGGAAGCTCAGGACCTATCTATTCATGATTGTAACACCGTGTTGAAGTCCCCCTCCCATATGACATAAGTAGTGCCTATCTCCTGGATTTTTTGCCTCATAACTGGAGTAGGGCCTGGGGATCATCAGTGTTAGGACCGTAATAGTTGGCAAACGTCACATCCCAGGAGTGAAGTCTCCCCCATATCAGGCAGAATCTGCCCCTCACATCTGCCACCATTCCACTGGCTACATAAGGCTCCCCCTTGTAACCAATATAGCCACTCCCCGGGAATAACTAGAGTAAGATGCAAAGCACTGGTGTGAGGCCCAACGCGAGGCAAACAGACTTTCTGTACTAGGGCTCAGGTGCGTTTCCTGCAGCATAGCAACCGTGATGTAATTTCTATCTAAATACCCAAGTATCTGCCTTTTCTTCCTGGGGTTGTTCAGTCCTCGTACATTCCAGGATGCATCCTGTTGGAATTACATGTGTTGTCTGCCATTCCCTCCACTATAATAATCTGTACTCAACCTGACATCGTTAACCACAGTTTGCTGTAAATACTGGAATAATGCATTCCCAGACCTCCCTCCCACCACCCACGCCGGCTCCCCCAACTTGCCGGGTACCTGAACCTTCCCCACCCAAAAACCCATCTGTAAACAACAATTACTTTCTCTCTCCTTAGCGTAGAAATTGGGGATATGCCCAAGTGTGGAAATCACCAAGGGGCTCACAACTCACCCACTTCCTCCATATTTGCACCCGCCAACCATTCCGCTTTAAGGCGGGCAGCTATGGTGGGACGGAGGTAAGGTGCCGAGCAGGACATTTTACAATTAGTATTAAGTATGGGTATACATCACCAGAATCGAGCTGTTCGCCAAATGTAGAGTGTCAATATAAGTCCCAGGAGAACCAATGTTTATAGCGTGTTTCAGTCTGGATCCGACAATGGAGAGTGGGATCTGGAACGTTGTTGCGCCCCGACTCCCTGGATGCTGCTCTGCGGTGCAGATTAAGCCTGCTGCGGGTTCTGGAAGTAGTGCTGTTTTATCATGATGAGTTATCTTTAATTTCGCCAGTTACAGCCTAGCTTAAGGAATTTCTTGCAACTGAAGCTTTTTCTTGACTGCTGTGAATTTACGCCTGGCATCCTGCACTGATTGTGTGAAGTCTGGAAAGAACGCCAATGTGGTGTTCTCGTAGTGAACCTGTTTCTTTTCACGGGCCAGGCGCAGGACCGTATCCCTATCCCGATAGTTTAGAAAGCGGGCTATTACTGGTCTCGGCGTTGCCCATGGGGGCGGACGGGCCGCCAGGGATCTGTGCGCCCTTTCCACCGTGAGATGTGTCGGAAAGGACTCTCTGCCAAATAGGTCCACAATCAGTTTTTTGATGAAGTACTCCATTCGACCCACATTGGTTGATTCGGCCAGGCCAAGAATGCGGACATTATTTCTTCTGGAGCGAGCCTCCAAGTCCTCATTCTTATCAGCGATAATATTGAGCAGCTTATCCATCTGCGATATCTGCCCTTTGCTTGCAGTGGCTCTGTCTTCGAGATCCGAAACTCTGGTCTCCGCCTCCTTAGGACGCTGGTCATGTTAGTCCAGTTTGTTGACCATTGCTTCCATCCGTCTATTCATTGTGTTCATTTTAGCGTCTATAGATGTAAGGCTTTGCTTCATGCCTAACAGAAGAGCTTTCCAATCGTCTTCAGGCGCGTCTGTGGTCTCAGAGTCCGCATGGTCTGATGAGTTCGACCTTGGTGTCTTACGCGTCTCAAATGGGATTTTGGTCTGCTTGGTGTCAGTACGCCCCATACTGCAGGCCAGCGCATACAACAGAGGCGTTAAACAAAATAACCAGAGGCTCTCTCAGCGTTCAGGCGCAAACCAGTGAGCAAGGATATCAAGTAGTAGCAATCTCCGCATGCAGACTGGGGCAATTAGTGATAGCAAGACTGTGCCCAAATGCATGTCTATCGGCTTCAATATAGGCAGTAGCTGTAACCTTGGGTGCTTCACATGTGTGCGCACTGTGCTTACAATGTGAATGAGTGAGGGCGCACTGCCAGGCAGTAGCAGCAAAGACGCAAGGGGGTATCAGATGACCCAGGCCCTACGGGGGGCCCCCAAATTGCTGCCGGATGGCCAGGGGGGACAGCAGATTGTCATGGTATGAGTGTCCAGTCCCACCACTGCTTCAAAGGGACACTGTCTCCCAAGCACCGCTCAGGCCCAGCCCGCTGATTAAGCGCTCCGTGCAAGCACCGCAAAATGTCCTCCGGTACCAGTGGCCGTAGTTAGTATGGGGCGAACTGTAGTACCTGTAAGTAACTGCGGTGCCAGTTCATGCGTACTTCTTGATCGAGAATGGTATTTACGCTATATTGCGGCGGTCTCTGACATCTCTAAAGGTTCTGTGTTTCAATCACGGACAGCGCTCAAGCTGCGGGACAAAATGGCAGCCGTCAATTTCACCATCTACGGCAAGCAAATGGTGTCGTCCCGGGGATCGGTCATCAGAATCAGTCATGACCTGGGAGTGATGGTATGTGCCGCGCTGAGCAATTCCGAACTCCTCCAGCCGCCGGCACCTCGTCTCCTGCTACAGTCAAGCCCCGCCGACAGTCTCCTGCGCCACAGCGTAGCTCGATCCCAAGCCGCGGCACCAGTTCCAGAGGCTCCGACAGCGGTCTCAGTGAGTGAGCCCCAGCTCCGATCACCTTTAGCGCTCCGGCCCAGGGACTCACGTTGCAAGTCCGCTATTCACTGGTAGGAGGGCGTTTCCTGGTGCGGGCCGCCGCTCCGCCGCGCCGCAGGCTCCAGATCGAGACGGAGCAGTCCGCCCAGGGGTCAGCGAACACGTTCACAGCTGCACTGCAGACTAGGCGCACAAAATCGGTATCTACGGAATCAGCATCATCTCAGGAAGCTCGTGGTAAGGTTGGATACTTGTATAGTTGATGTAGGATGAGGTTAACAGACTTTTTCCAGCTCGGCAGGGCTGGAGCCTCACAGGCACGCGGCCATTTTGGTTGTGCGCCACCTAGCGCCCCTAGTTTTTGTAAAGTTAACTGTTGGTCCATTTGTATAATTATTATAATTTAGTCAGTTAACTGACGTTGAAGAACTGTTTGCATCAAAGACATGACCAGGTGATCTGTGTAAGCGAGATGAATAATCTATTCTTGTCCAAACTTGTTTAGGGCGTATACATCAGAGTGAGCAAAAGTCTCTGACAGATCGGCTATGCATAGTGAAATTAGTAAAGGGGCAGAGATGCAGCCTTGTTTATGTCATTTGCTATTTGTAGTTCTGGTATGAGACCAGGCCCATCAGATAATTTGACTTGCCCCCAGGTTTCCTTATGTAACTGAAGTAGAAAGTGTATTCTGATGTTATCAATACCGCATGAATGCCATTAATACCATAGGCATTTCCTGTAGACTTTATTAAAGGCTGTTGAGTAGTCTTTTGATTCAGAAAAGGGGGTGGTGATGAACAGAGTGTCTGAATTAAGCAGACCACTCTTACCCAGTCCAAAGATCAGGGCTTGATCCATCACCGTTATTTAGCTCACTGCCCCATCCCAGCTCAGAACCTGGCTATATGCAAATTAGTCTGTCCCTGGCCCAGTGCATCATGGGAACAGGGCAGACCAAACTACCAAGCCAATTCTTCACCAGAAAGGAGACAAGCTTCCGGGGACCGGTTTCTGCCATTTCAGGCGTCGTCGGCCCGGCTTGCTTGAATCCTGATGGAGCAGTGAGCAAGGGACTCATGTCTGAGTATACCCTTCCACGCTTATGGTGGACAAAATGATTCAGAAAAGGGGGTGGTGATGAACAGAGTGTCTGAATTAAGCAGACCACTCTTACCCAGTCCAAAGATCAGGGCTTGATCCTTTACCGTTATTTAGCTCACTGCCCCATCCCAGCTCAGAACCTGGCTATATGCAAATTAGTCTGTCCCTGGCCCAGTGCATCATGGGAACAGGGCAGACCAAACTACCAAGCCAATTCTTCACCAGAAAGGAGACAAGCTTCCGGGGACCGGTTTCTGCCATTTCAGGCATCGTCGGCCCGGCTTGCTTGAATCCTGATGGAGCAGTGAGCAAGGGACTCATGTCTGAGTATACCCTTCCACGCTTATGGTGGACAAAATGATTCAGAAAAGGGGGTGGTGATGAACAGAGTGTCTGAATTAAGCAGACCACTCTTACCCAGTCCAAAGATCAGGGCTTGATCCATTACCGTTATTTAGCTCACTGCCCCATCCCAGCTCAGAACCTGGCTATATGCAAATTAGTCTGTCCCTGGCCCAGTGCATCATGGGAACAGGGCAGACCAAACTACCAAGCCAATTCTTCACCAGAAAGGAGACAAGCTTCCGGGGACCGGTTTCTGCCATTTCAGGCATCGTCGGCCCGGCTTGCTTGAATCCTGATGGTGCAGTGAGCAAGGGACTCATGTCTGAGTATACCCTTCCACGCTTATGGTGGACAAAATGATTCAGATAGGAGTGGCAGGGTATGCTCAGATGTGAGTCCCTTGCTCACTGCACCATCAGGATTCAAGCAAGCCGGGCCGAAGACGGCTGTAATGCCAGAAACAGGTCCCCGGAAGCTTGTTTCCTTTCCAGTAAAGAATTGGCTTGGTAGTTTGGTCTGCCCTGTTCCCATGATGCACTGGGCCAGGGTCAGACTAATTTGCATATAGCCAGGTTCTGAACTGGGATGGTGCAGTGAGCTAAAAAACGGTGATGGATCAAGCCCTGATCTTTTGACTGGGTATGAGTGTTCTGTTTAACTCAGATGCTCTGTCCATCACCACCCCCTTTCTGAATCGTTTTGGCCACTATAGGAGTGGCAGGGTATGCTCAGATGTGAGTCCCTTGCTCACTGCACCATCAGGATTCAAGCAAGCCGGGCCGAAGACGGCTGTAATGCCAGAAACCGGTCCCCGGAAGCTTGTTTCCTTTCCAGTAAAGAATTGGCTTGGTAGTTTGGTCTGCCCTGTTCCCATGATGCACTGGGCCAGGGTCAGACTAATTTGCATATAGCCAGGTTCTGAACTGGGATGGTGCAGTGAGCTGAAAAACGGTGATGGATCAAGCCCTGATCTTTTGACTGGGTATGAGTGTTCTGTTTAACTCAGATGCTCTGTCCATCACCACCCCTTTTCTGAATCGTTGAGTAGTCTTTTAGCAAACATGTCTATAATCCCTATTTTGAATAGCTTTGTTTATAAGTATAAATAATAAGACCAAAATGTTATCTATGGGGGAACAATTAACCACTTTCTAAAGCTAGCTGAACCACAGAGCCTGTGGCTGAAAGAGGTTTGTCCGAGAGTCTCTTACTGTATGTGTACGTGTGTGTTGTTTGTTGTAGTGTGTGTTGTGTGCTGTAGTGTGTGTTGTGTGCTGGAAATAGCACTCAACAGATATCTAAAGCTATATGTAGGCAAATACTTTCTAATATATATATCATGTTAGCCAACGCACTGGACTGAATTTTAAGAAACGATCATGCGTGAATTCAGTACATATTTACATGACTTCACATGTAGTGAAATGTATTTGCCTTTCCTGATAATCCTGTATTACAAAAATGCTATTATGCACAGCATGTCAATGCAATGAGTAAGTTAAATTGTATTGCAAAAATAAGTATTTTTAATTTTGTCCATGAAATGTTTTTGCAGCAAACTTTCATCCTACAATGACTGCTGTGCAACTCTAGCAGAATGCCCGAGATGTTACTTCTTATTCTTGGAGGTATTAAATAAACACCCAAGAAAGCAGGTTTGTTCTATGTTTTTAATTTAACATTTTCAGTTCACTGACGTATCTATTTACAGGTGTCGCCTAGGCAGCGCATGCACTATGTCTTCAAGACATGCAGTGTCTGGAATATGGGCTTTAGGCACTGCCCATGTTTTAATTGTCTCATTTGACTGTTCTTTGTAAATACCTATTTTTCGTTGGTTAATTTGCGTAGTAATCCCTCCTTTTCTACTGTTGTAACCGCCCATGAGGGCCGCCCCTGTGACATGTGCTTTTACTCTTCATGTTTTTAATCTTTGTGAAGCACACTTTTTTGCTTGCATCGGCTGGCGCTCAGCTGATGGTTGGTTTCTTCTCCTGCAGTGCGTGGTGCCCGCTGATTCATTTTCATCTCTCCCATTGGGATCCCCTCCCACCACCTCCTCCCATCCGTTGCCTGCCTTAGCTCTGAGTGGTTGCATCGACAGGGCAGAGAGGAAAGGCGTGTTTTGCAGTGTTATAAAGCAAGAAATGGACTCAAAGGTATCAGCGCTCTTTACATGACCACCAGTTGCCTTGCAGACAGACACATTCAATTTACAGCCAGGGCTGATGCAGAGACTCGAACATGGTTCCCCAGCTTCAAGGTCCACCGCTCTGGCCATTAGGCCACATCCAATTGCTGTTCCCTCCTCTCCTGTTTCTCCCACTTTCCTCCTCACATGGTACAATCCATCATTGGCTACACATGGGGAAGGGCGGAGACAACAGGTCACGGTGGCAGCGGCAGCGTGGTTTGCTCGCTCTCTTGAGCTGCTCGACCCATAACCATAGTAGTTGCATCGGTACCCTTGGCCCACAACCCTCCACCCAAATGATACACAGACAAGTATGTTTGGGAATAAAAAGTTGCAGGTTTATTTGTGGTACAAATAACAGAGCGGGTTAACTGACAGGCGACCCCTCCACCCCGCAACCCCTTGTTGCAGGGCGCCTGAAGTAGAGCCAAAGAAGCAGACACTAGTGGCCCTGGCCATGTGTCGACCGGGGAGGCAAGCCTCCCCCGGTGGACCTATCGTCCACCTGCCCCGCTCACCTCTGAACAAGGGAGAGTCAACTCACACCTTGCCCAGCTAGGAGGGGCGTTATTAGCAAACCCCCGGTTGCTCAGGTTTACAACCGCCCTAAGGACTAACGGGGTGCCGTTGAACCAAGTCCCCAAGAAGGGCCCCTTGGCTATGTATGACTCAGTATTGTGCCTCTCGCACTGTGGCTTCAGGTCCTGTTCCTGCGCCTGTCCTGTATGGGGGTCGCCTTGTAACTCCTCCTGCAACCTGGAAGACAAAAACATCATTACTATTCCCCCCTCCCCACTTCCCCCCTTCCATCGGGTGAGCGGTAGGGAGGGGAGTAAAATTGCGGGCCTCGCGTCCGGCGTCGTGGGGGGAAGTGAGGGAGAGGAGGGGGCTCGGGGCCTGAGACTAGGCTGGCGAGGACAGCCAGGAGCGACCGACGGGGACAAGGGGCAGCAGCAAAGAGGGCGCCAAGGAGGAAGTGCGCCCCATATCAGTACAGGCAAAAGGGGGGGTGGCCTGGAGTCCGGCCCCGCCCACACACCCTCCCCAAGGCGGGCCTGCGGTTCCCTGCGCACTACTACGGGGTTTGCCCTCCTATGGGGTCCCCTGCAGGGACCGCGGGCCTCCCGCATAGTAGTTGCATCGGTACCCTTGGCCCACAACCCTCCACCCAAATGATACACAGACAAGTATGTTTGGGAATAAAAAGTTGCAGGTTTATTTGTGGTACAAATAACAGAGCGGGTTAACTGACAGGCGACCCCTCCACCCCGCAACCCCTTGTTGCAGGGCGCCTGAAGTAGAGCCAAAGAAGCAGACACTAGTGGCCCTGGCCACGTGTCGACCGGGGAGGCAAGCCTCCCCCGGTGGACCTATCGTCCACCTGCCCCGCCCACCTCTGAACAAGGGAGAGTCAACTCACACCTTGCCCAGCTAGGAGGGGCGTTATTAGCAAACCCCTGGTTGCTCAGGTTTACAACCGCCCTAAGGACTAACGGGGTGCCGTTGAACCAAGTCCCCAAGAAGGGCC